>NC_057866.1:154826402-155154902 GCF_019393635.1 Dromiciops gliroides | reverse complement strand
CAAATCAAGGTTAATAAAGAGTGATTTAATTTTTAGGTATCATAAGTTGAATTTGAACTCAAGTCTTCCCGGCTTCAAGTCAAGTGCTCTGTCCATTATGCCACATTATCTAGTAAATGTTTGAGAAAGTAACTGTAGGTAGAATTATGAAGATTTGAGCTGAATATTTTCATCTAGTCCAATCTGCACACAAATTGAGACACAGCCTAGGTGACTATTTCTCAGTTCTTTCTCCACATGTCCACCAAAAAATGTGACTGGATTATTAAGGGAAATTATGCTGTTAGTAGATTGTCAGTACAGAATAAGAAATTCAGTATCAAACACAATCAGTGTATTCATTTTGCTTAGTTGTACTTATTTGTTACAAGGGAGGATCCTACTTGAAATGGGGGAGAGAGAAGGAATCATTAGGAAATGACAGCTGCTGCTGCTGATGTTGTTTGTCCTTCATTAGAGAAAAAGAGAGAGACACACACAGAGACAGGGACAGAGAGACAGACAGAGAGAAAGAGAGAGGGAGAGAGAGAGAGAGAGGTGGTTCATGAACCTTGATCAAAGGATAATAGATAATAAAGTGACTACATTATCCATTCATTCAAATGACCCAAATGGAGGAAATGATGAGGCAAAATATCCAAGTGTTTGTAGTCAACAACTATTAACCTTGAACCTAAATATTAAAACACAAAGCTAATTACACAAAATTTCAATTCTTTTGAACAAACATTTAGCATATATCTTACTATGTGTAGTGTACAGTGCTTAGAATCTGAGATACAATAACAAAAATAGATATCATTCCTGATGTCAACAATCTTAGTAGTAGAGATTCTATGAGTATAATGAGATGGGTGGGATGAAAACATCCAGCCATTTGTACAATATTGTGGGGAAATGGATCCAAAAGAAGCCAACCTCAGCTCTTGCCAATAGCCGTTCTCTCGGCCTTTCCTAAAGCAGTACACTACCTGAACTTCGTGAGTGTCTCCCCTTCTATAACAGTCCAATGCCTGCTTTTGTATGTATTCCTCTCATGAATGAAGGTAATTAATGTCTCAAATGGTAAATTCCCATAATCCAAGTCTCATATGGATTTAAAATTGAGGATAATAATGATTGCAAAAAATGTGAATTTGCTTTGACTCAGAATATAAGTTACAATGTACAATAATACCAAATAATATTTTTTTTGTAAAAATAGTATTTCTAGAATACATTCACATTTGTCATGGTAATCAATTTACCAAAGAAAATGCTTCATATAATTTGATCAAAAATCAGTTGGATAAACAAAGCAATTTAGAAGAACAAAATACACGTGGAAGAATAAAAAACAATGAAATTCAAATTGGCTTAAAACACAATCTAAAAAGAATGAAAATCTCTATGAAAATAAACTCATACTATTAATTTAAAGATGAAGATACAATGGCATAAAAAGGAAACCCTTATATCACATTTGAACCGACATTTCTCTGAGTGAATTTAGAGCATTTTTTATTTTGATATCTAAAATCTCCAACTCTCATTTTAATATCTTGCTGTCTACTTCTGCATTTCTGCAAAATATGTCCCAGTTTATGGCAATAGAAGCAGATTCTTGAAATATGATGATGATAAAGTTTCTCTTGTTTTTCTTCAGCCCCTTTATTTTATCTTTCATAATACCAATGCTTTATAAAGTTATTAATTAAGGTGAAAGCAGGTAAAGATAAATCAAAATAGAAAATCCACAAAAATGAAGTGTTAACATGATCTTATCCCCCATTTGACTGATTAACCAGACTAAAGTTAAAGAAAAGCAGGTATTTAGGAGGTACTTAGCAGGTACTTAGGTAATTAGAAAGTAGAAGAAACCCAATTGAAAACTTAAAGGGACAGGCACATAAAATCAATGAAAACTTACAAACACAAAATTTCTTACCCAACTTGTTTTGCAGAGAAGATCAGAAGATTGAGGGATTCAGCAGCCCCTTTGGGTCACCAAACTGTGTTGTTTAAAAATCTAAATTGTGTAGTCACCTTAAATTAGAAGCTTTAGCACCAGTCTTTGGGCATAAAGCATTTATTAAAGCATACCAGGTATTCTGGAGGAGTTCAGAAAGTTAAGAAAAGGCCTACCTAACCTAGAGTTCCAGCCTGGTTGGGTTCTTCCTCAAGTCTTCTACCATGAGGCTACTTCAATCACGAACTCCCATCAAAATGAGTGTGGAAGCTTTTTATAGGTCTGGAGCAGAGGTGGTACTTAAACACTGCTTCAAGCTGATTGTAGGCATCATCCAAATCCATTGAGTCCAAATTCCTGAGCTTCTGAGAACAATACCTTCTTAAGGGCTAGCCAGGTACAATTACAATCCAATTATCTTAAAGTAGGCCAATCAGCAGTCAATCACTCTCACTTAATTCAATCAGTTTAGATTAATCTCCAGGTGAGCCTTTGAGTATCAGCCAAATCCCATTATTATCTCACATTGGGAAACAAGCTTATTCAGAGAAACTGCCAATCACTGCAAATCAAATATAATAGATAAATCAGCAAGTATGTGCTGAACAGCTAGCTACTGTGGGTCAAGCACCGTGCTATTGATGAGATATCAAAGAAATGGCAAATATAGTCCCTGCCCACAAGAATCTTACATTTTAATTTGGATGACTAGACTATCCCATATAAAACCCTTTAGAAAGTAATATGGTGCTACTGTGCTACTTTAAGTGCACCTGGACTTCAGGGAATGGACAAATCAATATAACCTGGAGGAAAACTCAGTGATCATCCCCATTTTAAATACAGCTTATAGGAAATAGGTGGTACAATGGATAGAGTGCTGGGCTTGAAGTCAGGAAGGCATCTTCCTGAGTTCAAATCTGACCTCATACATTAACTAGCTGTATAACCTTGGGTAAGTCACTTAATCCTATTTGCCTCAGTTTCCTCATCTGTAAAACAAACTGGAGAAGGAGGAGAAGGAAATGGCAAACCACTCCAGTATCTTTGCCATGAAAATCCCAAATGGTGTCATGAAGAGTCATCCATGACTGAATACCACCAACATGTTCCATTCAACACTAAATTCACATAAATACAAACACAAATTTGATGTGGGGCAAATTGGGTCATATGTCCCCATTCCTTGTCCTTTGAGAACCTATAAAGGCATTTAAATCCCAGGCTAGGAGATCAGACAATCCAAATGCCTTCTAAAAATAAAACTAAATTGAGACTAGAATAATCAGCTAAGAAATAAAGAAAACAATCTGCATACACATTCTGGAGATGAGAATTCTTATCCCCAAGCAAATAATGTTAGAAACAATCTTTTCCAAGACTCAAATTCTCCAAACAGAGGTTGTGTTTATGTGTATATCTATCTGTTTTTCTGTCTTGGTCTCTCTTTGTCTTCTATCTCAGTTTCTCTATAAGTGTCTCCATCTCTCTGTCTCTCCCCCATCTCTCTCTGACTCTATCTCTGTCTCTTTTCCTATATCTCTCTACCTCTCTTTCTCTCTGACTCTTTCTGGCTTCATCTGACAATCTGTCTCTTTCCTTTCTCTCTGTCTCTTTTTCTCTTGCTTTTCTAACCTGCCCCCCCCCCCCCCGCCCCGAAACAAAATGAGTGTAACCTCTCCAAGCAGGTATCTTTGAGGACTGCATTTGCAAAGATAAGGCTTGTTCTGCCTCTGCTGCATGAAACAACTATTTTTCCTTGACTTGGGGCATCTCAGGAACATACCAGGGCTATTGCACTCCTGGATGTTGCCATTGCAGTTTCTTTCCACACAGCTGTGCTTCTTCAACATCTTTATAGCCAGTGCATTGTAGTAACACAGTCTTACAAATATTAAAATCCTGGACACTTGAGACCCAGACGTGCCCCTGTTCCATCCAGTGAAGAGTAAGGGGAAAGGCTTCTTGAGGATGTGGGACTATTATGCTTTCATTCATTCATTCAATAAGTATTATGCACCTACTATGTGCAAAGTACTCTACTAGGCACCGCGAATACAAAGTTTAGATGACATATAGTCTTTTTCCTTGTGGAATTCACAAATTAGGAAAGGGGAGGGGGAAAGATCTTTCCGGCAGGTGAAATCATGTAAGAAAAGCCACAAAGGTAGGAGGAAGAGGGAAGCAACTTGATGAAAAAAGGACTGAGAAGGAATTGAATAAGTCACTTCATGTCAAATGCAAATATTGGACTAAATTATCTCTAAAAATCCCTTGTAGCCTGAGTACTCAATTTTTCTATGATTGGTGTATTATGTATTATTATATGATTATTGTAAAGGGCAACACCATCTTCCCAGTCCCTACGAATTCACTCCCTAAGAGTCATCTCGAAATCCTTCCTGTTTCTTCCCCCATATCCAATCTTTTCCCAAGCCTATCAATTTTATCTTTGCAACATCACCCCCTTTTCTCCTCTGACACTGCCACCACTGTGGTTCAAGCCTTCATCACCTCACACCTTGATTATTGCAATGACCTGCTGGTGGGTCTGCCTGCCTCAAGTCTCTCCCCACTTCAATCCATCCTCCATTCAGTTACAGAAGTAGTTTTCTTCAAGGGCAGGTCTGACCATGTCATTCCTACATATACTTAAGAAATTCCAGTGACTCCCTGTTGCCTCCAGGATCAAATACAAAATGTTCTGTTTGACATTCAAAACCTTTGATAACCTAGTGCCCTCCTACCTCCCCAGTCTTCTCGCTCCTTGTTCCATAGTAGAGATCCAATAACCCTGACCTCCTGGCTGGCTACAAACAAGACTCTCCATCTCTCAGTTCTGACCATTTTCTCTGGCTATCCCCCATGCTGGGAAGGCTCACCTTCCTCCGCTCCAACTACTGACCTCCCTGGCTTCCTTTAAGTCCTAACTAAAATCCTCTTGCCTACAGGAAGCCTTGCTCAAGCCCTCTTCATTCTAGTGCCTTCATTCTGTTCATTATTTCCTTTTTGTCTTGTACATAGCTTGCTTTGCATATATTTGTTTGAAGGTTGTCTCCCTGCTTAGATTGTAAGCTCCTTGAGGTATAGGGACTGTCTTTTGCTCCTTTTTGTAACCCCAGTGCTTCACCCAGTGCCTGGCACATAGTAGGTGCTTAATAGATGTTTATTGATTATAAAAAGGAGGAGTCCCAAGGTTTACAAGGCCCTGAAAGTCAATATGATGTAGTGACTATATTATGTTAATAATATAGTCACAGTACTAAAGTTTTCATGCCAAACAATAATGGTAACTTCTCCCCATCCATATCATTACAGTAAATGAACAGATTTAAAACTAGAATAGAGTTTCTTGATGATTTATTTTAATTCTTATAAGGTTAAGCAATTCCAACCATTCCCAAAAGAATGAATGGTTCAGATAAGGAGCCATAAACCTCTTTTGGAATTACTGCTTGCTAAAAATATCAAGCTAGTGGCCCACAATAATTTATACAGAACCTGTTTAAAATAGATTACTATATGGATTACCCTGACTTTTTAAAGAATGATAAAATTGAAGTATGTTAGTCAATATTTTTCCAGTAATGATATCTGCCTGCAAATCATGGAATACCACAGTTACTGAGGAATCGATATTGTAGGTCACCCAAAGGGCAACGAAGAAGTGCAAGGTGGACATAAGTAGAGTATAGCATATTGCCAACAACAAAATCCTCATCAAAGAGATGTAGGGTTGGGAAAGGAAGTGGGTCAGGCATGTGGTGAGATTGAAGTATAATGTATAGACAACCCACACACTTCAATAGTACCCACATAATATCAAGAGACCAAGAGAAAGACTGTTGCAAATTGAGTGGACTACTTATGGAAGATTTACATCAGAGCATGGACAAAAATGGATGGATTATAGGCTTCCCCACTGGACAGAGTACCAAAGTTATTGAGAATACAGAGCCATTAAAGGATATGGCATACTGACCTCATATAGTGATTGACAGGGTGATAGAATTGATTTTAGCCCAATATGCTGAAAGAATCAAAGTATTCTGTGGAGACTGAATATTTTACATTTTCACTGGATTTATAAATTATTATTTACTGAGAAAGAATTCAGCATTGATTAAGATGGTCAGAATTCTCACATAGTCTCACTACTTTGTGGAAATACTGTTGATTTTAAGCTAAGGCAGAAAAATTTGCATGGCAGGCAAAATGTGGAACAGTATATGAAAATGATAAGTACCTACTTTGCTAAGTACCATTTATACAAAATTTCTAATCCTTTTGTCCATTGAATCTAATAAGCTAGTACAGTCCAATTGTCTTCAGAACACTGGTAGTTATCTTTGAGTACACAAAATGTAGAAAAGATGACATTCCCAATTTTATTTACTCTAATTCAAAGCAAACAACAAACAGAGAAGCCTTCAGCCAGGCCTCACCAGCAACCACAGGTAAATATCTTATTTTCTTGTCAGAAATTGCAATTAAATTACTATAGTCATTTATCATACTGAAAATTGTGCATTGGATGGTGAACATTCCAGATATTCCAAAGCCTGTGTCCAATTGAGGGTAATCAAGCATATAATCAATAGCTTATAGGAGTCTGAATGACAAAATGAGTTCTTTTTAAGGGTTTATCATTAAATACAGCCCTAACCATCCATTCTCAGGAGGCATTCTCATGTAATTAAGAATGGGATTATTGTGTCCATATAAGGAGGACATCCAACCACAGAACCATTTACTGGACCTCCCATTTGGGTTTATGAAATGCTGGAAGAATCCTGGGATGCTGCTTCTTCCTTTCCTGATTACCCCAATTGCTAGTCACCTCTTGCCTCCAATCTCAGTGTATTTATTTTGTAAATATCCTGTATTATTTATCTGTGAGCCTGTTGTATCCACCCTAGAAAATATAATCTCCTGGTGAGTAAGAACTCTTTCACAATTGTACTCACATCTCCAAAAGAACATTAATCAACTTTGATAGCTGATAATTGATTGGTCATAGATTGAGAAGGGAATTTAGCAGCACTCTAGTTCAAATCTGTCATTTTACTGATGAAGAAATAGGTGCCTAGAGGAGTTAGATGATTTGTCCCCAATCCTCTCTAGGAGCAGAATAACCCTGTGGGGATGGGGGAAGGAGAAAATTTTGCCAGCGGATAATACCAGCAAAGTTATCAAGGTAGCTTCCCACCTCACTTCCTCATATCACCACATACACACATACACATTATAATAGCCAATGTTAACGGCTAAAATTCTAGCTAGTCTGTCTAAAATATTTAATGAGTGGTCGCCAATAAATTATAAGCTTTAGCAAGAGTTAGACTTTTAAGCATTTATTAAGGAGAATAAGAATTTGGTAAAGAGAGAGAAAGGCCTAGATTCCTATCTATTAAAGGGAGAGCACATTTCTAGCTCCCTTCTCCGCCAGCGTCCTCCGGAAAGAGCCCCAGACTGAGCGCCGGTCTCTTCCTTCCTCCTCCCACTAGTCCGCGTCACGTCCTGATACCAAAGAAAAGACTCCTGGTCTTGCCCTCAAAGACCTTCGCTTCATGGGCAGAACTCTTCTACAGTTAGTATCCAGCAGGTGGCGTTATTCCAATCGTTACAGTCCCCCCTGTTGTTCCTCAAGAAACAAAATGTTTCCTTGACGGAACAGTAAAAAGAATATAATAACTATTGCTAACTAATAATATGTGAACAACAATATAGAAAAGGAAGAGAGGAAAGTTTTGTCCAGAGGGGCGATTTTTTTTGTCCTCATGAACCGACGCTTTGACATTAGTCTTGCAAAGGGAGGGCCTCTGCAGAGAATACATGTTACAGATGGTGTATATTATAACAGAAAGAGAAAAAAAACAACAAAAACAACAAATCAAAACTGTTCATTTAAAGTCTCTGAAAGTCTTTTCTCAGATGTCCTCTAGGTGTAGTCGTGGAATGGAAGTCTTTTCAGGGGTTGATGTGTGGATACTGGTAATCAGCCAGGAAATTTCCTACAAAATTGAGCTTAACACAACTTTAAAATAGCTTTGTCAATAATCAAATCAAACAATGAAAGTTCTCAAAAATATGTCTAAGGGAATTCAGAATCTTAGTTGTTAACACGTGAAACATACAATAAAACAAAAATTGAACCATTCTTTAAAATTATATTATTATTATAGTCCCCCCTTATGGAGGGTAATTGAGAAGACAATTGCTGCAATATTAAGTAATAAAAATAATTTTTATCTTTGTTTTATCACTTTTTGCATCATCTGCCTAATTGTCCTCATGCCATTATGAAAAATTTTAAAATCTAATATAATTGGTAACAGGTGTCAAGGCCAAATTCAACACTGTATTTATCATGACACCTGAGATAATTATGGGGGTTACCATAAAAGAACAGAGAAATGATGGGATATGAGCATTCCCACACTTGAGCAATATGTACTGTCCATGCAGTATGCCAGGCTTAAAATAGGTGGATGGAATATATGTCCATGCCACCGAACATATTGGAGGAAACTGAGTCAGACTTAATCAGATGCATGGGATTGAGATGTCCATGGCATCAGGCATATAGGAGGGAGCATAGAAGCCAGGTGTAGAAGTGAGATGGGTGGGATGAATACTTCCAGCCATCTGTACAATATTGTGGGGAAAAATAAAATAAAATATTAAACCAAGAGAATCCAACCTCAACATTAGTCAAAAGCCGTTCCCTCGGCCATACCTTGACTTCATGCATGTCTCTCCCCTCATGTGACAGTTCAGTGTCTGCTCTTGCATGTATTCCTCTTGTGATTGCATGGCATCTTGGCCAACTGGCATCTGATAACTCAGAATAAAGGCAATTAATATCTTAAATGATAAGTTCCCATAATCCAAGTTTCATATGGATTTAAAAATTGAGGATAATAAATGATTGCAAAAAATGTGAATACATCTTGACTCAGAACACAATATATAATTATGCAACAATTTCAAATAATACCCCTTTTTTTTAAACTTAGTATACAATTACTTTTTGAAAAATCTGAACATATTTAAATACAAGTTAAAGCACAACACAATCCCAAAGAAAACTTTTACAAATGTTCCCCTCTTTTTTTTTTTTTTTTGGAATATGCTTATCAAAAATAATACTTCTAGAATCAATTTACACTTGCCATGGCAACCAATTTGCCAGGGAAATGCTTTAAAGAGTTTGATCAAATAATCAGTTGAGAAAAATAACAAAAACAAATAACTCAGAATATGGGAGCACAATACTCCTAGAATTAACATTGTATTATGAAATCAAAACCATCTTGCAATGTTTCAAAATTAGAGATGAATAAATAGAAAAAAAATACACATGGAACAATAAAAGACAATGAAATTCAAACTAGGGAAATCTAAATGAATATGAACTTAATATTAATAAGAGTATTATAAAATATAAACTTGATCACATGACTATAAAAAACTTTTACAGATATTCTCCTTGTTTTAGAAACTAAGTATAAGACCCAATCTCAAAAGCATGAAAATCTCTATGAAAATAAACCCATACCATTAATTTCAAAATGTATATGTAATGGCATAGAAATCCTATGTAACCTCTGAACTGACCTTAATACTCTGAGTAAAGTTAGAACACTTTTGATTCCGATATCTAAAATCCCCAATACTCATATCAATACCTTGCTGCTTACTTCCACATTTCTGTAAAATATATACCCTTCCATGGCAAAAGAAGCAGAGTCTTGAACTATGTTGATGATTGTCATTCTTATACAGCTTAAATTTTTCTTCTTTAACCCCTCTATATTGTCTGTCAGGCTTTTCACCATACAAATGCTTTATAAGATTACTAATTAAAGACAAAAGCAGGTTAGCAAAATTATGAACAAAACGAGCATATCTGGAATTTAAAGGGTTTTCTAAGGTTGTCTCAGAAGCACAGTCAGGCTGGGGAAGGGCTGAGCCTGAAGCTGCAAATGCAGGTAGAAAAAGTTGAGCATGCGCATCAGATCTCTGGACTTCCCAGGCAGGGGAAGCTATGGGCTTGGCCATAGGAGGAGTAGAGGGTGGGGTCTGGAGAGGAGGGGAGGGACCAGCACAATTTGAATCAGACTTGATTTTGAACTCAGGCCTGGATTCCTCTTCCCCCACTTTGCCTCCAGGTGCTAGGGAATTAAAAGCTTCTAGAGGGTGGGTCATTGCCTCCAGGCATGCAAAATTAGAGCAACAATTAGTGTTAGAATTGGGAAAAGCTGCAGGAATCTCTTCAGGTTTCTCTGAAAAAGCATGGTTGGGAGAGGGAGAGATATTTCCTTGTGTGAGTAAGTTGCTGGCTCTTTTAACAAAAAGAAAAAGAAAAATAGAAAATCCACAAAAACAAAGCATTAACATGATCTTATCTCCCATTTGTCTGGTTAAACAGACTAAAATCAAAAATAGGATAATTAGGGAGTTTAAAAGGTCCATTCGAAAAAATTTAAAGGAAAACACAGCCAGTACACCAGTACTTAGCAGTTAAAGGGAGAGGGAGGGGAAATTTCTTACCCAACTAGAAGATCAGAAGAAGACTGAGGGTTAGCTTTCCTCTTCGTGGTCAGCCATCTGTTAACGGCTAAAATTCTAGCTAGTCTGTCTAAAATATTTAATGAGTGGTCGCCAATAAATTATAAGCTTTAGCAAGAGTTAGACTTTTAAGCATTTATTAAGGAGAATAAGAATTTGGTAAAGAGAGAGAAAGGCCTAGATTCCTATCTATTAAAGGGAGAGCACATTTCTAGCTCCCTTCTCTGCCAGCGTCCTCCGGAAAGAGCCCCAGACTGAGCGCCGGTCTCTTCCTTCCTTCTCCCACTAGTCCGCGTCACGTCCTGATACCAAAGAAAAGACTCCTGGTCTTGCCCTCAAAGACTTTCGCTTCATGGGCAGAACTCTTCTACAGTTAGTATCCAGCAGGTGGCGTTATTCCAATCGTTACACCAATCTTAGTAAAGATGGTTTGCAATATTATCCAGTTTGAATATCACAAATCTCTCTGTGATAAAGGTACTGCAAGTATTCATTTCCATTCTCCAGATGACAGAACTCAATTAGTTGGTCTCAGAAGTAAAATTCTAAAGTAAATCTCACCTGAATCTAAATCCGTTGTTGTTGTTGTTATTGTTGAGTCATGTTCAACTATTTGTGACCCCATTTGGGGTTTTCTTTCTTACTCTAGGCTCAGCAATCTATCCATTGTGACACCTAGCTGCCCCTAAATCCAACACTCTTTCCATTATATCATACAATAAAAGAATATTATCTGGCCCTCATTTTGAGAAGGATCAACTTGAGGCAAAATTGGGGACTGAGGGAAGTTTGTCTCTGGCTCCCCCAGTCTTCTTATTCCAATCGCTTTTCCCAATTCATTGACACCCCATACTTCCTTTACTCCCTCAGGTGTCTTCCTATTCCCTGGAAAGAGAGATGCTTTACTAAGTCATATTAAAATATAAATTATACATTATGATAACTTAAATCATTATCCCTCCCAGAGGTATTCATATTTTAAGAGGTCTCCAAAGTTTTAAGTTAAAGGAATGAACTTTTGGAGGGATGTCAGATATTAGCAGATGGGGGAGAAGAGGTTTCAGGGTAAACACTGGGACTCACTTAAACCCAGTGCACTGCAGTTACCCTGATGTCATGGTCCTCTTCAAGAATGAAGGACAAGGGGGCAGCTAGGTGGCGCAATGGATAAGGCACTAGCCTTGGATTCAGGAGGACCTGAGTTCAAACCCAGCCTCAGATACTTACTAGCTGTGTGACCCTGGCCAAGTCACTTAAACCCCATTGCCCTGAAAAAAAAAAAAGAATGAAGGACAAACAACAATCCAGAGTGCTAGAATTCATACCATATGATAAAGTGGCTATTCTATCTTTGGATAAGACCACCTGCCCCCTCTGACAGCAAATACAACATTCTTTCCATTGGACCATAGAGTCTCCATTGAGGAGAGGCATTATTTAAATAAGCAGAGTGGAAGAAGGATGTTTCCTTTAAGCCTTCCAGGCAGAAAAGAGTTAACAAAAGTATAGACATAAAAATCTGCATGGTATATTGGAGAGGAGGGCGGAGAGTGAGTAAGGACCCTTTGGCCAGAGCACAATGTTCATCCAAGGGACTGATGAGAAGAGGTGAAGAGCCTAGAACATCAGACTAACCATTTTTTACTTTATTCTACCTTAAAATGGGCAGAGATAGAAGGCTTTTAAGGACCCCATCACACTGGATATGTCCTTTTGTTAATAAGTCTTCTTTATATTGACCAGAAATCAAATGGTGATGTCTACCTATTACTTCTATTCCTGATATCTATGGCTAAGTAGAATGAGTTTAATCCCTCTTCCTCAACAGCTCTTCAAATACTTGAAGGTGGTTATCAAGCCCATGCTTCCTTATACTCCACTAACAGCCATTGCTTGCTGTATTGAGGAATCCTTCATAAGTTTTGATATTGAGACTAACATGAGAAGACTAGAGTTTATATCACTAGAATGTTGGTGTTTGAGAAATGTCTGTAATTTTTTGCATTTTTTATTTTTTTAATTTATTTTTTCTTTTTGCTTTTAAACAGGCCTCATCTGCTTGCCTTTTTGTGAGAGTCTAATGCCCCATAAGTTCATAGGGTAAGGTTTGTCTATATGACTAGAAATATCAAGTTATCAACCCTTAGTTCTTAATTCCTTTTCTTGGGATCCTTGCCTTTCTTCTCAGCTTATTTGGCCTTGATTGCTATTTTTTTGTAAATGATTTTACTTGTCCTGTAATTAGGTGAGTTTGAAAATTACAATAGGATTTGCTTTGCAGTGATTGGAATTCACTCAGGAAAATTTCAGATGTCCTTTGGAATGAACCCATGGAAAATTTCCCTGCATGTTTATGGGAATTTGATATGCCTGCTGTGGAAAGGGACACTTGGGAAGTTTTGTCCAGACCCCAATTTGGGTGGTCTTAAGTGCTGAAGGAATCATGGTAGAGTTTTCACCCAGGACAGGGGGTGAGAGGCTGATTTTGGTTGACCCCAGCTTTCTAGTTCCTATGGGAAGAGTCTCACATGCTGTAGATCTGTAATAGGGACTCAGCTTTCCAGAGATAGGAAGCTTGGTTTGTTTTTTTCTTTTTCCCTTTAGAGATATTCAATGAATTAAACCTATTCTAAGTGGGAGTCTTGAACAGAAGTGTAGGTCATAGAAGGAAAGAGGAAGTACTCTAGCCCCTTTGCATTCAGAAAAATTTGTAGGCATCAAATCATGTTGGTTTGGTTTGTCACCTGAGTGTTGTGGTGACTTCTAGTCAATGCTGGGTCCTAAATCCCTCTAGGAAGAGTTCCATGTGGCTTGAGAAGCTCTGAGAAACCAGATTTCCTTCTGAGACTGGAAGATAAATTTTCTGTTTCTTTTTCTTATTGCTTCTGTATTGGGGAAGTCCATTTAGACCTTCAATTTGTTGAGTTTTAAGCAAGCAGTAATCTTTGTGAAATGTACCTTGTCTGTTGAATAGGCATAATTTTGTATCTACAGATAATAGTGATTTTATCCTGTACATGTGGAATTCTTTATGATTGTACTACATCAACTATCCTGAGACTCCTTTGTGTATGGCTTTGGGAAAAACAAAGGAGAGGACAATATTTCATGCCTCCCTGGGACCCAGAGGACTGTTCTTCATTGGGGGCATGAATAATATGTTCCCTTGATATGATTACAGGTAGGGTGCTGTTCAAGTTCCTAACACTCAGGTGAAACTGTCACCTGCAGTCCCATAGAACTCAAGCTGTTACACAACTGATTGAAATGTGAAAAGTTCAGGTTAACTGTTTCCTTTAATGTACACAACACCCAGTATTTCCCAGATTGCTCCCCTTTCCGCTTCAAATGATCTACTGTATGACTAACCAATAAAGTAGTCAACAAATTTAAAAGAAAAAAAAAAGAATACAGGCTGTGAATACTCTTCATTGAGCCTTTTAAGAACATATTTCTAGGGTTCAATAAGAACCTTAGCTCATGGGTGATACACAAAGCAGGGAGAGGTTTTTCTTTGCTAAACGGAATTCCCAAACACAAATGCACCCCTGTTGATAATTCTGCAGCAAAAACTAGAACCAGTTTATGGTCCAGGCAAATAGACCTTCTTGCTGTTGCTCACACATAGCACTAAATTCCCATCTCAATTTCTTTGAATTAACTATCCCCTGTCATATTTTGTTTCCATACCCCTCCTCCTATGGAAAAAACAAACAAACAAAAAACCCCCAACAACAAATCAGAGAACTGCTAGGGAAAAACATAGTACCAGCATATTTGTTCCAAGAACAAGCAGGCATGAATCTTGCAGAGACCCCTTCCAAAGAAGGAGCTCAAAGATTCCTTCTTTCTGAGGGTATATAAGGTTTCTTTGTTCACTGATTACAGGGTGTATTCAGTTTCATTAGCATGATACAATTCAACCTAAAAGCAAATACTTTGACAAGAAAGGACATAATGCAAAGCAGTTTAACAATTTCACTTATATCAAATATGTAGGAAATATCAATCAGTTTGATAGTTTGATGTAACAGAAACACTATGATAAGATTATGATTCCAAAAAAAAGGATTTGACACGAAGGAGGATGCCCAGATGTTTTTATAAGATAGGGACTTACTATCCTGGGAAAAGAAGTCAGCAGAAAGGGACTTATCTGCTAGCTATCTGGGTTCAGTTTGGAGTTCAAGGGGCATTTTGCTCCTATTCATCCAAGGTTTCATAAAACCCTTTTGGATAATAAGGCAGCTCCATCAAATCTAGGTGGTCCATACATTCATCATAGCACCCCCATGCCTGTATTGTAGTCCCACTTTACCTCTGTCTCTTAGAACACCTTTTATCCTTCAAAAGCAAGTACATGAGGTCTCTCCTGACTCTCTGAGTTGCCAGGGTCTTCCCCTTCAGTTATCTTCCATATATTTTGTTTGCATTTTGTATATACTTGTGTGTGTGTGTGTGTGTGTGTGTGTGTGTATGTTTACTTCGCCAATAGAATGTAAGCTTTTTGAAGGCAAGGACAATTTCTTGTCTATATATCCCTAGTGCCCTGGCACATAGTAGGAACTTAACGAATGCTTATTGATCAGTTGTTTTCCACTACAATAATAACAGTGCTAGACAACTATATGATAATCAAGATTACAAACTTCTTTATCTATAATCTCATTTGTTCCTCATCTGTAAAATGAAGGTATTTGATTCAGTGGCCTCTGAGGTCAGTCAGTTCCTTCCAACTCTAAATCTATCATCTTATGAACTTTACAACAACCTTATAAGTAGGTGCTTTTATCCTTACTTTACAGATGAAGAAGCTGAGGGCCACAGAGCTAGTAAAAGTTTGAGGCAGGATTTGCTAGGTCTTCTGATATCTCAGAACCCTTTCCAGGCAATTCTTGCCTGCCTGATGTAAGCTCTCCCATCCCTGTTTTGTGTATCACCAATTACGAGAGTCTATTAAGCGCTAGCATCACATTCCCTAGATAAAAGACTGAATGAAGGGTACTCACAGTCTGAGTCCTTGAGGAGCCTGTGTGACATTTTCACCTGGGTTAGGAACTTGGACAGGTATAACATTGGAATAACACCCAACCCTGACATCATACCAAAGGAGGGAAAGCTGAGCAATGGTCTAGTCCTCCCTCCATGAGAGAGTTACCACACTCTCCCTCCTCCTCTCCAAATCCAATTGCAATCCTCCATGCCCTCCTACCCTCCCTGCTCACCTCGACTGGCACGCTATCCCAGAAATCCTCACTTTGATTGGGTAAAAATAATTCTTGTTTTTTCCACTTATATGAATGATTTACCACGTATCCCTAATTATGAGGCAGCACAAGAACTGTAGATTTCATTAAATATGTGTCAGCTTCACTTTGCTCTAAGTTTTAATTAATTTCCACACTAAGTCCTGTGTGAGTTTGCTCAGTCTTCAGAGTTTGTTGCTTATGTAGCATTGTTGTCTACTCAGAACTTTAAAAGAAACTTAGAGACAATATTTGTATGCAAAAGGGAAAGTGTCATTGAGCAAGCCAGAAAAGATTTCTGTTTCCATGTGAGCCATTGTTCACAGTTAGGCAAAGAAACAAATGCAAAGCAGAGCCTGGGGCACTCCCCCCTAGAGAAGTTAGATCAAGGCTAGCCAACAAATGGATTACCAAAAAAAAAAAAGAAAAAAAACTACTCTAGTTATAGAATTTATTATTTACACATTATATATATGTGTGTAATCATGAATATTATTATAGTTAATAAGCACTCTGGGAATGTTTGAGATGCATCCACTTGACCTGTGGTAGATCAGCCATTGACTGAGTGTGCTGTAGTTGGGAACATCTGTGACAAATTATATGGGGACACTTGAGGAAGGGACGGAGCAAAATTGAATGTTTCAGATACTCTAGAACCTTCTGGACAATCTGCCTTTTTGAATTCTGGCCCTCCTTTGAAACTCAGTTCATGCACCATCTTCCATGGGATGTTTTTGATTGTAGTTGTTGGGTTTTTTTCTGATTTTCTTAGTAGCTAATTCCCTCTGCCTCCTCTTTATTACTAATGATATCAGTAGATAGCTTTGGTATAGTACCTACTATGTGCCAGGCACTATGCTAAACACTTCACAAATATTATCATTTGATCCTCACAACAACTCTGAAATAGGTGCTATTATTACCTCTATTTTACAGTCAAGGAAACTGAGGTTATGACTTGCACAGGGTCATACAGACTTGAACTCGTGTTCTGGACCTCAAGGGTAATGCTCTACTCACTGTGCCACCTAGTGTTTTTTCTTAAATGACCTCAGACCTACTTCACTGTAACTCTGCAGCAGGCTCCTGAGGGCAAGGACCCCTTTTTCATTTGGTCTTATTTTACTTAGCAATTAGTCTGGTACTATGCTTACCAGTGTTTAATGAATGTTTGTTGGTTCATTTAATTAGAATCACAGGAAAATCAATTGGAGAAATTGCAATGATATTTGCTCTCTGTTGCTCATCCTTCATTTTCTTTATTTTATTTTATTTTTTTGGTGAGGTAATTGGGGTTAAGTGACTTGCCCAGGGTCACACAGCTAGTAAGTGTCAAGTGTCTGAGGTCAGATTTGAACTCAGGTCCTCCTGACTCCAGGGCTGGTACTCTATCCACTGTGCCACCTAGCTGTCCCTTCATCTTTCATTTTCATGAGGTGATGTCTTGACTTGCAGGTGAATTGGATTGAAGTGAGGCAGAGTTACCCAAAGTCATCAGCCTCACTCTCTCTTCCAGTCATTGAAGTCCAGTAGCAGGACAAAACTCTTGTCTGGGAATGCAGTGGAGAATGTTGGAGTCTTTGATGCCTGACCAAGCTCTAAGTGTTTCACAGCACTTGCTTCAGTCACTTTCATGGGTGGAATGAATCATTTTCATTTGCCCATTCCACTGGGGGAAGTCTTCACATACTTGAAGTAGACTCTCCCCAACTCACTGACAGGTTTGAGGACCATTGGTTACTCTCCACCTAGTTTAGCTTGCCTGTCAAGATGGTTTTACTGAGTTCTAGTCTGCACATGCTACAGGTTCTGGGGTCCACAGGTGGGATCTGGTTGAAAGTGAACTCCAAATGTTGATTAGCCCTGAAAAGGGCTTGGCAAGCCCTTACACCAGAGGTGCTAGTCCTCCCTGAACACCCCATACAGCCCATACATCTCTTTTCTTTCTTTTTTTTTTTCCTTTTTTTTTGTGGGGCAATGAGGGTTAAGTGACTTGCCCAGGGTCACACAGCTAGTAAGTGTCAAGTGTCTGAGGCTGGATTTGAACTCAGGTCCTCCTGAATCCAGGCCTGGTGCTTTATCCACTGTGCCACCTAGCTGCCCCCATCTCTTTTTATATAGCATGTGAAAGGTGAATGTGATGGCTGAGTCACCAGAGTCAAACACCAAATCCTTCACAATGAAGCATTCTCGATTTTCTCCTTTCATTCTCTGGTGGCAAGAAATTTGCATCCACTTGACCTGTGGTAAATCAGCCATTGCCTGAGTGTGCTGTAGTTGGGAACATCTGTGACAAATTATATGGGGACACTTGAGGAAGGGACTGAGCAAAGATGTGACTGAGTGGTGATTTAGCAAACGTGTTCCCATCTCAAGCACAGACAGATTTTGATTAAGCTGTGTACTTCAGAAGGTCTAGAGAGCTTAGAGCTGATATTACCTTTCCAAATAAGCATAAATCTAAAGAAACTCAGCACAATAAATGTTTCTATAACATTCCAAATCATAAAATGCTAGAAAACTCACAGCATTTACATAAAGGACAAATTTTAGGCAGACTGGCATGGACTCTGCCTTTCCATCTTTATTTGTTCTAGAAACTGTAGGATGTGAGAGAAAGGTCCACCAAATTCCATTCAGTTAAACCCTAGTAAAAAGCCTGTTTCCAATACCTACTACCTGTGTTACCCTGGACAAGTCATCTAACTTTTCTGATTTTCAGATTCTGTATCTGTAAAGTGAGAGATGTTAATATTGCCTCCTTTACAGGATTGTAGTAAGGCTCCAGTGAGATACAAAGGGGTACTACCAAGTCCTTTTCAAACACTGAGTGGCTGTATCTGCATAGGAAAGCTCAGAAGGTGGTTAGGCTCCCAGCAGAGCTATCTCTCTGGGCTTTGCTTGGCTTTGAGTCTGTATTTTCACCCACTCATCTTCATCGTGAAAGGGAAGAGACAAGGATATAGTAGCACTTAGCTTCATAGACCTGACCCACCTCTCTCCAAAGGGAAACATCTATTCAGTAGGGCAGGGTGTAGTGATTTGGACCATTCCTTACACTGATAGGACTCTTTATGTCCCTAGGAGATCAGGAAGACACTTCAACACAGACAATGGCTCCCAGGAAGCTCCATCAAGGCTAGCACGACTTGAGCTTTGCCTTCACCCTCCCTAGCCAATCAACTTGGCTCTGTTGCCTTTTAGGGAAAAATCTAACCTAACCCACCGTACAGGAGTGAGGCTGGGGAGTATATATTGGTCCTACCATACTTTGTAATCCTATTTGAGTTCATGTTTTTAAAACATTATTCTGAGAAGACATCCATAGGCTTTAGCAGATTGCCAAAGCGGTCTCTCAAATTAGAGAACCCCTGTATTAGAAGATGTTACAAAAAGGTGATTTTTCTTGAATTAAGGAAAGACTGCCCAGTAATTAAAACTGTCCAGAAGTGGAATGGCAGCTTCCATTGGATGGAATTAGTGTCTTCCCCATCACTGGACATCATCAAACATTCACTGGATGACCTCTCATTGGGGAAGTTGTAGAGGAGATTTTTATTCAGTGGAGGGTTGGGCTGTGTGGCTTCTAGAACTTCTTCAACTCTGAGATTCTATAAAGGGTGGAGTAGAAGCAGGAAACTATGTAAGGAGGCTATCAAATTGGTCCAGGAAGGTGGTAGTTAGAGCTTGAACTAGAGTAAAATTTGTGTTTAATATGAAAAAAAAAACACATTGACAAAAATATCATCTTGGACCATTCATTTGGGTTGCCATCCTCCAACTCATAGAGCTGTGATTTGATGGTTGTTTACTGATTTTTTTTTTGAAGGTAAAGTCTAATGATGTGGATCACAAAATACAGCTAAGAAACACAAGACAGGGAGAGATGAATGAATCTAAAGCTGAGAGCTGCTTTCAAATTCTAGTGGCTGCATGTATATTCATGCATGCATGTGTACATGTATGAATATATGTATGTGCATATGATACACATGTGTGGAATTGTTTCTTTCAGACTATGCTGCTTCCCTGAGTATTTCTTCTTGATGTCTCAAAAATGAAAAATAATACAAGCACAAGCTGTTGTCACAGCTCATAGGATGCAACAAGAGAGCCTAATGCGGTTCATTAGCACCAGACCAAGAGTCTTTAAGGTAAACTAAAACTATTTTTAGTCAGCTCTTTAAGGAAATAGCTGGTGACTTGTTGTCATGTTGAGATAGTTTACACACATTTACACAAAGAGAAACACACTTCATATGACTTCAAACAATGTAAAATCTTTGAGGAAATAGCCAGTGACAAACCTGTATGAGGTTAAAACTAATTCAGTTCAAAATTATTTAATCTATAGTGCAAAAGAATATTTAAAATAATTTTAATTCCTCTGGAAATATAAGAAATAAATATTTCCCTAATCTAAAGTACTTTCCAAACCTGTCTCTTTAGGAAAATGTGTAAAAAAGTTTTTAAAAACCCACTTAACTTTGCCCTCCCTCCAGTCCCCCAATGGACGAAGGGTAGCAATCACCCTTAGAACAATACCTCTTGGTTAGTTGAGATAGTTGCCTTGTTTGTCCTCTGAGTTAAGAAAGCAGTACCCGCTTTTCCCATTCTGAAGGGGCCCTTTGATTATTCCAGAGGGGATTGGTCAAAAAAGGAATTGAGAATTTTTAGATTAAGTAACCATTGTCTTGTCAGAATTACAATGCTAATTACAAATTATATTTTATCATATTGTAAATTTTTCCTTGTTTAAAATTCCTGTAAATATTACCTCAAGTTGTCCTGACTTAGAGATGTTCAAGGATATGGAGTGACTGCATCAACTGAACATTCCTCTCTCTAACTAGAAATTCTTGAATTTAGAATGTTAAATTAATTTTAAAATGTTTCTGGCAGACATGCCTAAAATCAGCATAATATTAATATTTTTCGACAGTCCTAATAATATGCATTGTGTTTGAAGCTGGTGATAAAGATTTTGATATTGGTCCCAACTTTAAGAAGCCTAAATTCTACTGGAGGAAACAACACGTGGAGAGATAAGTAATAGTAATTTCAGAGTGAGGGGAAGTTCTAATAATCAGGTGGAACTTGAGCTGAGCCTTGAATGGGACTAGGGATTCTAAGAGGTGGAGGTAGAGAAGGGGAACAAGACTAAAACCAAGAGTTGGGAGTGAGAAAAAGTTGTACATACAAATTTGGAGTTCATTCATTCATTCATTCATTCATTCATTCATTCATTCATTCATTCATTCTAGTGTTTATCCAGGACTCATTGGTGCCATTGCCCTGTGCTGGGGGAGTCAAAACATACGATATGGGATCATTGCC
Source organism: Dromiciops gliroides (assembly GCF_019393635.1). Lineage (NCBI taxonomy): Eukaryota > Metazoa > Chordata > Mammalia > Microbiotheria > Microbiotheriidae > Dromiciops > Dromiciops gliroides. Next base: position 155,133,794 of record NC_057866.1, on the reverse strand, counting down.
GTCAGGACCTTACAATCTAGTTGGGGGAAAAGACAGAATGGATTCATGTTTAATGTCCCTTCTAGCTCTAAAATTCTATCCATCTAAAATGCCCTAAATACATAGAGGAAATGTTTGTGTAATGATTCAAGGCCATATAATTAAGTTCCCAAATATAGACATATATGTTATAGGAGGTCAAAGAAGGAGGTGGGGGCAGCTAGGTGGTGCAGTAGATAGAACACTGGCCCTGGATTCAGGAGGACCTGAGTTCAAATCCGGCCTCAGACTCAACACTTACTAGCTGTGTGACCTGGGCAAGTCACTTAACCCCAATTGCCTCACCAAAAAAAAAAAAAAAAAAAAGAGGTGACTGAGTGGCCTGAGAAAAGCCTGGTAAAGGTGGTAGTGCTTAAGCCAGAACCTGAATAAGTAGAAATTGAAGAAGAAGGAGGAGGAAGAGGAGAAGCAGGAAGAGGTAGAGGAAGAGGAGGAGGAGACTTGCATAGAATGCTTTAAAGTACAAAGAGTGGAGCAGCTAGGTGGCACAGTGGATAGAGCACCAGCCCTGGATTCAGGAGGACCTGAGTTCAAATCCAGCCTCAGATACTTTACACACTTATTAGTTGTGTGACCCTGGGCAAGTCACTTAACTCCAATTGCCTTACAAAAATAAAAAGTACACAGAGAATTTTATATACTTTATCTCATATGAGTCTCTTAATTCTAAGAAGGAGGCACTGCAGAGATTATTTTCCTCACCTGGACAATGCTGATAATATCGATAATACCTCCTTTGTAGGATCATTGTTACTCAGTCAATTTTCAATCATGCCAGATGCTTCGTGACCCCATTTGGGGTTTTCTTGGCAAAGTTATTGGAATGGTTTTGCCATTTGCTTCTCCAGCTCATTTTACAGATGAAAAAACTGAGGCAAACAGGGTTAAGTGACTTGCCCAGGGTCTCACAGCTAGTAAGCATCTGAGACCAGATTTGAACACAGGAAGATGAGTCTTCCTGACTCCAGGCCTGGCACTCTATCAATTGTGCCACCTAACTGCCTGAAGTTACCATAGGAAGAAATTAAAGCTAAGAAATCTAGGAGAAGCCTACAGAGGAAAGAGTTCTAGAACAGGAGTTCTTAATTGGGGATCCATAAATGGTTTAAAAAATATTTTGATAACTATATTTGAGTATAATTGGTTTCCCTTGTGACTATGTATTTTATTTTAAGCATTTAAAGATGTATTTCTGAGAAGCGGTCCATGGGCTTCACCAGACCTATGGCCAAAGGGGTTTGCCATGACACAAAAAGGGTTAAGAACCATTGATCTAGAAGGAGCATTTTAACAGCAATGTAAAGAGGTCAAGGAGAATGAAGCTGCCGGAGAAAAAAATAGTGTTGCCTTTGGCAGGTTGAGCATCACTGGTGACTCAGGAGTAATTTCAGGAGAAGCCTGATGAAAGAAGTTGTTTTGCAGAGGGGACTCTAGGTCGTGTTGGAGTGAATTCAAACTGGCTCTGGTGTGAGCATTTATTTACACCTCCAAAATCAGCAAAAGCTATAAATCAGGGCCTGATTTATTGCTGTGTGGATTTGTCTAGACTTCAGAAAGTGATGGTGGAAATGTTAATAATGCAGTAATGCAGATGAAACTTTAAAATGTGTGTAGTGCAGATATACATATATACACATATGTCTGTATGTACATAGTACATGCATGTACACTTACATACATACATATTTTTCCTTCCAGAGAAGCAGGGTTGTTGGATGCAGACAGTGATGCCAAGGAAATTGTTGAGCTATTTGTCAGTGAAAAGAGGGAGGAAAAAACCAAGTTTTTAAATAGAAGGGGCATCCAGGTTAAATTAAAGTATTTGTTTGTTTGTTTCCCAAGAAGCCAGAGACTTATATATGCCTATAAGCAGCAAAAGCACATATACCAATAATCTGAGAATCTAACTAAGTTATGTGGCAAGGAGAGGTCTCCAACCACAGCTGTTAATTAGGACTAATGAATGCATCCATAATGCTCTGGAAGGTTGACCTTTTCCCCCAGGCTCTGTCTGTTCATCTGGGCTCATCAGCAGTTAGAAGTATTTGGCTTGGCAGTTAGGAAGCATTCAGAAGTTGATCATAGGTTAGGTCACAGCCTGAAAATCATAGACCTTCAAAAAGGCACAAAAGAGGAAGGGGGGAGGGAAAAAGGCAGGAATGTGGGAGTGAATCTTTAGAGAAATATAGGCCTGTCCTGCCAGGAGGAATCTGAACATCTGGGAAGGGTGCAATGCTTGTTATCAGCAATGAAAACCCCATAAACAAGGAGGTTCCAATTGCTGAGAAAAGATCTTCCCATCAAAACGGATAATTACGGAGCTAAAACTCTATGACTCCATGATTAGTTGTATCATGAAAAGATTTTTCACTTTACAAAAAGGTTCAGGGTGCCATTCCTTCTAGTACTGAACTCCCTTGGCACATCAACTGTTTGACAGGAAAACTCTCAGGAAAAGCAAAAATGTTGGGAGCGGAGGCTGGTGGAAAATGAAATTGGATAGGAGGAGAAAATATTTCTGAAATAACAACACAGGTTCACAATAAACTAGAATCTGCCAGGTAATAATTCAAATAACAGTCCACTCTTCCAGAATATAATTATCGCATATAAAGGAAGGGAAGGAATAAGCATTTATATAGCACCTACTGTGTGCCAGGCACTGCGCTGAGCACATTTTACAAATGTTATCTTATAAAACAAAGTCAATTTGTACACCAAGGACATAAGGATAGAAATAAGAACTGAACCTGTGATTTCATTAGTATGCAGAATTCTGAGGTGAGGGTACCTCCTTGGTGACTTATGGTCTTAAAGAGTTATCTGAAGTACTAAGAGTTCAGGTGATTTATTTGCCCAGGGTCATACAACTAGTATGAGTCAGAGGCAGGTTTTGAACTCAAGTCATCTTGATTTCGAATGCAGTTCTCCCTCCACTATTCTATGCTTGCTCTATACCTAGAGCATAACAATTTTGAATGAAAATGTACCAAAGTTAACATCAGGGAAGTTGAGTCTCCACCAAAGCAGTGCCAACATGACACAGCTTTCCCCAAATCTCTTGAGGTCCATCATAGGTGCCTAAACGTAGTGCTCTGGTCATCTGTAGTCACCCCAATTCTTCTCCTCCTATAGCCTAAGTGATAATATATCTCTGTTTTCTCTTACCTCCCTGTCATTCCTACATTGTCTGTTTCCTTGTATCTCTCTATGACAATGCCAGTGTTTCCCTGACACAGATTCTTTCTTCTCATTCATAATATGGAGAAATTTTACCTAAAAGAAGACAAGGCTATCCACTGTGATAGACTTAACTCTTCTCGACAATACAATGATCCAAGACAACTCCAAAGTTGATGGAAAATGTTCTCCACATCCAGAAAAAAAAGAACTGTGGAATCTGGAAGCAGATTGAACCTTACTGTTTCTACTTTTGGGTTTTTTTGAGGTTTTTCCCTTTTGTTCTGATTCTTCTTTCACAACATGACTAATGCATAAATATGTTTAATGTATTTGTACATATATAGCCTATATCCGATTGCTTGTTGTCTTGGGGAGGGGGAAGGGAGGGAAGGGAGTGAGAAAAATATGGAACAAAAAATCTTTACATGTAAAACAGTTTTATATGTAACTGGGAAAAATACATTTAGGATTAAAAAAGAAGACAAGGCTGCCCCCAGGACCTGACTGGCCCTGGTTTCACTGACACAATCCTTCTCTCCAACCTCCTAAGCCATAGCAGACATTAGGCAGATCCAGCACAAAGTTGACCTGATTGGCACCAGTTTCCCTAATATGGTTTCCTAGTCATCTAGGAGCATACAAAGTCCCAGTCATGTGAAGTCTTTGGGTGCCTAAGATCACTGGAGTTGCCATCCTCTGATGACCTGCTGATCTGATGAGTTTCCCCCTAGGGGAGGTCATGCATACCAAAAGTAAAGTAAAAGCACCTCAGCAACCTTGTTGCATATCCTTACTGTGAGGACTAAGTAACCCTTTTGTTAAATGTTCAATGACTCATGAGTATCTCATTTCTTCTCAAAATCAAATCTGAATTAAGACAGAGCTGGCAATAGAGCCACACCATCCACACCTTCTCCTGACTTGGGGCTGTTCACCATGTCTTTCTTGAGCCTTGACCCTTTTTCTTTTCCACATGCTTTTTCATTCAGTAAAGTGATCCTGTCTCATGAAGTCAACTGCCACCTCTATGCTGCTGAACTTCAAATCTCTATCCCTAGTCCTTTCATTAAATTTCCCCCTGAAACAAAGGTCTGTCTTTTTCATATCAATATTCTACCAGTGTTATTCTGTAAAACATTCCAGTCTTTTTTTTTTTTTTGGTGAGGCAGTTGGGGTTAAATGACTTGCCCAGGGTCACACAGCTAGTAAGTGTTAAGTGTCTGAGGACGGATTTGAACTCAGGTCCTCCTGACTCCAGGGCCAGTGCTCTATCTACTGTGCCACCTAGCTGCCCCACATTCCAGTCTTCAAATAATTAAAAAATGAGTATCCCTTTGGAAGCAGCAGAAAAGCACATGGTATGCAGAAGCCAGGTGTAACACTACAGAAGAAGGATTACAAAGAAGAACTAGAGTAGAGCAAATCATTAATGAAACAATCAAAAAGGAAACTGAGCTTGCAACATGCAAAAGTGGAGAATAACCAATGGGCAGTCAATGTAATTCACTGGTATCTTCTCAATATCAAGAGTTAGTGAGGAGGGGGAAGCTAGGTGGCGCAATGGATAAGGCACTAGCCTTGGATTCAGGAGGACCTGAGTTTAAACCCAGCCTCAGACACTTACTAGCTGTGTGACCCTGGGCAAGTCACTTAAACCCCATTGCCCTGCAAAAAAAAAAAAAAGAGTTAGTGAGGAAAACACCCAAAATTTTGAGTAGGCAGTCTGAACAAGAATCACACAGAATGGATAGGCCTAGACAGATTTTGATCTGCATAACTGGAAGACACATTGGCATCGATGAACTTACACATGCCTTTGAGTATTTGGATCCCTCTAGCCTCAAAGTCTCTCTTTAACTTCAGTTCTGGGTTGCCTACAGAATATTTACATTTGGATACTTCAGCACTATTTCAAGAATCTGGCAAAAATGAAATCTTTCTGCCCCCAGACAGGTTTCCTTTCCCAAATTTCTTATTTCCAAATTCCTGTGAATGGAACCACCATCCTAACACTGAAACTCAGTTCAAGTCAAGATGGATTCTTCTTATTCTTTTGTCTCCCCATAATTCTATTCTTCTAGGGAAAGTATGAAGTGATGGTCAATAGAGCTGTTTTCCTCTCATAAAACTCTTCCACAGATGCCTCTCTGAATCAGCTCTCAATAGAAACCAAGCAAGGGGACAGAGAAAGGAAGGAAATAAGCATTTATTGTCTACTACATGCCAGTCACTGGGATAAGCACTGTATTCATCTTAATAATTCTAAAAATCCTTGAGAATCATGATCTTAATGAACTTAAGATCATAGATTTAGATCTGCAAGGAACCTTTGAGAGCACTTTTAATATTTGTTGATTAAAACAATATTTTTTGTTTAGCCATTTTTCAGTCATGTCCAACTCTTTGTGACCATTTGGGGTTTTTTTGGCAAAGATATTGGAGTGGTTTGCCATTTCTTTCTCTGGCTCATTTTGCAAATAAAGGAAACAGAGGCAAATAGGATTAAATGACTTGCCCAGGGTCACACAGCTAGTGAGTGTCTGAGGCCAGATTTGAACTTAGGAAGAGGAGTCTTCCTCACCCAGGTGTGGCACTCTATCCACTGTGCCACTTAGTTGCCTAAAACAAAATTCCTAATGACAAAAAGGTACTGAGTTGAGTAATGCTTTTAATGACTTTGTATAGCATTACTCACAACAGAATCTATACACAGAATCCATATAAATACATGGAAAGATAGCATGGCAGAGTTGATACAGAGCCAACCTCAGTTATGAGGACAGACTTGGTTCAAGTTTTACCTCTGACATACTGGCTGACTGTGGGCAAGTCACAAATTCTCAGTGCCCCAGGTAACTCTCAGAACATTAGCTGGAGATAAGTTGTAGACTTGCATCAATAGAGGGAGTTTCCTCATGGGGCGTTCTCTACACAACTGAAATCATCGGTCTGGAAAAGATGTTAGGCCTATTATTTCTTTAGTCTGCAGAAGGCATGTTTGTTTACTTATTGATGAACTCACAGGCTTGAAATAACTCCCCTTCCCCAACGGACCACAGTAGGGTCTTAGAAAGACAAAGAATCATCAGTTTGAACAAACTTTCACAGATCATAGAAATGAAGAAGAGACTTTAGAGTTCATCTTGTCAAACCTCTTTAATTTGCAGATAAGGAAACTGGGAACCAGGGAAATGAAGTGGCTGCCCCATAGTGATAATGTCTTTGTACTCTAAATTTGGCATTCTCTCTACCATACCAAATGGCCTCCTCTATCAGATGAGAGTTGAGATGACTCATCTTCCTGAGTTCAAATCTGACCTCAAGCATTTACTAGCTGTGTGACACTAGGCAAGTCACTTAACCCTGTTTACCTCAGTTTCCTCTACTGTCAAATGAGCTGGAAAGGGAAATGACAAACCATTCCAAAGTTTTTGCCAAGAAACCCCAAATGGGGTCATGAAGAGTTAGACATGAATGAAAAAATGACCAAACTGAAATAAAATGAGATAATATTAATTTATTTTTTGGAGGTAATAAACATTTTTATTTATAGTTTTGGATTCCAATTTTTAGCCCTCCTTCCTCCCTTCCCTTCCCCCTCCCTGAGGTGGCAACAATGGGTTATACGTGTGTCGTTATGTAAAACATTACCATGTAAGTAATTTTGTACAAGAAAACTTGAATAAAAGAAAAAAATGAAACAAAATGAAAAATAGCATGCTTCAGTCTGTTCCATCAATATCAGTTCTTTCTTTGGAAGTGGATAGTATGTTGGATCACCGTATTGCTGAGAATAGTTGTCATTCACAGTCCTTCGATCAAACAAAATTGCTGTCTCTGTCACAATGTTCTCTTGGTTCTGCTCACTTCACTATACATCAGTTCATACAAGTCTTTCCAGGCCTTTCTGAAATCATCCTGCTTGTCATTTCTTATAGCACAATAATATTCCATCACCATCATATGCTACATTTATAAAGTGCTTAGTGCAATGCCTGGCACATAATAGGCACTTAAGAAATGCTTCCTTCCTTCTTCCTTCTCTCCTTTCCTTCCTCTTTCCAAACTTTATTCAATAAGTCTGAAGTTACCATTGCCCCAGTGAACAGTAACCACCATTACTTGTTATTCTACTTCATTATTTATATAGCTCTGTAGGGGTGTGTGATTCTTTAAAGCAGATAGAATATAAAAGCCAAAAATAAAAAAAATAAATTCCCTGCTCTGGAGGACTCATGCTCTAAAGCCTCCTGATTATCTCCAGGGCATCAATTAAATGAGATGAAGGATTATAGGATGATAAAGCATCTTAATTTCTTCTGTTTCTATTAATTTTCTTCTGTCATTTCAGAAAAAAAACAGACTCAGAAGAGAGTGTCAGAAATAATATACCATGTCCTTGAAGACTTTTTTTTTCTGTCTGAGAGTTTGAATTCTAGGACCCAGAATAAAGCATTGTTATATTCTCTACATTGGCCTGCAATGGACTGTTGGCTTTAGAAAAGCTTTAAAGTCACATTATTCCTGAAGAATACAAGGACCAACCAGACTTCATTCAAACCAACATTGATCTTCTCTGGCAACCTTTAGACTGTACACAATAAGATCCAAAAATCCTCAGTGGAGATATGGCCTGAGTATTATTTAGGATGAATCAGAGTGAAATGACAATGAATGGGTCATAATAAATTATATCATCACTGTCTAGGTCTTTCTGAGGTGAATAGTCACACTTATAAAAAGACATCTATTCACTCTCTCCCTGCAGCATGTTCTTTAAAATGTTATGTTGCAACTGCTATGATAGGCTCAGCCAGGTAGTAGAGAAGAGAAAGACTGGGGAAGAGGATAAGAGTAAAGTGTTGCCCTTACTATCATCCAGGAAAAACTCTGGGTAACAGATATTTGCATTTGACACCAAAATATAAAGACCACAGATTGCCCCAGATGTGTAAAAGTAGAGTAGCTACATTTAGAACTGCTTCACTCATGATGGTCACACCCAGAATGTTTTTCCTCTCATTACCCCTCCCTCTTATTTTCCCTAACCTCCTTCAAGTTTCAGCAAAAATTCTACCTCGAGGCCTTTCCTAATCTCTCCTGGTCTGCTATTGCTGCCCCTTCCTATCTACCCTGTATATATCTTATATATGTAGTTATTTACTTGTTTTCTCCTCAATTAGGATGTGAGCTCTTTAAGAGCAAGGAGTATTTTTGTCTTTCTTTGTATTCCTGGCACTAAGTACAGTGCCTAGCAATGGTAAACACTTAATAAATGCTTTTTGGTTGGTTGATTCTTGTGCTTAAATCTTCTCATAATTTGGTGAATGTACTCAATATCCAGTCCTTATTCCTTTAGTCCATATAGGTTTGGACTCATTCCCTGGGGGATTTATAAGTTGAATTATAGCCAATCTGAAATGAAAGTACCGTTGGCAGTCAGTTAAAAGAATTTGTATGACCAAGTTTGTGGGCCTAGACACTAAGGCTAAGGGTGTAGCTCAAAGAATCATACATTTAAGAGCTGAAAGAGACTTCAGAAGTCATTGATTTAAGGGGAGGGTGGTGGAATAACAGAGCCAAGATGGCAGAGAAAAACTCTCCCAAACTCTCCTTCAAACTTCTTTAAATAACACCACAGAACAAAATCTGGAGCAGCAGAAAGCACAAAAGGATTTGAAACAATTTTCAAACCCAAGATGACTTAGACGGTCAGCAGGAAAGGTCTGCCATACCCAGGTGAGAATAGAACACTCTCCAGTACAGGCAATACCCCAGAAACCAGCGGGAGGCATTGGGAGCAATTGAATCAGGGGTGCTGGCTTCCAGAGCTCTAAGCCCACAGACAGTAAGGGAGGTCAGACAATTGATCAGAAGGGAATTACAGGGGCCCCTTTGCTGGTATTAAGTGCAAGACTCTGTGGCATTACCCATACTTGGCTGGGTCCCAGTCTTGGGCTCCAGTCTCAGGTGAGGAGGAGCACTAATATACCAGAGTTTATGAGCTCAGGGTTGCTAGGACCCCCCACCACAGTTCCAGGACAAAAAAGAGTGCATGTGGTAGCTTACAGACCAGACCACAGGCCAGGAAAGTAGTAAACAGAACTCTCCTTAGATAATGCCACCTTGGAAGTTCTGAAAATTTAAAGACTCCCTAGAACTAACTCTGAAAACAAAAAACCTGATAATTGAGACAGTCCCCTTTGACCCTGGGATCAGAGCCCAACTTTAATATAAAGTTAAAAACAAAGAAATAGGCTAGAAAAATGAGCAAACAACAATGAAACAAACAACAAAAAAGATGCTTCCCATAGAAAGTTACTATGGTAACAGAGATCAACACAAAAACTCAAAAGAAGACAATGAAGTCAAAACTGCTACATTCAAAACCTCAAAGAAAGATATGAATTGTTCTCAGGCCCAAATCATAGTCATTAAACCCAACTCCCTCATCTTAGAGATGAGAAAACAGACCCATGGACATAAAAGTAGTATTGGCAATATAATCAGCATGCCCCACAAAAGTCCTCCTCTCCTGCCTTATGACAAATACTATATAGCACTTGAAGGTTTGCTAAGCACCTTATCTTAAAGGGGAGGTAACCATTTATTTTCAGAAGCTATGCCATCCATGCTAAAGTTCTTGTAGGTTCTTCCAAGTTGGAAATGTTCCAAAGACAAAACTGGTGACAGACTGATTCTTCTATCCAAAGACCAGCCTGACTAATTTTTAGATGGGCACCACCATCAGTTTATCCACTAAATGATGAATTCTTTGATGCCATTGCTGAAGCAGCTACAAATGCAAAATGGTCTCTAGTCCTATATATATTACTTTCTGCTAGGAATAACACCATTTTTAAAATTATGTACAAACATCCAATTAATTATTGGCATTTTACAAAAATATTTATAGTTACTCTTTTTGTGGTGGCAAGGAATTGGAAATTGAGGGGATACCCATCAATTGGGGAATGGCTGGACAAGTTGTTGTATATGAATGTAATGGAATACTATTGTGCTGTAAGAAACGATGAACAGATAGATTTCAGGGAAACCTGGAAGGACTTACATGAACTGATGCTGAGTGAGATGAGCAGAACCAGGAGAACATTGTACACATTATCAACAATGTGTGTTGATCAACTATGTTAAACTTGACTCTTCTCAGCAATACAATGGTCCAAGATAATTCCAAAGGACTCATGATGGAAAATGCTCTCCAAATCCAGAAAAAAGAACTGTGGAATCTAGATGCAAGTTGAACCATACTGTTTCTACTTTTTTTTCTTTTTTTCCCCCTTTTGTTCTGATTTTTCTTTTACAGCAGAAATATGTTTAATGTGATTGCACATATATAACCTATATCAGATTGCTTGCTATCTTGGGGAGGGGGGAAGGAGGGAGAAAATTTTGGAACTGTAAATCTTATAGAAACAAATGTCAAAAACTATCTCTACATGTAACTAGAAAAAATACAATGCTTTTATGATTTTAAAAAAAAGAAATACCCCCCCCCAAATTGTTGCATTTTAAATCCTTGTCCAACAATGAGTTGGTATGATATTGGAGTTATATGTGATCAATTTCAACACATCTCCTTTGTGTACATCAAATACACACATTCTCCACTTAACACAGGAAACAAAGTACATAGATTTGTTGGGTGTATTTGTCAGTTGTTATATCAGGGGGTCAGAATTCATTGGTCAGCTTTTTCTAGTATAAGGATTCCTTAGAATTCAGTCTAAGAAACATACATTACCCTAGGCAATTACAAGGTAAAATTGCTTATTGGCGATACCTTGGCATCCAGGCATAGAATTGTACCCCAGAGCTCGACTTTAATGGATTCATAATTATGACTTGGAAATTAAATTTTTTATTTTAGCTGAAATATTAATCAGACATTTTTATTATGATGATGACTTGTCCCACCCCTACACACACACACACACACACACACACACACACACACACACCTTTTCAGACGTAAATGCTATATAGATTTTACTTTTCTAAGCAGAAGACAAATGCAAGAAACCTAAGGTCTACCACCCCTGGTAGGAATATCAAATATAAATTAAAGAAGTTACTTTTTATTATATTTTCAATCTGGTGTTGTAAAAATGGATTTTGACAGCTCTGGTAATCTAGCTGCAACCTTCAGCCATCTGAGCTTTCAATTGTGATTCATATCACAATAAAAAAACATACACAGGTGCCTTGAGACATGGAATAAATGTCATTTTGTGATAAAGCTCCTCTAGATAAGCTAGATAAAGCTGTGATTCTTGGCCCAATGGGCATTTGTCAATGTGTTATATGTTATCTGTCATATAATTGCTGAAAATATTTATAAGGAATATGTTGTTTAACTTAGTGAAGTGTGAAAAGATTCATTAGCCTTAAATCTCATTTAGTATCTCATTCATTTTCATTCGAATAATCCTGAATTTGATATTCTGTAATGTTTGTAACCATCTTCTTAATTGATCACCTTGCCTTCATTATCTCTCTTCCCCAAAATAATGCACAGGTCTGATCACATTACTGCTACTCTAGAAACTCCTCTACTGTAGAAACTACTCTAGAAACTCCTCTAGAAACTCCTCTAGAAACTACTCTAGAAACTCCAGTGGCTCCCTTTTGCCTCTAGAATAAAATATGAATTCCTCTTTGGAGCATTTAAAACCTTTACAATCTGGCCCCAGCCAACCTTTGTAGACTAATTCATATTATTCCTCTTTACACAGTGTACATTTCAGAAAAATATGATTCTTCCTTATACACAGAGAATTAGGATGGCACAGTGGAAAGAGCACTGGATTGAGAGTCAAACCTTGACTTGATCACTTATGTGTGTGACTTTGGGCAAGTCACTTTAGCTCTTTAAGGCTCAGTTTCCTTTTTGGTAAAATGAGGGAATTCAACTAGGAGGACTCTAATGTCCTTTCCACCACCAAATTTATAATTTTTTAACTATCTCCCACCTCCATGCCTTTGCATAAGTTGTCTCAATTCCTAAAATACTCTCCCTTCTCACAGAATTCTACCTTTTAGAACCCCCTAGTTTCATTCAAGGTTCAGTTCAGAAATCACCTTCCACACATACTTTTTCCTAATCCCACAAATTATTAGTACTTTTCCCCACACCAAATTTCTTCATATTTACATTGTGCTTATTTATCTGTAGAAATAATATTTTTCCCCAGAGGGCATTAAAAAAAAGTCTTTTAGACACCCCCCCCAGCCCCTTGAACATAGTAGGTACTTAACTAAGGTTTATTAAATGAGTAAATTAATACTAGCAATGAAGTGTCCATAACTTTGGGGCAGCTAAGTGGCAAAATGGATAGAGTGCCAGGCCTGAAGTCAGGAAGACCTGAATTCAAATCCAAACTCATATACTTACTAACTGTGTGATCCTGAACAAGTCACTTAACCCTGTCTGCTTTAGTTTCCTTATTTGTAAAATGAGCTGAAGAAGGAAGTGACAAACCATTCCAATATCTTTGCCAAGAAAACCCCAAATGGGGTCACAAAGAGTTGGATGTGACTGAAAAAGGACTAAATATAGGTGCATAAATTTGGAACCATTAAGTCCAAAATAAATATGATGTTAAATTTTATATGTTTTTATCTTTTCTTAGGAACTTGTTTTATTTTTTTATTTGTTTTCTCCTTGGAATTTCAGTGCTGAAAACCCACACATACCATTATCAAGTGGCTCACAATCACAATAACCTTAATGGTTTATGGAAAGGTTACCTTTACATCAGCAGTCTGGTAACCTATTATCCACCTTTTAAATAGAAAGAGATTGACATGTAGTCATATTTTAAGACTAGAATAAAATAACCAAGTGGAGGGATAAACAATAATCTAGTAAATTTAAGACAATCTAGGCAGTTCATTTAAATAATTTGGGCCAATTTGATTAAAAATAGGAAAAACAATCCTCAAATAAAAGCTGAGCATCAAGAAATATTTCCCAGATAAGTCAAAAGTGCTCAACCATGTTTTATATTCTAGCATCTCTCTTGTTTTATTACCAGACATAATGAACAGATGTTTAACTTGTGATCTACTAGGACTCTCAGATCTTTTCTTATCACCTATCATAAAATTGTGGGATTTGTTTTCTTTCCTTAAAGGAACCATTCTTTATCTTTCAAAATTGTCTTGAATCTGGAATTTCTGGATTTCTTTCCTAAGTGGCCATAAATTTAATGAATAATTAAGTATTTTTGTGATATATTTTTGTCATGCACACCTGGTCTAAGATAGTAGGATCAGCACATTCCCCCTGTTTTCTATCCAAACAGAAGTTGTGGAAAGTATCTCTTAAATAAGAAGGAAGAAAGGACAACTGTGTAATCACAGAGAGTATAAAGCACAGTTCAGTATGATCAATCCAGGAGAGTTTAAGAATCTCTTACTGATGAGGGAGGCTCACATCCGGAAGATCAAACTAAATTTCAGTCACCATCTTTAATGAATCCAGGAAAATGGGAGTTAGAAAACATGCCATCAGATGAGAAGCTAAGAAAGAAGGTCAAATAAACTCTACAAAGTAGGGAAGGCAAATTCTTAAGACTCCCTTACTGGGCAGAGTTCCCAGGAGTCTGAGAGCAGTGACATTCCATTTGTCCTGGAAAAGTACCATTAGCTGAGGTGGGGAGGGTGGAATTTTACCCTAATGGAAAGAGGATTTGGTTCTTTTATTATTATTATTATTAACATTGCCATTACTATGCCAATAAATCCCTGGTGACAAATATGATAATCAACCACATTTCTAAGAAAAAGAAATTATGGCTCAGGGAGAAAACAAATAGAAGATGAATTTGGAGTAGTGGGATGAGCATTGGAATTAGAGGCAGCAAACCTAAGTTCACTTAGGATCATAGGATATTTAATCCAACCTCCTTATTTTATATATGAGGAAAACCCTGCTGGGTCTTTCCTCATTTGTGAATTGAGGAGGATGGATGACTTAAAGAATAATTAAGGTTTCTCCTATCTCTAAAATTCTGGGTTCATAATTCTGCATCTAAGCGGAGAATCAAAGCAATTGTCCATGTAATTGATCATTGAAATGGCCAAATCATGAAGCCAAGTTGGAGAAGAGGTGGGGAAGTGCAGTTTAAAGAGGAGGAACTATAAATAGCCTATAGGTGCCTTAAATTGCCCTTTACTTAATAGGTATAAAGACAGCCTAGGTAGGTCATTAGTTCAAAGCTGGACCATGATAAAGCTGGCAATGGACTCTAGATATGTCTGAATCCAAGAACAATTTACTGTGCTCCCAACTTTGCTGTATATACATTCTTCGGTTGGCACAGATAAGGTTTCTAAAATGTTCACCACTTTACAGGGAGAGGAGCTGTCAGCTCCATCAGCAAAATAGATAGTGCTGAGTGTCCAACAAAAATAATCATTTATTCCAAATTTCATAAGGCAGTGATGCTCATAAATTGACATAAGAGTCATATGAATGAGTCACAAAATTCCTAAATAATATTAGTATAATATAATAGCAAAATATGATGTTAATAGGGGGCAGCTAGGTGGTACAGTGGATAAAGCACCGACCCTGGATTCAGGAGGACCTGAGTTCAAATCGGGATTCAGACACTTGACACTTGCTAGCTGTGTGACCCTGGGCAAGTCACTTAACCCTCATTGCCCTGCAAATATATATATATATATATATATATATATATATATATATATATATATATACACACACATATATACATATATATATGATATTAATAGTATAATGCTATATTCCTAGACAGAAATGAAGGCAGATAGATGGTATAGTGTATAGATTGCTGGCCCTGGAATGAGGAGGGCTTGAATTCATATCCTCTCTTAGACATTTAATAGCTATTTGACCCTGGGCAATTCACTTCACCCTGTTTGCTTCTGTTTCTCATCTGTAAAATTAGCTGGAGAAAGAAACGGCAAACCACTCTACTATCTTTGCCAAGAACCCTCCAAATGGAGTCACAGAGAATCAGACACAATTGAAATGACTCAACAATAACAACAACAGACAGAAATGAAAGGTCTTAAAAAGCTGATGGTTGCTTATTCATGCAGTTTGAGAACTGTGATCTGATTATCATTTTCCCAAGGAATTTTTATAAAGGAATAATGAAGGTTATGTGGAAAGATGGTGGAGGTTGTTTTCCACATATCTCTCCAACCTAAAAACTTCCCCAAAAAGGACAAAAAAAAGAATAGGGCAATTAAAGGTGAATCTACAAGATGAAAAGAAATAGTAAGCAAGGTAAAGGCCTCACAAAATAATATCAGAGATCTTAAATATGTAAAACACCATCTCCATGCACAATTCTATGTATTGCCATTTATACTCTATGTATGTATAGCCAGTTATAAATTACCTCAATAGCTTGTGTTTCAGGTTTCACCTATGGAGGCCCTTACCTGTCTCTACAGAAGTGGTTCAGTCTGAATTCCCTTCATAAGAGCAGACAACTGTGATTCTACCTAGACACCTAAAGGAAATGGTGTGATAGGGTTGGTGGCGGAAGGGCAGAAGAAGACAGCAGTGAGGAGTTGGGGATGGGGGAAGGGGCTTTTGTGCCTCAGAGATAGGGGAAGAGAAATCTAGGTGAATCACAATTCTCCCTGTAGAGTTTTCTCTAGACAGAAAAACAGCCAGTATCCTTGAGAGACTAAGAACATGTGACCCAAGAGGTCAGTATAGAAGAAAGGATACCACAGTAGTAAAAGGTAAAGAGGATGACTAAGCAATGACATAAATTCTCTCATGCTTCTATTGTTATTTTTGACAGAAATTATATTGAGGAATAAAAAAAAGAATAGGGGATCATCTATGGACAAAATGATCAAGGGGTTAAAGATTTAATGGGGGTCTTAAAAAGTCAAGAGAAAGGCAGGAGAAAGAGCTGATTTATCATTTTGTGGATTCAATTCCATTCTCAACTATAAACAAATCAATATCTTTTTTATAAATTTTAATTACATTTTTTTACTTAGCAAAAATCTATTCTCTCTCTCTCTCTCTCTCTCTCTCTCTCTCTCTCTCTCACTCCCTCCCTACTGGGGGGGGCGGACCTCTCTTATAGCAAAGGTGAATAGTCAAAAGAAATTTCCCTCTCAACCATATCTAAAAATCCATGTCTCATTCTACCCTGAGTCTATCACCTCTCAGTCAATAAGTAGGTAAAATGTTTTATCATCGGTTCTTTGGAAGCTTGGCAATCAACATCTTTTGCAGTGGGAATAACACAGTGGAAATCATTTGAGCAAAGAGAGAGGAGGCAAAAGAGGGGAAGTTCAACTGAAAATGTATTTCACCCAGCCTGGATAAGTGGTTTAAAAAATACGCACACTCATTAATACATACATACACACATATGTATATGTATATATACATGTATACATATATACATATATACACACATACATACATATATATGTATATATACCAATAGTTCTCCAACAAAATGAGCTATATGAAAGATTTCTCATATTTGCTAATAAGAGTAATATGTTTTTTAAATTTCTGGTTTCATCTCATATTCAGCAAATTGGGAAAGATGACAAAAGATGAAAATTATCAATGATATAGAAGTTATGGCAAGCCAGAAACACAATTTCATTGGTTTTTGTTTTTGTTTTTGTTTTTGTTTTTTTTTTGTTTGCTTGTGTGTGGTTTTTATTTGGGGGGTGGGGCAGGGCAATGAGGGTTAAGTTACTTGCCCAGGGTCACACAGCTAGTATGTGTCAAGTCTCTGGAGTAAGATTTCAACTCAGGTCCTCCTGAATCCAGGGCCAGTGCTTTATCCATTGTGCCACCTAGCTGCCCCCCCCCCCCATTTCATTGCTGAAGGAGTTTTGAATTGACTGAAGCATTCTGGAAAATAATTTGAAATATTGCCCCCCAAAAGTGACTAAAATGTCTACATTGTTTGATTCAGAAGTTCTACTGCTGGTTATATACCCCTATGAGGTCATAGACATAAAGAAAGATCTCCCTGGGGGCAGCTAGGTGGCGCAGTGGATAGAGCACCGGCTCTGGATTCAGGAGGACCTCAGTTCAGATCCGGCCTCAGACACTTAACACTTACTAGCTGTGTGACCCTGGGCAAGTCACTTAACCCCAATTGCCTCACCAAAAAAAAAAAAAAAAAAAAGCAAAGAAAGATCTCCCTTAACCTCATCAGAGTGGGCTCAAGGAGGGAATAACATACACACCCAATTGGGAGGAGTAATCTATTTAATCCTACAGGAAAATAGGAGGGAAAGAGGATAAGGAGGGAAGGGTGAATGAAGGGAGGGTAGAGTGGGGGAGGGGGAAGTCAGTAGCAAAACACTTTTGAGGAGGAATAGAGCAAAATAAGATAGAAAATAGAGTAAATATCATTGGAAGGGAATAGGATGGAGGGGAAAAGTTATGATGATTGACTACAATGGCAAAACGTATGGTACCTACTCTGCTGGGCTATTGTGAAGAAAATTCTCTGTCAAATTTAAGGTACTATAAGAAAAGTTATGATAAACAGGATGCTAACAGAAAAACCTGGAAAGACCCACATGAACTGAAGCAGAGAGAAATGTACTGTATACAAAATCACAGAATTAGTGTAAGATGATCTGCTGGGAAGCACGTGGTTATTTTCAGCAAGGCAATGATCCAATATAACTCTGAAGAACTTATGAAAATTGTAATCCATCTACAGAGAAAGAACTGATGGTATCTGAAAACAGACAAACACATTTTTTTTGACAATTCCTTAATCTGAAATTTGTTCTCTCACAACCTAGCTAATGTAGAGATGTTTACCATGACTACTCAAGAATAATTTATATTAAATTGCTTGAGTTCTTGGGGTAGGGGGTGGGAAGGGAGGGAGGAAGAGAAGTTGGAACACAAAGGTTTTTCTTTTATTGATGTCAAAATTTGCTTTGACATGTAATTTATAAAATAAAATTTAAATTTTTAAAATAAAAAAGAAAGATCTATATGTCACAATATTAATGGAAGTATCTTTTATGGTAGGAAAGAACTAGAAAAAAAGTGGGTACCCATTAATTGGAGAATCACTGAACAAATTTTGGCACATGAGTATGATAGAATGTTATTGTTCCATAAGAACCAGAAAAGCATGGAAGAATGCAGGGAAACATGGGAAGACATATTAAGTGATGCAGAGTAAAGTAATCAGAACCAGGAAAGCAATATGTACAATGACTTCAACAATTCAAACTAAAACAAAATTTAAAAGAAGCCAAATCATTTGAAATTATAGTTACTCTAATTTGGTCCCAGAAAAGAGATAAGAACAAAAAAATGTACATCCTTCCTTTCCTGGAGAAGTTGGGGATTATGGGTTTAAAATGTTGCATATGATATCAGATTGAATCAATGTGCTGACTGCTTTTGCTGAACTTTTACAAATGAAGACTCACCAAGTCAGAAAGGGGTATATTTAAAAATTAATATGAAAATGTTCCATGCTTAGATGATATGCATTTACCTTCTTAGGTGGTATGCCAGTGATGCTGAGATCCTTTGCCAAGTACATCAATGGCAGACCAAATCGACAGTCAATGGCTAAATGAGCTTCCTGACCACAATTTCCTCAGAGGAAAATCCTTCAAATCAGTAAATTAATTCATCTTTATCAAATAGATTAAGGGGCAGCTAGATGGCAAGGCAGATAGAGCACTGGCCCTGAAGTTAGGAGAACCTGAGTTCAAATCTCCCCTCTGACACTTACTAACTGTCTGACCCTGGGCAAGTCACTTAATCCCAATTCTCTTAAAACATTCAGGGCTAGGACCTGAGTTCAAATACAGCCTAAAACACTTGACACATTAACTGTGTGACCTTGGGCAAGTCACTTAACCCTCAGTGCCCTGCAAAAAAAAAAAAATTCATTCAGGGCCAACTCCAGCCATTCTGATATATATATATATTGTGACTGGACCCAGATGGCTCTGGAGGAGAGAGTGAGGTTGGTGACCTTGCACAGCCCTCCCTCACATAAATCCAATTCAGGGGCAGCTAGGTGGTGCAGTGGATAGAGCACCAGCCCTGGATTCAGGAGCACCTGAGTTCAAATCTGACTTCAGACACTTAACACTTACTAGCTGTGTGACCCTGGGCAAGTCACTTAACCCCAATTGCCTCACTAAAAAAAAAAAATCCAATTCAGTACAAGTCATGACATTACCCCATGTCATGGTCCTCTGAGCCTAAAAGACAAACAAAAGGCATCAATACATTTAAAAGCATAAGTTATAAAACTTGTCTATTTTATTGGCTTTTTCCTAGCCTATCTTTGGACTAGGGAAAAATATGAAGGGGAACCAGTGGTATCTCTAGCATCTATTCTACTCTTGGCAGCCTTTGTTCCCACTCATCCATCGTCTTTTCTTCCAGCCCCTTATCAAGACAGCTAATCCTTCTGCTATGAAAACCTAGGATAAACTAATTCATGCTATACTATAAATTCTTCATTATGGCTCAATGTGTTGCATCTACTAGGAGTATTTATTTCCCAATATGATCTTAAATCTTAATCCAAGGGAATGAAGGTCTGATAACAATTTTGAAGAAGGAGGAGAAATCAAAGAATCGGAGAGCTCAATCCTCTGCTTCCTAAATCAGATTGCCTGCAGAAACTTAAGAAAAAGACTGGGGGCAGCTAGGCGGCAGCTAGGTGGTGCAGTGGATAAAGCACCGGCCCTGGATTCAGGAGGACCTGAGTTCAAATCCGGCCTCAGACACTTGACACTAGCTGTGTGACCCTGGGCAAGTCACTTAACCCTCATTGCCCACCCCCAAGCTTGTTTTGGCCCCATTAAGCTGTTACTTTACCCCAAAGTCAGTTATGAATTTTCTCATTAATTCATCTTTCTGTGATCATCCAATCACTATTTTCATGGGAATATAGGAATGAATGATGGATGACAAGAATGAAAGGACAGAACAGTTTCAAAAAAAAAAAATGACCTGACAATTATAAAGCAGATGATACTACAAACGAATTAGTGATTAAGACTTGGCAAAGTGCTCAGACAATGGCAAATTCATTGGAAAAGAACTCTACATATGCACGGTAGAGGATAGTAATGAATAGCATGTAGCAATAAGTCACTTTATTTGGGATATTTAATACAGTCAGCCTTTTCTTTCAAAGCAACACCAAATTCTGTTTTCTGAAGCCATAGTGACCTCTAGTGGCTGCTATGAGTAATGTTATTTGTATGCTCTGTTCCTTTCATAGAATCGCAGTCTCTCGGAGTTGGACAGGACCTAAGGGATCCAATATATGCCCTGCTAGGAATCTCTCCTTCAACATTCCTGATAAGTCATTACCCAGGCTGCATGGAAAGTCCTCCAGTAACTATCTCCAAAGGTAATCTATTACATTTTTTTGGCACTAATTCAGGCCCTCACGGTCTCCTACCTGAACTATAGTAAAAGCCTCCACATCGGGTCCTCTGACCAAGTCACTTCCCTGTTCAATAACTGTCCGTAACTCCCTACTGACTCTAAGATAAACTGTGAAGTCCCCAGCCTGGTGTTTAAGGCCCTCAGAAGTTTGGCTCCCTGACCTTATTTCACATTATTCCTTTTCAAGTATTCTATCTTCCAGCCAGACTTGGTTACTCACCCTTCTGCGGACTTGGCTGATCTCCATGTGTTTGTATAAGCCATGCTTTCTTCCCCAAATGACCTCCGTCCTCATCTTTATCTAAGATTCTTTACCTTCCTTGTTACTTCTAGTGCCACCTGTGGTGTAGAAGAAAAGAGCAATGGTGCTGGAGTCGGGTCCATGGATTCCAATCCTAACTCTGCTGGCTTATTAATTGTGTGATCTTAAGCAAGTCAGTTAATCTGCAGGTCAGTTCTTTCTTCTGTAAATCAAGGGGATTGGATTGGATTCCTTCCAGATCTAAACCTAGAATCTTCTGGGGACCTTTTCCTAGGTCTCCAATTGTTAATGTTCTCTCCCTCCTCAAAATGCCTTATATATACTTATTCACATGAGTCCCTCCAATGGAATGTAAGTTTCTTGAGGACAGAGACTCTTTTTTTCCTCTCATCTTTATATCCCCAGCTCTTAGCACAGAGCTTGACAATTAAGAGATGCTTAATGGGGGCAGCTAGGTGGCTCAGTGGATAGAGTACCAGTCCTGGATTCAGGAGGACCTGAATTCAAATCTGGCCTCAGACACTTAGCACTTACTAGCTGTGTGACCCTAGGCAAGTCACTTAACCCCAATTGCCTCACTAAAAAAAAAAAAACAACAGAGAGAGAGAGAGATGCTTAATGAATGCCTATGGAATTGAATTGTTGGACAGTGTTGTGTTAAGGAGTTTTTCTTTACATCAATATGAAAAATGAACTGTGCAACTTTTACTTATGGATCTTTTCAGACATAATCTGGTGTTCATTGTTTCTTATTCAATAAATATTTATTGAACACATGTATATACATATATTTACATATACATCTGTATACATGTATATGTGTGTATACATTCTTACTAGTATCTAATAGTGCTGTGAAGTATACACAGATATAGCTTCTGCCCTTGGGAAACTTACAGTCCTAAAGTAAACATGAACTAGACACGAATAGCTACAATACCACAATATGTTTCATTCATACAATCAGAGCATTCTAGGAGGTCTATACAGGTTAATACAGGAACGCTTCAGGGCAGAAGTAGAGAATGTTTCATGAAGGAAGTAATTTTCCTAAAAGGTGATCAAGGTCAAAGGTTGGTGTCACACAGTGCTTACTTACCTCAGTGACAATACACAACTCCTAATAATTGTCTTTCACATAAGATAAATCAATAAATCAGTGGTAACATCCAAGGGTCCTCCTAGGGGTCTCAGTTTGATAACTACTACTCTGAGACATGTATACCAGGTGATCATCCATCACTTGTTTGAATACCTTCAATGGAGTGCCTCACTACCTTCCAAGGTACTCAATTTGTCTTTGGGATTGCTCTAGTTGGTGGTTTTTTTTTAATTTTAATAAACATTTTTATTTAAAGTTTTGAATTTCAAATTCTATCTTTCCCTCCTTCCTTCTCCTCTCCCCTTCCTGAGGTGGTAAGCAATCAGATATAGGTTATATATGTGCAATTATGTAAAACATTACCATATTAGTAATTTTTTATAAGAAGACTCAAATAAAAGAAAAAAATGAAAGAGTGAAAAATAGCATGCTTCAGTCTCTGTTCAATCAATATCAGTTCTTTCTTTGGAGGTGGAAAGTATGCTTCATCATGAATCTTTTGGGATTATTTTGGATCGTTGTATTGTTAAGAGTTAAATGATTCACAGTTCTTCACTGAACAATATTGCTGTCACTGTGTATACCATTCTGTTTCTGCTCCCTTCACTATACATCAGTTCCTATAAGTCTTTCCAAGCCTTTCTGAAACCATCTTGCTTGTCATTTCTTATAGCACAATGATGTTCCATTACAATAATATACCACAAGATTGCTCTAGTTAGGAAATTTTTCTTTAAATCAAAACTAAATTTGCCTTTTCAATTTGCCCTCATTAGTCCCCATTCTGCCCTTGGCAGTCAAATAAATCCAAACCCTCTTCCACATGGCAGATCTTTAAACATTTAATGACAGTTATCACATCCCTTCTAAGAAACTTTTAGATGTTCCAAGTTGGACATCCCAAAGATCTCAGACTTAGCATCTTCAAAACATAATTCATTATCTTTTCACCAAAATCTGCCTCTCTACTGAATTTCCCTAGTTCTTTTAAGGTACCATTATTCTTTCAGATCCATAACCTGGGTTTATCAACTCCTCACTTCCCTTCATTGCTCATATCCAATCAATAGTCAAATTTTCCCAATTTTTCCTCTACATCTCTTATATCCTACTCCTCATCACCTTTTGTCTGGTCTACCTTAATGGCCTAATTGGTCTCCCAGATTCAAGTCTCACCCCTCTCAAATGTGCCCTCCACATCACTGCCCAAGCCACTTTTCTAAAGTACAGATCTGCCCTTATTACCTCTCTACAACATAACCTCCAGTGGCTCTCCATTTCTTCTGGAAAAAAAATAAACTCTTTTATTTGGGTTTTTTAAAACCTTTCTCACCTTAGTCTCAATCTATCTTTCTAGCCTAGTCATAACCCACTGTGCTTCTTGCCCTATGTGGACCAATCAAACTGAACCTCTCTGTTCCTCATAAATAGTATCCAATCTCCCATCTCTGTGGCTTTATACTGGCCTAGAATGTATTTTCTACTCGTTGTTGTTGAGATGTTTCACTCATGTCTGTCCCTTCATCATCCCATTTAGGTTTTCTTGACAAAGATATGGGAGTAATTTGCCATTTCCTTCTTCATCTTATTTTACAGATGAGGAAACTGAGGCAAATAAGGTTAAGTGATGTAAAGAATTAATTGTTATTTGAGGTTTTTATGACCCTATCTTTTGGCTAGAATTTAAAAAAAAACACCTCAGTGCACGCACTGGCCTGGGGCTCTGTAAATGGCATGGTGCTCCATCCACTGGTTGTAGCCGTCACCATGGTGCTAGCACTTCATGTCATCACCGTTCGCCGACACCTACAGGGACCTGGCAAAATTATAATGATTGGAAGCCTAGTGAGGGCAGTCATGTGACTGTCAGGGTGGCCAGCCAATTGTCTGGGGGCTGTGTGTGGTCAGATTGGGGTCTTCTAGGAAGGAGGGAGGAGATTCGCCATTCTAGCTGGAAGCTGGAAGCTTGAAGGCTATAGGATGCTGCTGTGTGTTCTCAGCTGATTCCTGGGCGGTTGTTTGTTCAGGTTGTATAATTTCCCTTTCCCCATTTTATTTCCTTTCCCTTGATCCTACTGATCCTGTTTGTGTTTTTTTTTTAAGTTCGTTCTTGTTAAATAAATCCTGCTCTGTTTTGAAGGAGGCTGCCGTTCTCCTTCCTTGCCCCAATATTGCGGCGAGCCGCTTAGCTAACACTCCCCAATTAAAAATTGGTCCCCACAGTGACTTGACCAGAGTCACATAGCTAGTAAGTGTCTGAGTCTAGATTTGAGCTCAGGAAGATGAATCTTTCTGATTCCAGGCCCTGCACTCTATCCACAGTACCACCTAGCTACTTATTCTCACCTTGTAGAATACTGCCCTTCCTTCAAGACAAAGCCACTTTTTATTTGATGATCTCCCAAAAGTGTTAGTGCCCTCCCTCACTAGCTACCATACCTTTAGCTGCCTTATATTAATTTTGTATCTATCCTGCATATACTTAGACATGTATGTGGTGGGGCAGCTAGGTTGAGCAGTGGATAAAGTACCAACCCTGGATTCAGGAGGACCTGAGTTCAAATCTGGATTCAGACACTTGACACTTACTAGCTGTGTGACCCTGGGCAAGTCACTTAACCTTCACTGCCCTAAAAAAAAAAAAAAGATATGTATGTGGGATCTCTTCTGAAAGAATGTAAGCTATCTGAAAACAGGGATTGTTTCTTGTTTCTTTTTCTTTATCTGTATATCCCCAAAGTCTAGCATAGTACCTAGCACATAGTAAAGAGCTTAATGAATATCTGTTTATTGATAGATTGGTAAGCATCTAATTTTCTCGGCTGCTCCTCATGTGGCATGAAATAGAGGTCCTTCACCATCCTGCTATTCTCTCCTCAAGTCTTTCCAACTTATCCATGTTGGTCTAAGGCTTCCCAATGTTGTCTGGCCGTGGCATACACAGTAAAATGGGATGATCACTCCCTTATTCCTGCTTGAACCATGACCCTTAAATCAACCTAAATTTGGATTTGTTTCCTGTCTGCCAAGAAAATTTTTCAGGAATGACATTTTAGGAGTCAGTCTTCCCCAGTGAGTTCACTATCCTTCAGAACTTCTTCATGTCTCCCTGTCATGCCCTCATTTCTTCTGGCCTACACATACACCTAACAGCTACCAAAAAAAAAATGTTTTCTTTATACTGAGGGAGAGAAGAGCATGTTCAAGCATCATTACATGTATATGCACATGATGTATATATGTGTGTACAATGCATATACATGCATTGTATTTGCCCACACCTTTCCTTCACTGGCATAAGAATCTCCTTGGGGGTATACTCCTTCTACAAGTCAATACAGATCAACAATGCTCTGTGACATATAGTCTTAGATATTTACCTGAGACAATGGAGAGTTAAGTGACTTGCCCAGGATCATGTAGCCAGTACATGTGCAGGACCTGAGACCACTTTGAAGCCACCCTTCTGTCCATTATGCTATTAGTGTGAATGTGTATGTGCCTACATGCTCACAGGCACAGGGTACATTTTCAGCAACATCTGGAGAATTACTAAAATCAAAAAGTACTTCAGACAGGAATATACTAGAGCCAGTTCAACTGGCTCCCAAATGTTAATTGCTAAATTTTCAGCATGAGCATTTACACTTTGGAAATCAGCAAATGCTTCAAATCAAGGCTTGATTTATTGTTTTGTTGACTAATTAGATGTAAGAAAAGAGAAAATGTTAATCATGCAAATAAAATTTTAAAGCATGGACTGCTTTTTGGAAAGCCATTTGTTAAACATTTACCAGCACATCCCTGGCTATAAATATACATGTAAACATTAATTTTTCAGTAATTCAATTAAATAAACATTTATTAAGCACCTACTATGTGCTAAGCACTGAGGATACAAAAAGAGGCAAAAGACAGTCCCTGCCCTCAAGGAGCCTACAATCGAATTGGGGAAATTACATTCAAACACACACACACACATACATACATACATATTTATATATATATATATACACACACAAAGCAAACTATATATAGTATAAATAGGACTTACTTAACAGAGAAAAGATATTGGAATTAAGCAGGGTTGAGGAAGGCTTCTTGCAGGAGACAGGATTTTAACTGGGACTTATAGGAATCCAGGGAGGTCAGCAATTGGAAGGAAGGAAAGGAGAGCATTCCAGACATGGGGGACAGGCAGAAGGAATGTCCAGAGCCTCAAAGGTGGACTGTATGGTGGAAGGTATGGGTCAGGGAGTTTGGTATAAGAAGACTTTCCAGTTTTTCTACCTTTCTAGGTAAGAAGAGACTAGGTTATTGTATATTAATTACTATTGTATGTTAAATGTATAATTATTACATATTAGTTGTATATTACTTGTATAATAATAGTGATGATAGCTGACATTTCTTTAATACTTCATATTTTATGGATTATTTATCATTCACTATCTGATTTGATCCTCACACCATCCATATTAAGTACGTAATACAGGCTTATCATCCCCAATTTACCAATAAGAAACTGAGGCACAAGAGCACTTAAGGGACTTGTCCAAAGTCACACATCTAAAAAATGATAGAACTGAGATATGAACCTATGTCTTTTGACTCCATTATATCACAGAGGGAAGAAATTATTATACTAAGCTGGATGGGTGTATTATTTCATAGTTTGCAGAAAGACCCATGCCAAATATGATCTACCATTCATGGACTGTGGCAATGCTTTGATTAGTACAACAGAATGGCATTCCTTCTGCCTTGTTTGTTTGTTTTTGTTTTTGTTTTTTTATTTCTGTCACATGATATATTGGAGTCATCAAACATGCCCATTTGTTTTCACATGGCACCAGACCCAGTTTGTGCTCCCCTTTCTCACATTCATTTCTTTTGGGGGATCCGACATGTCCCCACCCATGTCAGAGTTGAGCTACTTAGTCATTTTATCTCAGAACACAAATGAATTTCAGAGAAATCCTCCTGCTTTGTCCTCATGGAATGAAATAGAATTCAATGGTCACGGAACAAATGTTAAAGTGTTGGTAAATATTTTCTCCTGGGAAAATAAACAAACAGCAATAAATTTGTAAGTAAAATTTTTCTTGGCAGTTTCTTAGGCCTAGTGGTATGTTTGAATTTCTATTATTATTATTATTATTATTATTATTATTATTATTATTATTATTATTATTATTATTACTGAGTCCCTTAATGCAATTCTCTTCAGCTACAGCTGGGGTTTTCCTCAAATTTCTGGCAAGAGGAAAGTACAAAGACCAAATGGATTAAATGAAAAGAATGGCAACTTTATCACTTATGATTCTAAATTCGACATTTTCTTTGGCTCAACCAAGAATTTAGCACTTCTTTAAAAAAAAACAAAACAACACTTTATTGATGCCTAGTTTTTATACCATGGCCTCTTTCTAATATGTCTTCCAACACTGACCATTTGCTTTTGACAAAGAAACACAAGAAAACTATTTTTTTTAAAGACTGCTTTTAATAAAATGTGCAAAATTCTGTATCCATATTCTCCAACCTTTCTCCAGAGAGGAGAGCGACATATTTTAATCATTCGTTGTTCAGTGCCAGAGTTTACAACCAAATGTTCGGGAAAGAATGCATGCTAGATTTTCATCATAGAATCTACTCCAGAAAAATGAAGATTTGTTGTCCCAAGAGTTCTAAACAATTTTCTACATGTCTTTAATCTTTTTAATTATTTTTTTCATTTCTGAAATCTTTCTTCCCTGCCTGTTGAGAAAACAAGAAAAACAAAACCCATTAAAATGTTTATAATTGTGCAAAGCAAATTTCCACATTAGCCATGTCCAAAAATAATAAAGAAAAAGAAAGAAAGAAAAATGTGGTTCCATTTGTCCTCTGAGTGCCTTAGCACTCTGATTGGAATTAGCATGTTTCATTCTATATGTCTAGGGTTAAGTGACTTGCTCAGGGTCACACAGCTAGTAAGTGTCAAGTGTCTGAGGCCGGATTTGAACTCAGGTCCTATTGGATCCAGGATCAGTGCTTTATCCACTGTGCCACCTCTATATGTCTTTAAAACAAGAATTGTAAACTCTTGGGTCAATTTGAGCAGTATGGTAATTCCACCAAAACACCAGCCTACAATGTTTGAAGACTTAGTATATAAGAAAACTTGTTACTGCTGCTATTTGTCATAGAAAACCACCACCTTCCTTCAGGAATTCAAAGATTTCTTTGTCATTTGAAGACAAATGTGTGGAAAGATTATTTTGGTAATTCTATGGATGTGTGATCTCACCAATGTGGTATTCCCTCCCATTAAGCAGATGGTAACACATCCATACCTGCTCATCATGTTCTCCTATAAGTATGTCATTAAAGTCTGGCATGTGCCCCATAAATCTGTCATCTATGGAAGTCAATATGCTAGAGATCATCTCCTACTTCTCTTGACATTGTGGGGATATCAATGGAGAATATAAACTATCCAGTGGTTATTTTTGCACTCTTATCACATGACAGGTTCATCCTCTTACCCCTAAACATTTCTCTGATGACACCTTTTATTCCATAACTTCCATGTGATTCCTCATTTGGGAATGAGTTAAAAGCATGTTCTCCTCAACTACATACTTCTCCATTGCCCTTTAAATGATTCTCAAATTGATTTCTTCTGAGACTGTGGTATTCCATGATTCATGATGATATGATATCATTGTAGAGATATTTATATTTCACAGACTTTAAAAGATTTTAGGGAGAAGTTTGGTGTCATTTAAAAAAAATAAATTGGTATTGATATCTTTTGTTTTTATATCACCCATGTTTCTTCTTATGCCTCTTCATTCTTCCATTCCTGAGAGTCATTCCTTATAACAATTTTAAAAAAGAAAAAGTAGAAGAGGAAGAAAAGAAAAATCTTCAAAATTGATTTGTACATTGGAAAAATCAGACATTACATTTAATGTTTCACACCTGTGAAACTCTACCTTGGCAAGACGGGGAGGAAGTATTTTTCACTATCTCTTCTTTGAGGGCAAGGTTGTTCTTTGTAATTTTATAGAATTCATTCACTTGATTGTTTTGTGGTTGTCAATTTATATTGTTATTATCATTGTATACACTGTATTCTGTGTACTATAATGTTGATTGAAATATTAATCATATAGCTCTCCAAATCCAGGGGAAAAAAAGAACTGTGGAATATGGATGCTGATTGAACCATACTATTTCTTTTATTTTTGGTGCTGTTGTTTTTCTTTTTTGAGGTTTTTCCTTTTTTGCTCTGATTCTTCTTGTATAACATGACTAATGCAGAAATAGGTTTAATGTCATTATATATATATATATATGTATATATATATAAAACCTATATCAGATTACCTGCTGTCTAGGGGAGGAGGGGAGGGAGGGAGAAAAATTTGAAATTGGAAATCTTATATAAACAAATGTTGAAAACTATCTCTACATGTAACTGGAAAATAATAAAATACTTTTATCAGAAAAAAAAAGAAATACTAATCATATTCAAAGTAATGTTTCATCTATGTACCACTATTTGCTTAGCCATTCCCTAGCTGATTATCATTTACCTGGTTTCCAGTCCTTTACTGCAATGCTAATAAATATTTTTGTGCCTATAAAGACTTTATTTTTGTCAAAGACTTCTTTCAGAATAGTTGTACTCATTCATGGCTCTACCAGCAATACATCAATATGCTTGTCTTTCCACCCCTCCAATGTTATTTCCTGTCTTTTTCATCTTTGCCAATTTGCTGAGTGTGACAGAAAACTTCAGGTTGTTTTGATTTGTATTTCTCTTATTATTAGTGATTTAGAGTATCCCGTCATGTAATTATTGCAGTTCTTTTGAATACTGTTTGTTCATATCCTTTGACCACTTATCTATTGGCAGAAAGCCTTTTGGTCTTATATAATACTTGGAGTCATTAAAAGAATTGTATGACTTGTCTGAAAGCAATCCAACCAGCTTTGCTAGTGCTCAGTTCTAGGCCCAGGTTATTTTCCATTCCCAAGATAAGGAAAGATAATTTCTTTGCCCACGAAATCCAGAAATTTTTAAAGACATATATAGGCCTTAAACTTTATTACAAGGTGAGAACATCATTGAAGTATAAAATGGATAATTTTCTTTTTAATTAAATTTTTCTTTTATAAATAAAACTATTGTAGTCACAAACGGGAGGAAAGCAGAAAATTGGCAGAAAACTTTCATAGACAATCTCTCAGATAGGATATGACTGTGATATAAGAAATGATGAGCTGGTTTATTTAGAAAACCATAGAAAGACTTGAACCTATGAAGGAACATGCTATATTCACCTCCAGAGAAATGACAAATAGAAAAATGCATGGCATGGTCTTACATATATGTATATCTGTATATGTTTATATATATATGTATATGTTTATAGATATCTATGCATATGTACATACATGTGTTTGTTTAATTGTAGCCTTCTCTTGGTGGGGGGGGGTGGAGAGGAAAGGAGGAAAGGAGAAATAAAAATAAAGTAAAATGGGCACTGCAAAGAAGAGAAGAAAACCTAGAAGGAAACACAGAAAAGCTGGGTAGCTTTGAAAACATTGTATAGTGTTTATTACATAAGTTTTCTTGAAATGGACATTTATTGCTTTCTATTGAATCTTCCTTTATGTTCTGCTACATACATGGAAACATTTTTTCTTTCCTCATTTTGTATTTCAGTTTAAAATGAATAAAAAATTTACATACACAAAAAGAAAAGAAAGAACATATACAAGTAGAAACTGGACCTTTTAAAAAGGGAAAGAGAAACAGGGGGGGAAATCCCACCAAAAATAAAGTACCATCTTCATTATTGTGAATTAGGTCATCAAATGGCACACAACCTACAGAGAAAGAATATTTTAGTGAGAGACATTCCCTCTGATTCCATAAGAGGGCTCACTCACTCTAATCTTAAGAAACATGAGAAAAAGACACCGTTATGCAATGTTATAATCCTTAAGATTTTTAGCTATAGACTTGTGCTAGATTTGGATAATTTATGTATGTCCACATATGAGAATTGGAAAGGTATGAAGTGGAGTCAAAAGAACTTTACCTCAGGAGATAGGGAGTCACCCTGTCACTGGCAAGTCAAGGCTGGATGGCCACCCATCAAGTATAGGAGGATACTGTACCCTAAATGTCTCCTTTTTACACCAAGGTTCACAAATTGTATTTTTGTTGTTCTAGGGTGAGCATGAAAATTGTGTTATGATCCTAGGTTCTTCAATTAATTTGCTATGTGATCTTTGGAAAGTCAGACTCATGGGATTTATAACTAGAAGGAACTAAGAGACTATCTATCCAGTAGCTTCATTTTATAGACAAGGAAACTGAGAGAAGAATGACTTACCATACAGACATACCAGACGATCTGCCATACAGATAGTAAATAGCAGAGCTGGGTATTTAACCCAGGTCACCATACTCCAAATCCAGTGCTCTTTCCACTATTCTATCCTCTGGCCCTGAGTTTATTCAACTGTAAAATGATAGTAAGTCTAGATGACCTTTAAGATCCTTTCCAGTTATAAACCTACAATTCCAAATAGTATTCAAACCCAGGTCCCTTTACAAAACAACCAGTGCTCTTTCCACCATTTGAACATACTGACATCAATATCAGATTAAGTCCTACAAATGTTTAGTCACAACACATAGTGATTTGGAAAGAGCTCCACAGCCCCTTAGCAATCTGCCTTGGTGCCACAGATTCCCACCATTTAGAGTCACTTCTTGGAGCTTTCCAATTAACACCTATTATAATATTAACACTGATTAACATATTAATTAATAAGTTCTCCCTCTTCCTCCTTCCACTAGAGAATAGAGATTCTCATGAGAATGGGGTACAGAAGGAAGGTGGGTGAATTTCTAACCATGGGGAAATTTAAAGGAGGTCACACCTATAGTGTCACAGTGGACCCAAGCCCAGTGGGGGTAGAGGAAATGGAGGAATGAAAAGGGAGGGGAGGGGTGGTTTGGCTTTTTTTTTTAATTTTGTCCAGCTCTGGTGGTTTGGTGTTTTGTTGTTGTTGTTTGTTTGTTTGTTTGTTTTTACAATTTTGTCCAGCTCTGGCCCTCTCCCTGCTTAATAGCCTAGCAAATTCATGACAGAGCATTAGAAAGTGGAAAATGATACTTGCCACTAATTTATTGTGATACCTTGTAGAATTTGCTCTGTTTCTCTAAGTAGGTTTAGTTCTAGCCAACAATAAACCAGTTTGGATGATGATTAATAAAAGAATGAGTTATACTATTTCTTTTGAGTTTGGAAGTTCACTGCCTAATGCAATGTCTGACACACAGGCACTTCCTAAAGGCTTGTTGATTAGCTAAATGATTCTAGCCCTAAATCTAGGATTCTATGGTCCTATAGTTAACCAAAAGAATATTTCTTGCTTTTCCCTCAATAAAAAGATAGCATCCCATGCCTAGTTTAATTAAAGACCTGATTCTCTAGATCTACATTCACTAAAGTACCTCAGACAGTGTCATTGCTACCTACAAGCTCTACTGAACCGAAAGAGGCTGGGTGAGATCATGAGTTGAGACTTGGAAGGTGGCCAGTTTACCAACACTGAAGCAATGCTCATCAGAAAACAACTAGGTGGCATTGGGTATGTGTGAAAAATGGACCAACAGCAGGATTCCACAGCAATCCTTGCATAGTAAGCTCCAGCAGGGTATTTGCAAACTGGAGGCATGCTTGGCCAAGCACAGCCTCCTGCAGTCCAGGGTTATGTAGAACTGGAAGCAATTGCAGTTAGAAATACCAGCTTAGGGCACAACTATAAATAATAAGATCATTCTTTTGTAGAAAGGCTCTGGATTTGATACAAGACTTTAGGACTTTAGCTAAGAATTTACATTGGGGAGGAGTTGAATCCTAGTTGTTGTAGATTGGTCTATTTAGAGGCAATAAGTGACTGTAGTAGAGTTACAAAAGGAGCTTTGGTTATTCCAGGAATGCCTGCAGTAATGAGGCAAAGGCTAACAACATCATGTTTTCACAGTGTGGTTAGGTTGGTTTATATGTTTCTCTTTTCCCTTCTTTGCTCTGCACAAGGTAATTCCAGGGGATTTTAAAATTTCCCTACCTACTAACCTAGAAATGGCCAGAAACAGTCCTGGTTTATTTGAATAACCCCCTCCAATTGCCCCCTATGGGGCTTGAAAGACAGTTAAGGAGAAAATGGAATAATTTATCAAGCTTCTAAACCCATTGGAAATATTCAAGTAGAAAACAGTGCCAAAGTGCCTGGGAGAAAGAGAATGTCAGACTTTGGAATAACCGTATTCTAACTTGGTGGGACAACTAGGTGTCATAATGGATAAAACACTGGCCCTGGAGTCACGAGGACCTGAGTTCAAATCTCACCTCAGACACTTACTAGCTGTGTGACCCTGGGCAAGTCACTTAACCCCAAATGTTTTAAACATCTAGGGCCATCTAGCATTGTCCTGTTTTATACCTTGCCACTGGACCCAGATGGCTCTGGAGGAGAGAGTGAGATTGATGACCTTGCACAGCCATGCCTCACTTAAATGCAATTCATTGCAATTCATTACATCTCTCATGGTCCTCTTCAATAATGAAGGGCAAACAATAACAACAAGAAGAATTCTAACTTAGTGGTGGTGATAGGGGCTTACTTAAAGATTAAAACCACAAATTATTTTCCTGACTCCCTGGCGAATGTTTTTGGAGGCCAGATATACATAAGAAACAGAAAATAGGAAAGATGCTTCCAAATGGAGTGTCTTATCTGACAGAGTGCTTGAACTATAATATAAGAAGAACCTATTTTCTGTTAAGATGAGGAGAGAGAATTGGTCTCTTATTAACCTTTGAGCTTAGGGACCCTAGGATTCAATTAGAGAAAGCAAGCAGTTACAAAGAAATCTTGAACTAACTGTAAAAGTTTGGCCACACTGCTGATCCCCTGAAGAACTTTGAACAACTTCCTTAATTGAATTAGAAGGGGACCATGACTATTGACTGGGCAAAAGATTGCCCACGTTACTTGGTAGCCCTGAAAAGATCACAGGACATTTCAAGAGTGAATGAGTTTGAGTGAGAACAGGCTAGACCAGATTTGTGGAGTGTGAACCCTGCTCCTATATCAGAAGGCAACAGAAAAGGAGGAAGATCTTTTCTCTTCTCAATAAGTATATAATGGCACCTATTCTCAGAGGTGCTTAAGGAGTAGAAGGCACACTCGGTTTAAGAGAGTCTAGGAAAGGGCAGCTAGGTGGCACAGTGGATAGAG
Source organism: Dromiciops gliroides (assembly GCF_019393635.1). NCBI lineage: Eukaryota > Metazoa > Chordata > Mammalia > Microbiotheria > Microbiotheriidae > Dromiciops > Dromiciops gliroides. The sequence continues at coordinate 155,099,423 of NC_057866.1, read as the reverse complement.
CACCGACCTTGGATTCAGGAGGACCTGAGTTCAAATCCAGCCTCAAACACTTAACACTTACTAGGTGTGTGACCCTGGGCAAGTCACTTAACCCCAATTGCCTCACCAAAAGAAAAAAAAAAGAGAGTCTAGGAAGGAAGTAGAGTAAAAATAAGTAATCTCCAGACAGACTTGGGTACTTTTTGGATTTCCATGCCTATTAACCCAGAAACCTTCTTGATTCATTTCAATAACCCCCTCCAGTTACCCTCTAGGTATAGATATGAAGTTTGAAGGATAGGTAGGGAGAAATGGGGTTAGTTAGTCAAAGCTAAAAGCAGCTTCAAAAAATATGGCACCGGAGCGGCTAGGGGGCTCAGCAGATAAAGCACCAGCCCTGGATTCAGGAGTACCTGACTTCAAATCCGGCCTCAGACACTTGACACTTACTAGCTGTGTGACCCTGGGCAAGTCACTTAAGCCTCATTGCCCCACAAAAGACAGACAGACAGAGAGAGAGAGAGAGAGAGAGAGAGAGAGAGAGAGAGAGAGAGAGAGAGAGAGAGATGACATTCAGGTATTATGTTATTAAAGATATGAAGTGCCTTGACTCTATAGATTCTCTATATGTAAGCCCCATTTCCATTATACTCTGTGTCCACTTTATATTTATAGGAAGGTTTACTCTAGGTTTGTTAGGAAGAATATTTTTATAGCTACTATTCTTGTTTATTTGGTTTTTGTTTGTTTTTTGCAGGGCAATGAGGGTTAAGTGACTTTCCCAGGGTCACACAGCTAGTTAAGTGTCAAGTGTCTGAGGCCAAATTTGAACTGAGGTACTCCTGAATCCAGGGACAGTGCTTTATCCACTGTGCCACCTATCTGCCCCCTATAGCTACTATTCTTATTCTACGATTTTAACAAATACCATTTCTTTTACCTAATTGTACATACTGGATAACTATGAAGAGGAAGTACTGCAGTAGGGATTCATGAGTTGGAGGAGGAGGAGCCTAGACCCACAGGAATACCTTAAGATCTGTGGGAGAAGTAACAACACTCTGGGAAAGTAGCCCAAAGCAGGAGGCTATATAATAAAACTTTGAAGTACAGTTATCTATTCCACATTGTGGCTTTCTCCATCATGGTTTTGATACATCACAGATAGGCCTAAGAAATCCAATGTGAATTTTTGGGAAGTTTTGCAGAAGCCACAGACAACCTGCAAAGGCCAGCAGACAACACAGAAAGTTTAGAAACTCAGAAATGCCAAAAATATATGTATAGTGTTGTATAATATCTTTTTTTTTTGCAGGGCAATGGGGGTTAAGTGACTTGCCCAGGGTCACACAGCTAGTAAGTGTCAAGTTTCTGAGGCCGGATTTAAACTCAGGTCCTCCTGAATCCAAGGCTGGTGCTTTATCCACTGTGCCACCTAGCTGCCCCAGTGTTGTATAATATCAAAATATTTTATCTGTTAATATCATAATAATTCAGACTTCTTCTCTGGTACGAAGAGAGGGCCAAAATTTTTATGTGGATTTTCCAGATTCCAGGGGCCTATGATCCCCATAATGTAAAAGAAATAACTATTTCTTTATGCTTTCATGAGACAAAGTTCTCAACAAAAATGTGTTTTTCTCTGGAAAAAGAGATTCCGCCAGTCAGTAGCTGAATAGACTTGTAAGACAGAAGAGCTCTGCCTGGCAGAACATCTGAGGAATGATGACAAGCAAGGGCAGAAAATGCCAAATAAGGCCATGTGTTGGAAGTTATAAAGAACTGCAATAGGAGCCATACAATGAGAAACTTGGGGAGGCAACACCTAGAGGTAGCCTTACCTCTCATGTGGGAGATGAAAGGGCCGAATCAGATGTTCGCTGAGGTCCTTTTTACCACTAAATCTATGAATTAGATAGAAGCTGAAGTCAAAAAGCCTTCTAGTGGAAGGTTGCTCATTTGCAAAGGTTGCTATTTTGTGATACCTTCTTCATAAGTTCTGTTCTTTTGTTTTGACCTATAAAATTTCCTCCACTGAGTTTTTGTTTGTTTTTTATTTATTTGGGGGGGGGGCAGGGCAATGAAGGTTAAGTGACTTGCTCAGGGTCACACAGCCAGTAGGTGTCAAGTGTCTAAGGCTGGATTTGAATTCAGGTCCTCCTGAATCCAGGACCACTGTTCTATCCACTGTGCCACCTAGCTGCCCCTCCTCCATTGAGTTTTGAGAATTGTTGTCTCTGAATGAGAGGAGGTTAGGGACGATATTCTAGGGGGTGTCATATACAGGAGTGCCCAGATTTTGAGGGGAAGGGTACAATGAGTTAAATAGAAGATAAATTCCCCCAGAGTTTATGCAGACCATTTGTGTTAGGAGCAGAGGGGCCTCTGATATGAGTTGCAACAACTCAAGAGTAAGGATAATTATTTATTCCAACCCTGGCCCTTTAAGTCCCACCTACAATGGCAATGGCAAAGACATAGGTCATATAGTCAAGAATACAGAATTAGAGTTGGAGTTCTGATATTTAATAGCTAGGGGACCCCGAGAAAGTCCACACCTCTCTTGATTCAATTCAACAATTTTTTTTTTTTGTGGGACAGTGAGGGTTAAGTGACTTGCCCAGGGTCACACAGCTGGTGTCAAGTGTCTGAGGCCAGATTTGAACTCAGGTCCTCCTGAATCCAGGGCCTGTGCTTTATCCATTGAGCCACCTAGCTGCCCCATTCAACAATTTTAAACTAAGTACCTTTTATATGCAAGGTAGGGAAAGCTATTTGGCTCAGTAGATAGAGGGCTAGGCTTGGAGTAAGGAAGACCTAAGTTCAAATCTACTCTCAGACACTTACTAACTGTGTAATCTCAGGCAAGTCATTTAACCTCTGTTTGCATAAGAGGCAGATAGGTGGTTCAGTAAATTAGATGGCTGGGCCTGTAATCAGGAAGATCTGAGTTCAAATGCAACCTCAGACACTCACTAGCATGGTGACCTTGTGCAAGTCACTTAACCTCTGTTTGCTTTAGTCTCCTGGGTAAGGAAATGACAAACCACTCCAGTATCTTTGACAAGAAATCCCCATGCACAGTATGGTCTATGGAATCATGAAGAGTCAGACATGACTGAACAACAGCAATATACAAGGCACTCCACTGGGTGATGCAGGCACAAAGATAAAGAATGACTAAAGTCTTACAACCTAACTGAGGAAGGTATATTTTCTTCTCTTGTTAATTGAGGGTGCTAAGAATACTTGTAATCCACATTTCCCAGGCTTCTTGTAACAAAAACACTTTGTAAGCCTTAATGTATTAGAAAAATTTGAATTAGTCACCATGAAGAGTGGCATCTTGGTAAAGAAAAGACAAAAAGAACAGCAATGACAATAGGGATATGAATCAGAATAATTAATAAGAGACAAGGAAGCTGAGTCCTGGTCCAGCATTCTTTCTGTGTGACAGGTGAACTAGACCACAGCACAGAAAATCTATTCATTTCAGCTCTCTCACAATCAATACTATTCAGATAGAGCTAAAGTGGTTTTTCTAATCATCATCCATTGTCAAGACTGAAAAAATGAGCAGACCAATCATCCTTTAATCTCTTCATTTAAAAAATTTCAGTATCATTACACAAACAATTATTGATCACCTCGTAGGTAGCAAAGTACTAAGGGAACTAGGGCAAATACAAAGGTGAACAGGACATAACCCTTGCTTTCAAGAGGCTTCCAATCTTAAGTAGAAAATCAATAGCTGAACCAAAATTAGAACTTGGGTATTTTTACTTGGAACTCTAGATCCCTGATCTATGTTGTGATAGAGAAAAAAAAGAGAGAAGGGACTTAAAGTGATTGGTCTCTATTTTCTCAGTAAAGTATAATTCAAGGTCCCCCAGTGAGAGGAGAAGGTATAGAAGGCCTAAGGAGAAAAGAGGTTTGGAATAGCTGCTGTAAAGAGCAAGATAGAGGATCGATTAAAGAAGAGTTAAAAGACTGTCTTGCTGCACTGAGTGATCCATTAAAATTAGATAACATAAATTTATAGTGGATTCAGCAGAGTTGTGAGAATTCCCCATAGCTCCTTTCAGTGGCATGTAAGTTGGAATCCAGTAAGCGGATGGTGGGAGCAGTCCAGGACTGGGCTTTGGCAGAATATGAGTAGGACAGAGGAGCAAGAAATTTGAAAGAGGAATAGAGCTGAATTGGTTAACCAAAAGACTGAGTCTGGGAAAAGAGAAAAATGAAACCAGAGCCTGGCAGAGAACTGAGGAGTGGACAGATCTGAGGCCACAGTGGGATGCAAACTATGTTTAGGAGGATTAAGGCATTCAGAGAGATGGAATGGTAAGAGTTTGTGATAAAAAAGTTTCAGAATTCTGGATTGCTTGTGGAACACTCTTGGGTGATGGTAAGATTGAGCACATGACCACTTCTGCATGTAGTTGAAGTGGTATAAAAGGGTGGATCATGGGAATGGAGTACATAGAGGAAATGACAGGTTAGGATGTTTGAGAGAACATCAAGATGTAGGTTGAAGTTCTCTAGCTGAAGGTCAGGAGTTGGGATGGAGAGGAAGATTGTTTACCATGTGTACTGAACCCCTTGAGAAAAGAATGAGAATTATCTGACACCTAGTAGATAACAGTCACCAGGATCTGGATTGGGTGATAAATTGAAATAGAGGGAATCTCAAAAAAGAAGAAATTGCTAAACAATGGGGGCAAGTGGGAAGTCTGGAAGTTGCCATGGGAAGCCAATTTTCTAACTCCCTCCCCTTCCTGTCCCTGGGCCATTATGCCAAGGACATATAAGAGGAGAGTAGCAGTGGATGAAAATGAATAGCATTGCCGGCCATGTCAGAGATTTAGGTCATTCTCTGCCTCAACTCATGCCTCAGTGATGTTCTTGTGAATCCTAAAATATGGTTCTGGCTGTTCTTACGGCTCCCAGGGCCTGGCTGGCAAGAAAAGAAAAGAAGATGGGTTATGTTGCTTGTAACAAATGAAAAGTAATGATTTATATTATCATTGAACCATAATGTAGAAAAATAGGGAACATGGGTAGGGAAGGGGAAGAAAGGGAATTCTGTTGGTTTTGGCCAAAGTCCCAGTAGTCCTTTTTTCATTAAAAGTTGCCTCTGATTTTTGACCTTTTGAAAATGGAGAGAAGCTGAAAAGTTGATTGGCAGTGTTTTGGTTAATGATAAGGGCAAAGGTGACAGAATTAAATGTCAAATCATTTGTAAAGGAGTTGGAAGAGAAATCCTCTTGAAAATTCAAAGGGATGACAAAGGAAGATGGTATTTTTAGCAAAGCATGCTATTGTTCTGAAACTTGAGAAGTTAACAGGGGAACAAAAAGCAGACAATGAATTTCATTAGCTTTATGCATAGTCTCTGAATATCATTTCCCATAACCTTTCATTTTCATCTATAGTCCCATGGGAAGGGGGAGTTCTATAGAATTTGGGTCCATCTAAGATATGGCCTTAGAGAAATGGCATACGCTACTGGTAAAAATTTGGGAGACATATTTACTGACATGAAAAGTGGCATGTAAGTAAGTAAACAGTATAGCAAGTAAGAAATGAATGGTATTAATAAAAACCAGCATTTTTTTAGTGCTTTAAGGTTTACAAAGCATTTTACAAAATTTACCTCATTCTAGCATCACCATAATCCTAGGAGATAGGTGCTATTGCAGTTATCACTTCCACATCTCAACTTTCCCTGTCATGGTGTCTATATATAATGGGTAGGCATAAGAAATTAAATGGGAATTTGGGGGGAGTTTGGCAGAAGTCACAGATGACATGCAAAGGTCAGCAAATGACACAGAATAACTTTAGAAACTCAGAAATGCATAAAAAATATGTTTAGTATTATATAACATCTACATAGTTTATCTTTTAATATCATAATAATTCAGACTTCTCTGGTGCAAAGGGAAGGCCAAAAATGTTACACTGTTGGGTTTTTTTTTTTTCAGATTTTGGTGGTGCCACATCCCTAAACCCTATGGTATGGAAGGGATAACTGTATTATCTTCATTTTCCAGATAAGGAAACTGAAACAGACGGAGAAAAATGACTTGTCTAGGGTCACACAGCTTTCAAGAGTCTGAGGCTGGATTTAAGTTCAGGTCTTCCTAGCTGTAGGCATCCTAGCTACCATACCACCAACTGCCTAACATTAAGTGAATGAAAGGGAACTGAGGAAAGGGCAATCATCAGTCAACAAATATGGGCCCCTAGGACTCTGCTATCATTGTCTTCATTCCATATGTAAGAAGCTAAGGCTCAAAGGGCTTGAATGATTTCGATACTATCACACTTTCTGCAAATGCAAAGCAGGAATGAAACCCAAGTCTCCCAATATACAATCTTGTTTCCTTCTGGACCACAATGGGTAGGGGGAAAGTGAAGATACTGGGCAGCAGAGAAATGAAGGGGGAGACTAGCAAAACAATCAAAATACAGCCCATCTCCAGAAGAAAAGCTATACAACACTTCTTGAAAATGAAAAACAGTTTGCATTGCTAGAGCATTTTAAACATAGAAAGACTAAATATACTATCTTCTCCAAATCCAAATAAATACCTTGAGAGGTAGTAGCATAAATAGCACAATCCTCATTTTACAGGCTAATCATGTCCACAATATTCTTCATCATAGCATTGGGCTGACCCTAGGTTCTTGAAGGCTATGTTGGAGGAGACCAAGTTCTGATAGATTTTACCAATCTGAAAAATCTCAGGCATTATTAATACCAAAAAAGGTGGCTGAGGGTATTAACAATGACCTACCTATATGCTCACCTTCCTGACTTTATAAAATTTTAATGAGAATAATTCATGCACACACTGAAGGCACCCTTGATGGTGGGCTTTTGCAAGGACTCTATTAAAATAGATGATATTTTTAGCATCACATATGACTCAAAGATGTGGCAAATATAAGATCCCTCTGTTTAATTTTTGTTGTTGTTGTAAAAAAGCCTTTGATTTAATAGAATAAAACATAGTCTTAAAGGCTCTCTACTAACAAGATTTCTCCCATTCACACATCAAAATTATGCAAGGAAAGAAAGCAGAGATTATCTTGTTCAACAACTTTCTCACTGTAAATATTGGGCAAGGCAAAAAATAAGGAGATGTGTGTAGGCCAAAGGTGTTTGCAACACTCATGGAAGAGATCCAGGCATGGAGTCCAAGTTGAAGAGGAATTCCCTAGAGATGGTGGCATTCTCCATATGCTATTGTCTGTGTAGGTTATTGTGCTGATTTCGACAAGTTCTAGAACATTACCAGGCCTCCTGGATGACCTCATCATCACCATCATTATCATCATATCACTAATGATAATCACCCCAAATGATCAACACCTCAAAAAACTTTGCCTTAGTCATTCATACAGGACATGGATGCCTGTTGCTCAGTCGTTAAATGAAAAAGCTGTAGACTTTGTCCATCAGTACATATACCTTGAGCAGATTTTCCTAGTCACCCAATCTCTAGGTATCAACCTCCAGTTCTCTTTCTCATGTACCCCAGTCCCTCCTTGTCCAATCTATTTCCAATTTCCATTTATTATAACTTCATGACAAGTTTCTTTCTCTCCTCTGACACTGCCACCACCCCAAGGCAGGCTCTTATCACCTCATACCTAGACGATTGTAATAGTCTGCTGATAGGTCCCCCTGCCTCAAGTCTCTTCCCATTGGAATATGATAGAGAAATCCCTCCTCCTTTCAGCCTTCTGGCATCTCTAGAGTCTTTTTAAGTCTCAGTTCAAATCCTACCTTCTGCAAGAGACCTTTCCTGCTCCCCCTCAAAAACTTCCTTCTGAGATTACCTTTAGTTGCCCTTCATATACCTTGTAGGCATATAGTTGTTTTCATACTTTAGAATGTGGGCACCTTGAGGTCAGGGATAATTTTTGCCTCTCTTTGTATCCCTGGTGCTTACCACAGTGCCTAGTATATAGGTAAGATTTTTAAAAGCTTGTTGGAGCTGCTAGGTGGTGCAGTGGATAAAGCACTGGCCTTGGATTCAGGAGGACCTGAATTCAAATCCAGCCTCAGACACCTGACAGACACTTACTAGCTGTGTGACCCTGGACAAGTCACTTAACCCTTACTGCCCTACAAAAAAAAAATGCTTGTTGTCTTTATTTGAGTGCAGATGGACAGGTTACACCCAAAAGTAAATTTCCACCTAGCAACAATTGTGCCTCAGATAAACCTCATTGACTACTGCCACTGAGCAAAAATTAAACAGGAAGAGAAAAGGATGGTTCACTTATGGGAAAATGCAGAGTTCCTTTGATTGAATCAAACTGCTTCCTTAAATGAAGGCCCATCTTATTGTTAAGGGCTAAAATTCTAGCTAAACTGTCTAAAATATCTAATGAGTGGTCGCCAATAAATTATAAGCTTTAGCAAGAGTTAGACTTTTAAGCATTTATTAAGGAAAATAAGAATTTGGTAAAGAGAGAGAGAAAGGCCTAGATCCCTATCTATTAAAGGGAGAGCACATTTCTAGCTCCGCTCTCCACCAGAGTCCAAAGGAAAGAGCCCGAGAGCGAGCGCCAGTCTCTTCCTTCCTCCTCCCACTAGTCCACGTCACTTCCTGATGCCAAAGAAAAGACTCCTGGTCTTGTCCTCAAAGACCTTCGTTTCATGGGCGGAACTCTTCTACAGTAAGTCTCCAGAAGGTGGCGTCATTCCAATCGTTACATTATTAAACCCAGAAGTCTATTGGTGTGGTATACAGCCTTTGGGCATGGAAAACTACAATCTCTGAAATATTAAAATTGAGTAACATTCAGAGGATATGGGGAGATGCATAGTGGGTGTGTATAGGCTATACCATGTAACAAATAAGAAAAATAGAAGGATGTCACCAAAAATATGAAGAAGGAGGAGGAGGAGGAAGAGGAGAAGCAGAAGGAAAAGGAGAAGGAGGAGGAGGAGGAGGAGGAGGAGGAGGAGGAGAAGGAGGAAGAGAAAGAGGAGGAGGATGAGAAGAAGAAGAAGAAGTCTTGCTAGTCATGTGGCAAGAATGAGCAATAACAATTTCATGGGGGGAAGGGCAGTGAGGAGTTGAGGATAACACCAAAGTTATGAACTAAGGGATCTGGAAGAATGGGGATGCTATCAACAAAAAGAGGGAAGCTTGGTAGAGAAGAGAGTTTGGGGGAGGGAAAGAAAGGCCCATATGCTCCACTGGGATCTTTACAATATCAAGGGAATGTCAAGGGCCTTCTTCCAGGACACTGGTAGCCTTCCTCCTCCCCTTCTCCTACAATGGCCATCTTATAAAACAAGACTAGCACAAGATGGTAGGATGGCGAGGATGTGTTCGGCATCATTGGCAGGGGTATTCACCTTGATGAAAACACAATTCCATTTGATTATTTGAGTGTGAGGAAAACTTCCTATAAATTAGAACTTTCTAAAAGTAGAATGGGATGCCCCAGGGAGTAGTGGGATCCCCGTCTAAGAAAAGGCTGTTTGACTACATGTCACGTATGTTGTATTGAGGAATACTCTTCAAGTAAGGATTGAATTTAATGTTCTCTGAGGTTTCTCCTAACTGAGATTCTGTGATGATCTGACCATATTGGGAAAGACTAACCACCATAAGGTGTTGTTGTTTTTACCCATGTTACATCCCAAAGACTATTAACTAAGGAATGACTGGGTTGTTTTTAATGTGAGGCAATTGGGGTTAAGTGACTTACCTAAGGTCACACAGCTAGTAAGTTTCAAGTGTCTGAGGCTAGACTTGAACTCAGGTCCTCCTGAATCCAGAGCTGGTGCTCATGACTGGGTTTTCAATATGCATATTTGAAGAGTGTACCCATACCAACGAAATCATAGATGTTTGTTCTTTTTGTGGGGACAAAAAATTGAAAATTGAGGGAATGCCCATCAATTGGGGAATGGCTGAACAAGTTGTGGTATGTGAATGTAATGGAAGTCTACTGTGCTATAAGAATTGATGAGCAGACAGATTTCAGAAAAACCTGAAAAGACTTACATGAAATGATGTTGAGTGAAGTGAGCAGAACCAGGAGAACATTGTATACAGTAACAACAACATTGTAAGATGATCAACTTTGATAGAATTAGCTATTCTCAGCAATACAGTGATATAAGACAATTCCAAAAGACTCATGATAGAAAATTGTATCCAGAGGGGCAGCTAGGTGGCACAGTGGATAAAGGACTAGCCCTGGATTCAGTAGGACCTGAGTTCAAATCTGACCTCAGACTCTTGACACTTACTAGCTGTGTGACCCTGGGCAAGTCACTTAACCCTCATTGCACCCCCCCCCCCCAAAAAAAAAGAAAAGAAAGAAAATTATATCCATATCCAGAGAAAGAACTATGCAAGGCAAACTTATTTTCATTTTTTTTCTTTGTGGTTTTTCCCTTTTGTTCTTTTTTTCTTCCAAAATATGACTAGTGTGGAAATATGTTTAGCATGATTGCATATGTATAACCTATATCAAATTATTTGCTGTCTTGGGGAGTAAGTACAGATAAGAGGGAGGAAGAAAAGTTTGGAACTCAAAATCTTATAAAAATGAATGCTGGAAACTATCTTTAGATGTAATTGGAAAAAAATAAAATGCTATTTACAAAAAAAGAAGAAATCACAGATGCTTTCAACTCTGATGTAAACCATCAGAAAAGAAAGAAAAATTCTGTGCATGTTTGAAGGTGATCCCAATGACCTTCTCATGTGCCCACATCAGTAAAGCATGCATTCCAAATTGTTTTTCAAGTACTGGTGACAGGTAACACAGGAAAGTATTAAAAAGAAATGGTCTAGAAAAAAAGCTGTTTTTTAAAAAAGAAGAATAGAAGATGACAAAAGGTAAAAGCATAAAAATATGACATGCCTCAAATCCTGCACATTAGACCTTCCTTGGCTAAAACTCCTCTTAAGCTGTTAAAACCTAGCTGTGTGGGAGGAAATGCATTTCCAAAGCTTAACATTAATTTTTTTTTTAATTTAAACTATTCTCCAGCTCCCTAGAATTCTATATGCTTTCTAGTAGCTAGGTTTATCAATGGATAAAGCATGGGCTCTGGAGTCAGGAAGATCTGAGTTCAAAACTAGCCTCAAACCCTGGGCAAGTCACTTCACCCTGAGTATCTCTATTTCCTCATCTGTAAAGTGAGATAGACAAGGAAATGCAAACCATGTCAGTATCATTGCCAAGAAAACCCCAAATGGGATCACAAAGATTCAGACACAACTGAAGCAAGTTAACAACAACAAAATACTATCTGAATAAACTGGAATTTGGAATACAGAAAGAATGCTAAGGTCTAAAGGCATAGTAAAGAGATAGTCATAGTAAAGGGAAGGTCTGATCTAGGAGCAGAAATCCTAATAAATTCTCCCTTGGATATTTTCCCCCTTCTGATCTACATGCTTCTCACCCCCCCCCCCCACACACACACCCAGTCTCCTCCCCAAGTCCACTGATCTTCAGCCTGATTGCCTTCCTTTTGAAATAGAATCTATGGAACCACAAAAGGGCAAAGCTGTTCATTGAGTGGAGGGCGGTTATGTTAAAATGCTGCCTGAGACCAAGGTGAAAATTACTCTTCTCAAGCTAAAGGCTTTGGCAGCCACCTGCCAATGACCTTCTTGTGTCCTTTTGAGCTTGTTGTTTCCTTCAGCTAGACCAGAAGCTGCTTCTCAGGGGCAGGAACATTTCGACTTTTGTTTTTGTTTCTCCCCGCAGTGCTGGGCACAGTAACTAGAACATAGGAAGGTCTAAAATCTTCTTCTTCTTCTTCTTCTTCTTCTTCTTCTTCTTCTTCTTCTTCTTCTTCTTCTTCTTCTTCTTCTTCTTCTTCTTTTTATTTTATTTTTTTTATTGGCGAGGCTCTGAGGGTTAAGTGATTTGTCCAGGGTCACACAGCTAGTAAGTGTCAAGTGTCTGAGGCCCAATTTGAACTCAGGTCCTCCTGAATCCAGGGCCAGTGCTTTATCCACTCACTGCCCCACCTCGCTGCCCCCTAAAATGCTCTTCTTGATTGACTGACATATTTAAAAAGCAAAATAATGATGAAAATAATAATAGCTAACCCTTATAAAATACTATGTGTTTTTACAACTACTATCTCATTTAATCCTCACAACAATATCTGGGAAGTAGGTACAATTATCACCCTCATTTTACAGGTGAAGAAACTCAGGGAGGCAGAGGTTTAAGTGGCTTGTTGAGTATCACTTAGCTAGGAAGTGTGTGAGGCTAGATTTGAACTCAGGCCTTCCAGACACCAGGCCTGGCTCTCTATCCAGTAGTACCATGTAGCTGTCCCTATATTGTGGGGAAGGGATAGTATAGTCCCATTGTGATGAAATGAATTCATTGAATCACAGAATGAGCAAAAGGGACCACTTCATATTAATGTAATCCTCTTATTTAATAGATAAAATCACTAAGACCCAGAAAGGTTGAGTAATTTGTCCAAGATTACATAGGAAGTAAAATGCTAGCATTTGAACCGAAGTTCTCTGACACCAAATCCAGCATTTTTTCCTCTTTTCCCCATTGAGTCTGATGTGAAAACACTTTGAAAATTATACATTTATATAATTTCTGTACTATTTACTTGTTAATTATTGTTGTTATTGTTGCTGGACAAATTTATAATGCTTACTATAGTAGCCTTTATTGTCCCCAGTACATTTCAGCCATGTCGTCCACACTCTCTCTCTTAGATGTGGAGAACAATGGTTATATACTATGTTACTGTTTTTCTTTAGTCATTTTTCAGTCACTCTTGGTGACCCCATTTGGGATTTTCTTGGTTAAGATATTGGACTGTTTTGTTTCCTTCTCCAGCTCATTTTACAGATGAGGAAACTGAGGCAAGCAGGTGAAAGTGACTTACCCAGGGTCACACAGCTACTAAGTGTCTTAGGCCAGATTTGACCTCAGGAACATGAGTCTTCCTGACTCCAGGTTTGGTGCTCTATGCACTGTGCCACCTGGCTGCTCTACAAATTATGCCAGAATGTTTCATTGCACTCAGCCTGCCCTTCACACCTGGGGGAGCCAGTTTCACCACATGTCACCTGACTAAGAAAGAGATGATGACTGCCTAAGAACACTCACCTCCATCTTCATTTTCCTACTCATCAAACACGTGGTTTAAAATTCATGTCTGCTCACTATGCCAAGAATACCCTTATTCCCCTCTCTTCACTTTTCAAATCTTTTCCCATCCTTTAATGACCAACTTAAATACTACCTCCTGCATGGGATCTTTGTCCTCCTTTGAATTCCCTTTTAAGCCCCCAAAGTATTTTGTTTTCTATTTCTTGAATGCATGCACTAACTCAGTGATCTCCATTGGTTTTTGTTCTGGGAACCCTTTTCAACAACAACAAAAAAGTGTTGTGAACCCCTTCAGTAATTTAATATACTACTCATGATATTCTGCAAGTATTTACTGCCTTGAACACCAGTAAAGAATTTTTAATGTGAACCCCTTGAATGATCATTGCAAATTCCCAAAGGGTTCATGAATCACTAAATTTGAACCAACAAATTATAACATATTCTCCTGTAACATAATTTCCTATGTTTTCAATCAGTAATAATTTCACGGTTGGTCTCCACCATCTTGGTCATCTTTCTCTAAACCAAATTGATACCCAAGCACCTCCAAGGGGCCCATAGATAGATTTTAAGGCATTTACAGACTTGGATGGGTGGAAATACATCTTTATTTTCACTAATATCTTCCTGAAATTTAGCATTTCCTTCCATTATGAATATAGGGAATAAAACATTATTCTGAGAAAGGTCCCAAAGGCTCCATCAGACCTCCAATGGGGTCCATGACACAAAAAATATTAAGAACTCTCGCTCTAGAAATACTCCACTTTACGAGGGCCCTTCTAACATGGGTTGCCCAGAACTGGACATGATATTTCAGATGCAAACCAAGGAGATTATTACTTTCCTCACTTTGGAGAATATATTTCCATAGCCTTTAATTTAATTGAATGGCATTAGAATTCCTTGCTGAAGAAGCATGGTATAGTAATGAGAAAGATGACCTTGAGGCCAAGAAGATTAGATGGTCTAAGTTTTGTCTCTGACATATATTGACAGTGTCACCCTGGGCAAGGTACTTTCTCAATATTTTAGGCAACTCTCTAAGACTATAAGTAGCAGAAAAGTTACTATGAATTATAATTATCTGTAATAGTTTTTCTCCCATCCTGTTGGACTGTATGTCCCAAAAGGGCAGAACTTTTGTCCAATCTATACTTTGCATCTCCCCAAGTGCCTTGAATAGTGTTCTACCCACAGGAGGTACTTGCCAATATATGCTTACCAAATTGTGTTATGTTGTGTTTTATAGTATTGATCCTATGCATCCAGAAGAAGCTCATATTCCAAAATAGAAAACATATATGAGAAATTAAAAATAAACCAACAGAATGTGCAAGAGGGACAAGCAAGTGAGGAATGCAAAGAAAGGTTATGATGAAAACAATACACTTTTGCAAAATAGTAAAGCCTCACTCAGTTCATATTTGCATTTAGATTGGTTGTCCCTGGTCACACTAAGGAAAACATACCCACTGAACACAATCACTTATAATTTCCCTCTCACTATTTCATCTCTGGACTATTCATCCCACTGAGCATTTAGTTTCTTGAGCTACTTCCCATGGTCCTGTAGGACCCAACTTGTTGGTCTAGGAGTGCAGTAATTGTCCCTTTTCTTTGCATGAAAGATAGCTTAATATCTACTGCTGACCTTTTGTGGGCTGCTTTATTTGGCGCAGTTGGAAGCACAAAGATTTGGCACTTCTTTCCACTGAACAATTGCTAACTACTTATGGTGATGGACCCCTTCCAACAGAACCACAGAATCTCAAAGACTGGAGGGACTTCCAGATTATCAATGACCTTCCTAACATGTAATGCCCAGAACTGAACAGTGCTCCACACATTGTTTTTCCAATCAGAGTACAGTAGGGCCTTCACCTTACATGGATACTTTGACTCATTTAATGCAACCTAATGCTTAATTGACTTTTTGTTTTCTGACACATTACACTATTGTCTTATATTGGCCACAATATCGTCACTCATATTGTCTTACATTGCCTACAAATTTATATTGGCTTTTTCAGTCCACAAAAAGCTTGCAGACCATCTTCATATGTACCTCATTTAGCTGTATCTCTTTTCTTTTGTACTTGCAAAGTTGATTTTTGATCCTCATTTTCATATTTTCTATTTATCCCTATTATATTTAAGGTAGTATGGGGTAGTGGATAGAAAAATGTCTTCAAAGCCAGGAATACATGAATTTAAGACTCACTTCTGACAATATGGGCTATGTGACCCTGGGCAAGTCACTCAACTTCTAAGTGCTTTAGACAACTCTCTAAGACCATGAGACATAGAGAAGGTGCTACTCTGAACTAATACAAGAGATTTCCTCCCTTGAAAAAAAAGGAGAAAAGAATTTACATGATAATCTTGTTGTATATTTGAAAGGAATAGCAAGTTATACAATAGTAGATTTGTAGTTTCATGTGCAATCACCTTTTTTATTATACTATGTTATGGGAATGCTTGTTTGATTCCATACAATCAAAAATGTATTGATAGTCAAAAAAACCCAAAATAAATAAAAGTAAAGCTATCCCTAAATTTAATCTTGTTAGATTGCACCAAATATTCAAATCTGTTGATATTTGCTTTCTTTCTTCCTCCTTTTTTTTTTCGAGGCAGCTAGGTAGCACAGTGGATAGAGCCATGGGGGAGTCAGAAAGACCTGAGTTTCAATCCAGTCTCAGACACTCACTAGCTGTGTGACCCTGGGCAAGTCACTAAATCTCTTTATTTTAATCCATTGGAGAAGGAAATGGCAAACCACCCTAGTATCTTTGCCAAGAAAACCCCATATGGGTTCACAAAGAATCAGATGTGACTGAACAACAAAAAAGTTTTGTATTATCTGCAAATCTAATAAATATGCTGTTTATGACTTTCTAGAAATCACTGATAGAAATGTTAAGCTGCACAGGTACAAGAAGAGATCTTTGAGACCTTCTACTAGATATCTCCTTCCACATCATAACAGCACTATTAGTGATTATTCTTGGCCATTTAACCAGTTCCAAACCCTCCTAAATGTACCATCACCTAGCTTCTATTGTGGCATTTTGTTTTCAAGAATGGCATGAGAAACTTTGTTAATACTTTGCTAAAATGTTGGTTAACTTTACATGTATCATTCCCCAAATCTAGTCTAGTAACTCCATAGCCAAGCTATCTCTTTCTCATCCCTGGTTGCTTTTCAAGATATTTATTCACTGACCTCTTCAATATTATGTTCTGGGACTGAAAATCAAGCTTATTGGTTTTCCAAATTCTGTTCTACCTTTCTCTGAAAAATTGGGCACTTCCCTCCTCCAGTCCTGTGGCACCCCTCCCTTTCCTCATGATCTTTCAAAGATTTTTTTTGGTGAGGCAGTTGGGGTTAAGTGACTTGCCCAGGGTCACACAGTTAGTAAGTGTCAAGTGTCTGAGGCTGGATTTGAACTCAGGTCCTTCTGACTCCAGGACCAGTGCTCTATCCACTGCACCACTTAGCTGCCCCAGATTTTTTCAAAGATTTGGCTAAGCAATCACATCTGCCAGTTCTTTTAGTAACATGAAATGTAGTTCATTGGGTCTGGTGATTGGAACTCATTAAGACCAGGTAAGTACAATTTTTACTATGTCTTTCTTACCTTGGATTTCAGAGGCAGCTAGGTGGCCCTGAAGTTGGGAGGACCTGAGTTCACATCTCAACTCACACACTTACTAGCAAGTCACTTAACCCCAATTGTCTTAAAAAACAACAACAACATTCAGGGCCATCTCCAGTTATCTTGATGTATATCTTGCCACTGAACCCAGATGGCTCTTGAGGAAAGTGAGGTTGGTGACCTTGCACAGCCCTCTCTCACTTAAATCCAATTCACTGAAAGTCATGACATCTGTCATGGTCCTTAGTTTTCCTTAGTTCTTTGTTATCATCATTCTATGTACTCAAGCAGCAATTCTGTCCATCTGCCATGACTACAGTATATCCTAAGGACCACTGGGACACTCCATGTAACTTGAAACTAAATCTGCCAATGGTGGGTTTTTTCCTCTCCCACTATTAGAATGTGAGCTCCTTGAAAGCAGGGGGAGTCTTGCTTTTCTCTTTGTATTCCTAGAGCTTAGCATAGTTCTTTGTACTTAGTAAGTGCTTAATGAATGCTTTTTCATTCATTCATTTAATCATTCATTCATTCTGAGCCTCTTTTTTCTCTCATTATAGCTTTAGAATACCCCCTTTAGCTTTAGTCCTCCTGACACTCATCTTACAGGTTGATCCATATTTTGCATGTATTTGTCCACAATTTCCTGTCCTTGCTGCCATCCTTGCCAACACTGAAATTAACTGATGAGGTTTCAGTGTATCCATATTAGTTCTTTTCCTTCAAACTGGAATTGTTTTTCCTTAGATCTTCAGGATCTGATTCCTGAGAATTTTCCATCCTTCCTGGACTGACTTCTCATTTAGAAATTTAGTCCTTTAGTTTCTATTTGTCCTTTTTCCAAACTCATTGAAATTTATTCCTCAAATGCATATCAGACTACACTTGGATTTCCTCTTCTCTTTCACAAAATCTAAGATGGAGAGGTCATCTCTACCCTCTCCACAATGATCTTCAGCTTTTGGACCCCTGCAACAAGTTCCCTACTGGTGGGCAGGCAACAGAACAATACTTGATTTGGAGTTATAGGACTAAGAGTTTGAATGTTAGATGTATCATTTAGTACCTCTACGATCTTGGGTAAATGATTTCATTCTCTTGGGCCTCAGTTTCCTTCTTTGTAAAACTAGTAAGTTGGACTAAATGACTTCTAAGATCTTTTCCATCTCTATATCTATAGTTCTTGATCTTAGATCTAGGATAGAATTGCTCCTTATTAGTTCATCTACCATTGGAATAATGAATTTATTGTGATAGAAAGGATATGAAGGGGTAGACCTATGGTTTCATTGGTGTAGGGAACTCCTAGAAAGGTAACTCCCTTTACTGACACAATTGGTATCTTCTTACAAACTTAGTCTTCTAGAGTTGCCTAGAGTGCCGATCAATCAAATGACAACAAACCCGCTTAAAGTTAATCTTTACATATATGGTAGCAATTGGGTAGTACTGTGGATAGAGTGCTGGGCCCAGAGACAGGAAGACTCATCTTTCTGAGTCCAAAGCTGGCCTCAGACACTTGCTGTGTGACCCTGGGCAAGTCGGCTTAACCCTCTTTGCCTCAGGTTTCTCATCTGTCAAGTGAACCAGAGAAAGAAATGGCAAGCCACTCCAGTGTCTTTGCCAAGAACACCCCAAATGGAGTTATGAAGAGTTAGACACAACTGAAAAATCACTCAGTAACAGCACCTTAATAAAGGCTAATTTATTTGGCTGGAGAAAATGAGTTTGCTAAAAAAATGAATGAAAATTAAAAATGCATTAAACTAACCTGAAGAGAATTCACTTGGAGGGAAAAAACCAAACAAGCACATGCCCTACAACAATGACTCCAGAAGTTAAATTGTGTCATATAAGAGATAAATAAAATTGGATTTATAAAACACCTAAGGGGAAATGAAGGAGGATCCGAGATGCACCTTGGCATAATGGATATAGCTAGGAAGACTTTGGTTCAAATCCCTCCTCTGACACTATATTGCCATAATGTAGCCTCTCTGAGCCTGTTTCCTCATCTGTAAATATATACAGAACCTAATTCACAGGGCTGCCACGAGGTTAAAACAAGATATTTAATGTATATGAAATGTTTTGCAAACTCTAAAGCTCTATATAAATGTCAGTTTTATTATAAAATTGTAACCAAATTATGGGCAGCTACATAGGATACTGGCTAGAGCTCCTGGCCTGGAATCAGGAAGACTCATCTTTCTGAGTTCAAATCTGCCCTCAGACGTTTCCTAGCTCTGTAACCCTGGGCAAGTCACTTAACGCTGTCTGCCTTAGTTTCCTCATTTGTGAAATGAACTGGAGAAGGAAATGGCAAACCACTCCACTATCTTTGCCAAGCAAATCTCAAATGGGGTCATGAAAAGTTGGATGTGACTGAAATGACTCAACAAGAACAATAAATGAAACCCAATTAATATGAAAGAACAAAAATTCAGGAATGTCCATTAGGAAAAAAAATAAGATTTGGAGACTTGTTACTCAGCAGATTATATGACAAAAGTTAATTACCAAAAAGGTGAATGACTTGCTCTAGTTATATTGTGAATAAATAGCAAAAGTAGGGCTTGAACCCAGGTCTTTTAACAAAAAGGAAAATTAATCCCTTGTGTTTTCATCATTCTTTAGGCAATTCCTTCTTAGAAAAGTATCTTGTTTAATCACTTTGATAAACTGAGGCACAGAGAAGCAAAGTGTTGTAAAGTATCATACAGCTAATTCACAGTTGAAGTAAGACTAGTTGAGTTGTGATATCCGGTCCAATGCAATATATGTTTTTACAAAGGATTTAGGAATAAAGAAAATCTAAACACATTAATGCAGAGCATGACAATAGAGGAGTAAAGTGGATGAGAAAAAGTTTATAGATAGTCGTTGGAAAATCTAGACATTCTCCCCACTCAATCTATATTATGTTTATGCCTTTAGTACAAAAACTATATACAATCCCTAATATCAATGAGCTACTTGATTTTTCTACCCTGTTGGCTGAGAACTTTACCTCATCTTTCGTTTAAAAAGTCAAGGTCATTCACTAAGAGTTCTCTCTTCTCCCCTCCTCCTTACTTTCTATCACTTAGATGCCTGCTGCCACTATCTTCCCTATACTCCTTTCTCATAAGAAGTGGCTCTTCTCCTTGCCAAGATGAGTCCCATTATGTGTACCAGTAATCCTACTGCATCCCACCTGCTCCAAAAGGTTGTCCCTTCTATTATCCCCACCCTCTCACTATCTTCAATATCTCCATTTTTCCTGGCTTTTGAATCAGAGAGTAGGTTCTGTCTACTAGCTGTTTTCCTACTGCCTACAAACTTGCCCATGTCTCCCCTATTCTTAAAAACAAAACCAAAAACACTTGATCTACCCATCCAGCTATGAATTTTCCTATAGTTCTTCTCTCCTCTTTATAGCTAAAATCCTTGAGAAGACCATCTACAATATTACCTTCACTTCCTTTCCCCTCACTTGATTAACTGTGGGGTCTCTGACATCATAATTTAACTTAAACTGTTCTCTCCCAATTTATCAATGATCTCTTAAATGCCATATCTACTGACTTTTGACCAGAACTCATCCTTTTTGACCTTTCTGTAGCCTTTGAAACTATTGATCAATATCTTCTCCTTGATACTCCCTTCGGTTTTCCTGACATCATTTTCTTCTGGTTGGCTTGCTGCCTGAATTCTTCTTCTCAGTCTCTTTTTCTGTATCTTCATCAAGGTTACACCTTCTATTGGTGGGCATTACACAGGGCCCTGTGTTGGGCCCTCTTCTCTTATTCCCCTACATGATTTTGTTGGTGATCTCATCAGCTTCTCTGGACTCAGTTATTATGATAATACTGATGATTCTCATACCTACTTATCCAAGCCTTAATTTCTCTCCTGATCTCCAGATTCACATCTCCAACTGTCTATTGGACATCTCAAACTGGCTGTCTCATAGACATATTAAATCCATAATACTTAGGACAGTGCCTGGCACATAGTAGGTGCTTAATAAATGTTTATTGACTGAATGACTAACAACAATTGATAGTCAGTACTGACTATAATTTGCAATGCTCTGGCAATTTCTAAGCAGATAAATGTGTTTATTTACTATTTGTAAATGTATATGTATGTTTAAGGATGTGTGTATGTTTACAGTTTGTAAACAGATCTATGTGTATATGGGTGTGCGCATGTATCCACGCACATTAAATTGAATAGCAGGGTATTATAAAAGGGAAATCTGGGAAGGCTTCATACAGGGAATGGCATATGAGCTTAAAGAAAGTTGCTAAGGGTTTGAAGAGACAGAGCTGAGGAGTATGTACATTCCAGGAATAGGTTGGGAGGGAGGAGATCACCTGTTTAAAGGCATCAAGTTGGGAGAAGGAGCACCAAGTTTGGGAAATACCAAGTAGAACAATTATTTTTTTCTGGAATTCTCAAAAGATGGTTTTAACTTATCCCTGAGTTATAGGAGGTTTGAAAGCTCACCAGTAATTCCAAGGGGGCATTGCTCCCACTCAAGAATGTCCACTTTTAGAATTCCTATAAATGCTTGCTTGGAGAAGCATTTTAATCTTACCTGCAACTTTAGAAAAGCTTTTCTGTGCCTAATATCTAACCACAAAAGCCCGAGCTCCATTTGAGAGATACTCCTCCCCCACACCAGCAAAAGAAATATGTGTATGTGAAACCCCCTATAAATCATTTGCTTGCTTGGCAATAGTCCTGACAAATTCCTGAAAGGTTCCTTTCCTATGCAAGTAAAAAAAGTTTTGCCAAGGTCATATAGACCTAGTTACTGTGCCAAGGAGCCATCACACAACCAAGTACATGATCAATCAGAAGGTTAAAAGATCTCGAAGCAGAGAGACATTTAGAAATTCTTTTCAATTTAAAACAGTAAAAATCCCAAAGTGGATATTAAAAGCAAACTACAGAGTTAGCACCCCCCAGGAGAGAGTAGAAAATAACAGATTGATTCATTCAACACCCATTTATTAAGTGCTTACTGTACATCAAGCACTGTGCTAGGTAGTGAGGGTACAATGACAAAAAATTGCAAGAAGCCCTCCCCTCAGGAAACTTCCCTTCTGCTGGGAGTTTATCCATTGCATCAAAGTAAACCCATGTTTCCTCTGTTTATGATGAACATTGTACCATATATAACCACCTAGGCCTGGAAGGTGTGACCCTTTGGAGAACTGAATCAGCACATAAAGGATAAGGGATGTTTCAAGGCAACTATATCTTACTTTTGTTAAGGTCAGGGGGCTGGAGAGCCTATATCCGCTTAGATATCACTGAATAAAAATGGGACAAGGGGACAGCTAGGTGGGCAGTGGATAAAGCACCTGCCCTGGGTTCAGAAGGACCTGAGTTCAAATCTAACCTCAGACATTTGACACTAGCTGTGTGACTCTGGGCAAGTCACTTGACCCTCATTGCCCCACAAAAAAAACAAAAACAAAAAAGAACTGGACTTTCTGAAGTGGGGGTTCGGAGAAAGGATTCAAACTGATTTCTGCGTCCCCCCCCAAGAAATCCATTATTAATAATTATTTTCTCACACCTTGATGGGTTGTTATGAGACTCAAATGAGATAACATATGTAAAAGTTCTTGACACATAGTAGGGGATACATAAATACTTGTTCCCCTTCCCATCCCCTTCTCCACTCCTCCACCCCCCAGTAGTAAGACACTGGAGCTATTATTGGTCTTCAGAGACTGGGGAGACGCTTAAAGCTAAGGGAATGGTGAACAGTGATGGGGGGAAGGGGAATGACCAAGTATATCCAATATCACAGATTCAAGAACACAAATCTAGAGTAACTATACTCTGAACTGTCACTTGATCGACTTGTTAGAATCCCTAGGCAACTGCACCGATGCCCTCTAAAGAATAACAAACTTCCCTCCCCTGGATATGGTAATCCTCCACTGAAAGCTATGAGAACAAGAATAAATAAACAAACTGGGGAAAAGTCTTACTCAGTTTCCTTTTCATGTGCACAAAAGAATAGAGCGCTGACCAGAGGAAAATAAACATAACTGGTCTGGTTTTAAAATGGAAGAGTGGAAGGGCAGTATAGGATCATGGAATGGGCTAGATTCATTATCTCATCTCTGCCTCTTCCACAAGAACTTGGGAAGTAGTCCCTTCCCCAATTTAAGCTTTAGTTCCCCCATCTGCAAAATGAGGGGTTGAACGAGATAGAATAACTTATTTGCATAATCTCTTCAAATTTGCTAAAGTATTTCGATATGTTAATTCGTGTGACTGGTATATTTTTTGTTCGCGTAGTTCAAACCCTTTGCTAGCTACTTCTTGGTGCCCCAGGGAACTAAAACTCTAAATTACTGAGAGTAGCTGAGAAACCGGTACCACAGTAGGTGCTTAATCAATGTTTTTTTTTTTTTCAAATTGAATTAACCCAGCAGGTGTCGCTGCTGCCGAGAAAGAGCGAAGCAGGGAGGAAAAGCAAAGCAAACCAAGCCGAGCCGAAGCCTTGACATCACATTAAGCTCCTCCTCAGGCGCACACATTATACACACACATACACACACACACGAAAACACAACACACACACACACACACACACACACAAACACACACGTACAGCCTCCTGCTCTGCCGGTTCGGTCCCCCCCAGAGTTCCACAGACAGCTTCTTTGCCCAGGCCGGCAGACAAGCCCTCCCCTCCGGGTACATGTCCGTAGAGAGGAGGGAGAGGAGCGCGGAGCGGAGCTTGGAGAGCCCGGGGGCGGCGGCGGCGGCGGCGGGACACGCAGCGCAGTTGCCTCCCTTTCCCGAGCCTCCTCCGGGCAGCAGCAGCAGAAGCAGCAGCAGCACCCTCGGAGGGGCGCGGGCGACTCCCAAGTGACCTGAGCGGAGAGCGCGGAGCCGCTTCGCACTTCCCTGCTCCCCTTACACCCTATGAGAGGAGGAGAAGCAGCCCAGAGCGGGAGCCGGACCATTGGGCAGCCCGACTCCCCAGCGACGCGCGGGCGCCTCCTCTCCCTCCCGCCGGGCCCTGGGCGAAGAGCATGAAACAGTGGCTCCCCGGCTGCTGAGGGCGCAGCAATCGGCCCGGAGCCCTGGGAGTCGCGCGTCCTAGAAGCTTCAGCGTTGACACCGGAGAGACCAGCAGCCAGAGCGGCGGCGGCGGCGGCAGCAGGAGCAGGAGCCCGGCAGGGGGTGGGAGACGGCAACTGCAAGGACGGGGGTGGGGGGAGGGCGCGGGGGGGCGGGGACCGGGTGGAGGGGGGGCGCCCGGCGGAGGAGAAAGATGGCAATGTCTCTTATCCAAGCGTGCCGCAGTCTGGCTCTCTCAACATGGCTGCTTTCCTTTTGTTTCGTGCATTTGTTGTGCCTGGACTTCACCGTGGCCGAGAAGGAGGAATGGTACACGGCGTTCGTGAACATCACCTACATTGAGCCGGGGTCGCCGGCGGCGGCGGCGGCGGGGGCGCTGGGCGCCTCCGGGGAGCTGCGCAGCGAGAAGAGCGAGTGCGGCCGCTACGGCGAGCACTCGCCCAAGCTGGATGCCCACGGGCGGGTGGCCATGGCCAGCTCCGTCCAGGAGCGCCTGGCCTGCGACCCCAACACTAAGTTCGCCGTCCCGGCCCATGTCAAGCACTGGATAGCCCTTATCCCCAAGGGCAACTGCTCGGAGAAGGACAAAATCCGACATGCTTTCATGCAGAACGCCTCGGCGGTGGTCATTTACAATGTGGGGACCAACACCAACGAGACCACCACGATGTCCCATCCAGGTGAGCGAGCGGGGGCCTGGGAGGAGGGCGCGAGTCGATCAGGGGGTGGGGGTGGGGATGGGAAGGAGGCGCTGGGGATGGAGACTCCGAGAAAAATCTAGCGCCTGCTTCCATCTGGAAAGTAGATCCTATGCTGAAAGCTACTGACTGTTCTCTGCGCCTTTTAAGTTTGGGGGTTTTTTAGTGCCGGCTTTTTTTTTTTTTCTTTCGTCTAGACAGAGGTCATTTTCATATGGGTGATACGGTAGAGCGATTAGAGAGCTGGATTCGGAGAGCCCCAGAGTTTGTTCTAAATAGGTGGAAAGGGATAAGGAAACTTTATGGGTAAGAAAACCTGGATTTGGAGGGGCCAGGAGAGGAGACAGTTCTCCCTGGGGATTGCCACTCCTGGAACTGATCGCTCTGATAGCTGGGATAGCTGTCACTGGGCGTCATCAGGTAGAGAGCTACACCTGAGCCAATAATGCCGGTATCTAGAGGTTAGGGTTTCTCCCTGCAGCGCACCAAGGTGAACTTGTTCCTTCAGGTTGTGTTTCATTTCTTCCTGGAAGATTAAGTGTTTTCTTCCCTTCCCCCC
Organism: Dromiciops gliroides; assembly: GCF_019393635.1. Classification (NCBI taxonomy): domain Eukaryota; kingdom Metazoa; phylum Chordata; class Mammalia; order Microbiotheria; family Microbiotheriidae; genus Dromiciops; species Dromiciops gliroides. Next base: position 155,074,275 of record NC_057866.1, on the reverse strand, counting down.
CCCCCGCCCCCCCGCGGGCATGAGCAGGTGGCAAATAATTTTTTTAAGTGTTGCCTTTCAGCTGTCCAGCAGGAAAACTGATAACGGAGATATGATTGTAAATAGCCTCGAGCTGATGACGCTAGTGAGGAAAGTTTGAAAGGGATAAAGTTATGCCCAGTTTCTGTATGTTGCTTCATACAGGCCGAGGGTGGAGGGTTTAGCACGCTTGGGAGCTGTGTTTGGTGAGGATCTGGGAAGCACAAGTGTTTCTAGTTGTTGCCAGTAAAGCAGGGGATACTGTAACTCAGCATACTTCCCTTGTGCAGGTGTAGTTGGAGCTGGAAAATATCTGCATTTACAGCAACAGAAAAGCAAACCAGGCTTGACAAAGTAGTCCGTTTTAATGGACTGGCCCCAGGAGCCCAAAATAGCACTTGTTATGTGTGCCCATAAAGTGATTCCATAGACGGACACCCTATCTCCTCCCCTCCCCCTTGTTGTGTACACATAATTCCCCAAAGACAAGTAGAAAGAGGGTTGTCAGATGCTACCCCACATGGTGAGCATTGGAATCACCTAAAAAATGAAATTCTCTTTTTAATTTGAAAGAGTGGGGTTTATAAAGTGGAATGTCATCCGCTGAAAGGAGTGGAGGGTGCGGGTAAAGGTGAGGGAGAGAGAAAGCGGGCAGAAAATGCCTTCTGCAAGGACAGGCTTCTATTCCAAGGACCCATATCCATCAAAGGGAAAATATCACTTATTAGTTAGATATACTGTAGGTTTCCAGCTAGTAATTAACACCAGGTGTTTTACAGGAGGAAAGTGATGGGCTTTAAAGCAAACAGGTTAGCCAGTTTAGGGGAAATTTCAAAATTTCCCACATACTTTTCTGTGGCACAATGAATGATAAAGGGGGGAAAGGTCTGTGTTTTAGAATGGTAGGTGGCCTTAAAAAAAAAAACCCTTAAAAACGTTCTAAGTGCATTCTTGAAAGGGATTGTTTACGGACATGTGATTTTATCAGTGCAGGTAACTTCAGGCATGCAGGCTCCCTCCATTGATGCACACTGGGCACTGAGAGGATTAGTAACTTCTCAGTCACTGGAGCTTGATGTGGTGGAAAGTGTGCTGTCTTGGGAATCAGAAGGCCTGGTTGCCAATCCTACTTGTAATACTTCTGACCTTTGTAAGCTTGAGCAAGTCACTTATGGGCTCCAGAGCTCAGTTTTCTCATCTATGAAATGAGATGATTGTCCTAGATGCTCTTTGGGGCGCCTTCTAGGTCTACATTTCTGATTTGCAGGGTAGGACTTGAGCCTACATCTGCATGACTCCAGTTCTAGACTTCTATCCACTACATTGCATGGCCTCTCAGTAAACTATACGATTAAAGCATTGCAACTTTTTAAGATTTTTCATAAACCAAATATAATTCAGTAATATTTAATTACTTGCTTAGAGGTGGTAGTGGTGATCATGCATTTGGAAAGAGAGCTAGCACTTTATGACTTTAAAAAAAAGTCTTTAATAACCAAAGTAGAATACTTTCTTAGCTTGTCCCCATGCCTAGAGTCTTAAAATCAGTCTCTGATTCAACCTCAAGTCTGTTGTATTATTCATTCCTGTCTAATAAGGTTCTCTAGAACTGCCAACATGCTGGATCAATTAATGGCTTGCGTGTGTATGTGTGTGTGTGTGTGTGTGTGTGTGTGTGTGTGTGTGTGTGTGTGTGAAGAATGTAGTAAGCTGTTTTCCCACACAATTGTTGTTTTATTAAGGCACAGTGGGAGTGAAAGATTTACTAACAGTTTGAAGGTTAAAGGTCAAGAGAAGTATAGGAAATTCTTTACCATTGTAATTGGTCTCTGTGTCTAGAAATGTGTCCATGGTGGATCTCATAATAGGCAAGTAATTCCTTGTTCCAAAAACCCCATCTCAGATATGGCATTGATTTTTCCTTATGGTTGTTTTAAAATGAGATAAATGAACAGAGAACATTGTTAGCCCTGCATTTTGTGCTGAGATGATTTTTTTTTCTTTTCTTTCTCAAAGCTTGGAACCAGTGCTCTATCAAAGTCTCACTCACAGCTGTAGCATTTGGAGATTCAACATTATTTTTCAAATTAAATTTTAAATAAGTACTTAAATTTAGTTTGGGAAAATGAGGGTTTGGGGGCCTTTGGTCAAAATATTCTCATTTCATGAAAAATGGAAGGTAATTTACATTCATGTTTTCTGAAATACAGGCTGGCTTCAATTTATGGATGCCCTACTTATGTTCACCCCTTTCTGGAAATAACCAGGTGGCTGCTTAAGAGATGCTACTTCCCTCTTTACTATTCCTGGGAATTTCCTCTTCTCCTTTTCCATATCCCTTAATGCCATACATCTTTTTTCACAGTTTCCCACCCACTCCTCTTCCCTTGATGCTTTGACTCATAGGACCATAGATGTAAAGCTGAAAGCAAGCTTGGAGACCAAATAGTCCAACATTCTCTTTTCACAGCTGGGAACACTAAGGCCCAGAGAATCTCAAGGCCAATGAGTTGAAGAACTGGAATTTTAACCTGGTTCTTCTTCCTCCATCCAGCTTCTCCTCTGTTATACCATTCCAAATACCCACTGCTCATTTATTTCCTTACTCTTTTCTTAGCTCCCCTAGTACCTTAATTCTCCCTTAGTACCCCTTAGTAGGGGTACCAGAGCGTCTATCCCAGTTCTTCAGCCTTTGACATCTTGAGAAACTTCATCTTTGCATACCACTATTATTCTGCTTTCTAGCCCTTGCTTTTACCCTAATTGAAATCTTGCTCCAGCATACCTCGACCATCATGAGTGAGCCCCATTAAAACTGCTCAGTTGGAAAGATAGTGAAGGAAGTTCCTTTTCCTCTTGCCAAATTTGCATGAGGTGGGGTGATGTGGTACCTGCATTCCAAGTTTCCCCATAAAAACATTGTTATTTATGTTGGTGAATTACTATCATATGATTACAGTTTTATACTTTCAAGTATTGCTTCTTTGATGTATAAAGCATCTGTGATTTTACTTAACAAATAATTTAATTCAACAAATATATGTTAGGTGCCTACTATGTGCGAAGCACATTGAGAAGCACTAGATTTATAGCAACTCTTTGTGGTGGCTAAGAATTGAGAATCAAGGGAATGTCCATCAATTGAGGAATGACAGAAGAAGCTGTGGTATATGATTGTGGTAGAATGGTCTTGTGCTATAGGAAATGACAAACAGGATGATTCCAGAAAAACCTGGAGACTCATGAACTGATGTACAGTGAAGGTAGCAGAGCTGGGAGGACATTGTGCATAATGACAGCAGTACTGTTCAATGAGCAATTGTGAATGACTTAACTACTCTCAGCAATGCAATTATCCAAGACAATCCCAAGGGAGTAATGACAAAGCTTACTATCCACCCCCATAGAAAGAACTGATAAAAAGAACACTTGTGGATTGTACATATATAACCAGGTTGCTGTCTTGTGGAGGGGGGTGGAAAGGGAGGGAGGGAGGGAGAAAAATTTGGAACTCTAAATCTTATGAAAATGAATGTTGAAAATTACCCTTACATGTAACTTGAAAAAAAATAAATGTTGTTGAGAAGTACTAGAGATAATAAGGACAAAAAAAACCCCCACCTCCAGTCCTTCCAGGGTTGCCATTTCTACTATGGTAAAGAATATAACCTATACATTCGTGTGTAAAAATAACTTAGACCTCACTGGGTGAGGTAGATACGGGGGAAAGCTTCTTGAAGGAATTATTTGAGCTTACTCTTAAAAGAAGATAAGAATTCTGGGCAGAGTTGAAGGGAGTACCTTTGAGACATGGCTAATGGCTTGTGCAAATGAATGGAAGTGAGCTATGGAATGCAAAGCTCAGGGAACAGTGAGTAGTCCACTTCTGTTGGAACATTGAATTTGGGAAGAAGAACAAGGTGAAATTGGCCTCAGAAATTGTAGGTTGGAACCAAATTATGAACTGCCTTAAACATTAGGCCAAAAAAGTTGCATTTTATTCTATACTCAATAGGGAACATCCTTGGAGGTTATTCATCCTTGGAGGCACTCTGTACCTAGACATATGCTTATGGCTCCTACACACCTTAGTACAGGGTCTTCATGAATTACTGTGTCCATTGAAATTTATGACCTGGTAGAAAATTTTTTTGGATGAAGCTCTTCCAGAACTCATGTTCTTCTGGTATGACTTTAAAAAAAATACTGGGTGGGACAGCTAGATGGCACAGTGGTTAAAGCGCTGGCCCTGGATTCAGGAGTACCTGAGTTCAAATCCCAGCCTCAGACATTTGACACTTACTAGCTGTGTGACCCTGGGCAAGTCACTTAACCCCCATTGCCCTGCAAAAACAAACAAACAAACAAACAAAACAAAACAAAAAAAGAATACTGGGTTATCTGGATACAATGAGGCATCAGAGGGCATTCTGTTGGAGGTCTTCAGGTATAGTATGGATTCAGCAGAATTTGTTTTTTGTTTGTTTTTGTGGGATAACTTGTAAGCCTAAATGCTACATGTAATATTGTTTCTATGGGAAAATATATTACAAGTTCCAAACAACCAACTTAAAATGAAAATTTGGAATATGACCATTTGTAGATCGGGAATGCTATTCCTTTATTTTTCCATTCAACAAATACTTATTAAGTGCCTTTTCTGTACCATGTGTTGTTAAGTGCTGGAAAAAATACAAAGACAAATAATATATGGTACCCTCCTTGAGGAATTTACAATCTACTAGTTTAATTTTTATCCACATATTTGAACACTTTAAACTCAAGCATTCTAAAACTTACACATGAAAAAGAGGGTTGAAGTATCTTGTTCTTTCCTATGTCCATTCAGTTGAGATCTGATGCCTATTGGATTAAATAAGAATTTCACCAATATTTCCAGGAGGGAATTTTAGTGGATTTGTGAGATCAGACAATAAAACACCCAAAGGTTTTGACTAACACAAAATTTACATTCATATTCAAATTGTCCTGCCTTGTCAGGATGAGAACTCGGACCCACCAAATGACAGAATAAATTACTTGAACTTGATCATCTGTCATCACTCCATCAGATACTTAGACCACTGGCCCATTTCACCAACTTTTCAGCCTCCTGGTTGGCTATTTGTGGGCCTGTGACACTTAGATTTTTACTTGGAGTAGTCCATTTAATTTGTGTTTGTTTTTGAGTCAGTTAGGGTTAAGTGACTCGCCCAGGGTCACACAGCTAGTAAGTGTCTGAGGCCATATTTGAACTTAGGTCCTCCTGACACGAGGGCCAGTGCTCTATCTACCTTACCACATAGTTGCTTCTAGTCCATTTAATTTAACGAGAATTTATTACACACCTACTATACATGAGTCATTGTTCTAGGCCTGGTGCCAAGTAGAGGGGAGAAGAGAGGTGGGACTGACACAAAGACAATGAAAAATTACTTCCTGCCTTCAAGGAATTTATAGTCTACAAGGGTGATGCTGTCTTATCTGTCTTTCTTGCTACAGGCCTAACAACATCTCTTGATACATTTTCATGGATTCCCCCTTAAATTTCCTTTCTTTCTTTACTTTTATTTGTCTGTCTTTTTTTCTCCTTTTGAATTAGGTATTTCTGGCTTTTTATCACTCCTCCAATTATTTGTTGTGATGTTCTTTTAGCCTCTGACTCACAAAAAACACCACCTATTTGGAGAAAGCTGCTCTAACTATTTCTTACCCTATGTGACCAATTCCTCTTTTAGTCTACTCCTAATTTGTTTCTCCTCTTTCTTTCTTCCTCACTTTTAGTTTCCCCTTTTCTCACATGTACTTGTTATTTGGACTTGTATCCATCACAATTTTTAGAGTTCTGCTTGGTGGGATATAGGTGATGCCAATATGGAAGGAAAGGGATAATTCAATTTCTAGATGCCAGCAACCACTGCTATTTACTTTGAGGTTGAAAAGGTCCTGATTGTTGCATCAGATTTCGAATATCGCTTTACATTTGAATCACACTTAGAAAATTTGCAGAATGCATCCCTCACAACAAGCCAGTGACCCAGAAGTCACATACTCCCAGTGCCTAGTATAGAGCTTTGTACACAGATGCTTGTGGCTGCATTAGAAATGGGATCTCATTAGTGTGGGTATTCTCACCAAGATGTAGATATAAATAACATCTATGCTTTCCCATCTAGTTACAAGTTACAACTCTTGCCCATGTCCTTTCATAAATTCATTACATGACTCGGGCCAGGGGTGGGGAGTTGGGGGTGTGGATCGTTCTTGCTTTGTCTTGATTAGAGGGATATCAATGGAGCATATAGACTGTCCATAAGTTTTCCTTTGCTCCTTTGGGACTAGCTTATCTTCTTTTTCACCCATATATTTTCTCCAATGAATCCTTTAGGTATAGATAGTATTACCCCCATTTTGTAGGCAAGGAAATCATCAGAGAGAAATGAAGTGATGGGGATTCGAATCCCACCTCTGATCCTTACTAGCTATGTAAACATGGGTAGGTCACTTAACCTCACTGACTTTGTTTCCTTATTTGTTAAATGGCGGTGGGGGCAATGTGCTGGTCTAAATGACCTTCAAGGTCCCTTGGAGCTCTAGATTAAGATCTTAATTTCCTATAGGACTTGCCCATGAGCACACAGCTGGTAAGCATCCGAGGTATGATTCAAACCAGATCTCCTGACACAAAGTCCAGTTGCCCTTTGCATCATATCATGCTGCCTTTCATGGTAGCAAATGCCATTTCTTACTTTTACATCAGGGATAACTTATAGAGGTCTATCTATCTATCATCTATATCTGTCTGTCTATATATACATATAATAAATATGTAAAATTGTATAATATATAAAAAACTAATGTATGTTTTAAATATGTCTATATATCTACATATCTTTGTTGTTTTTATTGAGTTGTTCCAGTTATGTCTGATTCTTTGTGACCCCATTTGAGGTTTTCTTGGCAAAGATACTGGAGTGGTTTGCCATTTCCTTTTCAAATTCATCTTACAAATGAGGGGACCGAGGCAAACAGAGTTAAGTGACTTGCCCTAGCTCACACAGCTAGGAAGTGTCTGAGGCTCAATTTGAACTCAGGTCCTCCTGCCTCTAGGTATATAGCTCTATGTACTGTGTCATGTCTATATGTTATCTACCTGTCTGTCTAGCTAGTTCTTTAGCTAGCTAGTTTCTCATCATCTCACCCAACAAATAAATATTCATTAAATGCCTGTGGTAGGCATTGCAAGTATAAATATAATGAATGAAACACCCCAACTCCCAAAGAGCCTAACATATGTTTTAAGTAATCCCAGTGAGTATACAGGGCCAGTCAGCAGGTTGCTAGTGGATATTTAGACAGTGGTGTTGAAATTGGAATAATAAAGCCCATCCATCTCCTGTTTTGGAATGTAATTAATGCACTACAACTTGAATCTTCAAAATGCGGTGTAGTTAAAAAAAAAAAAGAGCAGTAGACTGGGATTCAGGAGATGGGGACCAAGTACTGCCTTTGGCCCTTTCTAGCTCTGTGACCTTATGCAAATCACTTTACCTTTCCTGGCCTTCCTTTCTTCATCTGTGAAAGGGGGAAGGGAGAAGGCGGGAAATCATTCAGTTCTAGATGTCTGTGATTCTATATCTAGCGGTTATTGCCACCTATTAGCTCAGGCCGGAGGGGACAATATAAAATGCTTTGAGTTTTTTCAAATAAAGAAGTGTTTATCATTCTCCATACACCATCTTTTACTGCAACCTCAATCTTGTTAACTGGGGTAAAAAAAAAAAAAAGGATTATGTAGAGGTAAAGAGTGATTTGCACATCAGGCTTTTTTTGTTTTTGTTTTTGTTTTTAGTGAGGCAATTGGGGTTAAGTGACTTGCCCAGGGTCACACAGCTAGCAAGTGTTAAGTGTCTGAGGCCGGATTTGTACTCAGGTACTCCTGACTCTAGGGCCGGTGCTCTATCTACTGTGCCACCTAACTGTCCCATCTTTTGCGGTTTTTTAAATTTAAATTTAAATTTATTTTATTTTATTTTTTGTGGGGCAATGGGGGTTAAGTGACTTGCCCAGGGTCACACAGCTAGTAAGTGTCAAGTGTCTGAAGCCGGATTTGAACTCAGGTCCTCCTGAATCCAGGGTTGGTGCTCTATCCACTGCACCACCTAGCTGCCCCTTCTATTTAAATTTAATAAAGGGTATATCCCCCCTTTCTGTGAAGTCTGAAATAATTAGCATTTTCCTTTATGTGAAACTTTTGTTTATTTAATTTATTTTTCTTTCATTAACTATTTCCCAATTACATGTAAATTTTTTTAAACAATCATCTTTTTTTAAAAAAATGAGTTCCAAATTTTCATTTTTTGAGAAATTCTCCAAATTTATTGATTAAATTTTTGGAGTCACATAAAACATTTTTACATTAACTATGTTATAAAAGAAAACACATGCATACACACACAAACAAGAAAAATAAAGCATAAAAAAAAATGCTTCAATCTGCACCCAGAGTTCATTAGTTAGTTCTCTCTCTGGAGGTAGATAATATTTTTATTATTGGTCCTTTGAAATTGTTTTGGATCATTGTCTTGATCAGAGTAGTTAAGTCTTTTACAGTTGATCATCATTGCAATATTGCTGTTACAGTATAGAATGGTCTCTTGGTTCTTCTGCTTACTTCACTTTGTATCAGTTCATATAAGTCTTCCCAGGTTTATGAAACTTTTAGTTAACACTTCTATCAGAAAACTACAATATTGCCTTATCAGAGGATAGACATACATAAAAAATCATATACGATGAGTAGGTGTGGGAGGGGGTTACATTCTGTATTCATGGAGGGAATAATCACATTGATGAGACTGTAGATCCTACAAAGAGCTGGACCTAGAATTGGATGGAAAGAAAAGAGCAGGTAGGATTGCCTTTGGGAAATTGTACAGTGCCTTTTGTGATTCCTAAGCTATTTCTTGAAAGAAATTGAAGCAAAAATTACCGTATTTAACTGGCATCATCAAGGAAGCCGTTCCACAGCAGTAACTTTTCCATGTAATTAAAGCTCATAGAAACTTTTTTTTTTAAAAAAATGAACCATTTTTAGGGGCAGTTAGGTGGTGCAGTGGATAAAGCACTGACCCTGGATTCAGGAGGACCTGAGTTCAAATCCGACCTCACACACTTAACACTTACTAGCTGTGTGACTCTGGGCAAGTCACTTAACCCCCATTGCCCCGCAAACAAACAAACAAACAAACAAAAAAGTACATAAGACCAAAGTCCTTGGCATTATCAGAGACAGAAAAGTGAACCATTTTTATACAAATCTTTCTGTATTACATATTATACTATTCCCTTCTGAAACAAAAGACACTAAACAACATTTTAACTTTGTCTTGATAACTCTGCCATAAAGATGACTTTCATTATTATATTGTGCTACGCAAGATAATAACAAAGGTCACATTATTATATTGGGCTATATAGTAATAGCCACATTTTTGCCCCTGAGTTATCAAGACTGTCCATGACCATATGACCTGAGGGCCTATAGATGTTAGCCCTTCCTAGGATGGCCCCATCAACCATCAACATTTGTCGATAACCACCACCACGCACAACTTAATAATTCTTGCTTCTAATCCGTTGTGGCCTTAGAAACTTGATGAAAACCTGAAAAATTGGTTAGAATTCTGTCTAAAATAGAGTGAGTAGGATTTAAGTGAGTGCCTGAGGGACTTTCCTGTGAGTAAAATGCATAGATTTAGTAATTGGACTTTGGGGTATGGATTTTTGGCTGTTTAGTTGTCTTATGTGTTTATTTCATGGATCTTGGCCATGTTCCAGACTATTCAATTGGATGAATAAGTGACTTTCTGGATAAGTCATGTGCAATTATAATATGTTGACCTGAATAGAAGGAACAGTGTGTTTACTTCTCTTTCTGTCTTGGAGTTCATTAGCAATCCTTGGCCCAGAGGAAAAGAAAGCCACAGTCCTTCCCGTCTCCACCAGCAGTCTTTAATACTGGCCAGCATTAGCTTCTTTTCTTACTGCTTCAGGATCCATACTTGTAAGTCATTCTTTGGTCCTTGCTTTAGTGAGCTGAGCAGGCTTCCTTTGGCATTTTACAAATGAGGAAACTGACACTTATTGAGGTTAGAGGAGGTTGTCTAGTGTAGTGCCTTGAGTGATGGACCTGGAACTAGAAAGACCAGTATTTGAATCCTTCCTCAGTCATTTATTTACTGGCTATGTGAGGAGACCACAGGCAAGTCATGTAATCTTGCTGAACCTCAGTTTCCTCGTCTGTTAAATGGAATAGTGAAGTTTATACATGTCTTCTTTACCAGTTTACTGTTTTGTTTTGATTTGGTTTTTTGCAGGGCAATGAGGGTTAAGTGACTTGCCCAGGGTCACACAGCTAGTAAGTGTCAAGTGTCTGAGGTCAGATGTGAACTCAGGTCCTCCTGAATTCAGGGCCGGTTCTTTATCCACTTCACCACCTACCTGCCCCGACCAGTTTACGGTAAGGATCAAACCAGGTGATGAGTTTAAAGCACTTTACTTTATACAAGTCTGCTGTTGTTGCTGTGATGATCAACCAATGAACATAAAGTAAGCACCTATTATTCGCCTGGCACTGTACATAAAAAGAGGCTCCTATCTCCAAGGAGGTTACACTCTAATGGGGAGACACCATACAGACAAATATATATGAAAGCAAGCCAGATGCCGGATAAATAGGATATAATTAACAGAGGGAAGGCACTAAAATGAAGAGGAGTTGGGGAAGACTTCCTGTAGAAGGTAGGACTCTGGTTGAGACTCAAAGGAAGCCAGGAAGGTCAGAAATTGGAGCAGAGCAGAGAGAGCATGCCAGCTATGGGGGACTTGCCTGAACCTACCTCAGTAGTAGATTTGCTGGTTTAAATCTGCCAGATGGATGCTTCCACCTCACTTTGCCCCTGGAGTCATAGCCAAGAAGTCCTTCAGTCATAGCTTGTTTCAGCCCCTGAGACCTTTCACTTCTTCAAAAGCCTGGCTGCCTTTCTTCTGCCCCCGCCCTCCCTGCAACCGCCTTCCTTCTTCCACTCTTGCCTCCCCTCCCCTCTATCCACCCAACAGACTTGTCAAAGCTTTTCAAAGTCAGGGATATAAATATTAGAGAAAATCATAATTGAGAACATGTCCATCGTCACATTCTTGGCAATGCATCAACTATATCTCCTCTTCATTTCAGGAAATAGTTCAGCTTGGTATGTTTAGTTAGGGTTATATAGACTCACAAACTTTTTAGGCTTGGGAAGGCTCTTGAAGGCTATCTGGTTCAACTTCGTGCCCCGTGCAAAAATCTCAACCACGTGACACTTTTTGTATGTCCTCTTTGAGGGAAAGCTGTACCTTCTGTGGAGTTAGTCCAAGTATGTTAAGGGTTCAGAGAGGAAGGGGAGAACTTGAATCCTTATTGCTTGTTTAGTCTTTTAAAAGGATTGCTGTGGCTCCCTAAAATCTAACTATTAAAAAACAAAACAAAACATTACTCAAGTTTTGAAAATCAGGAATTTCTTTAGTTGCAGCTCAGCCCTGACTCATTAGCGTGTGACTTTGAGCTAGCCATTCATTCATTCAAAAGGCATTGATTTCTATGGTAATTGGCTAGGTGTTGCTGGGGAATACCTGGATAAAAACAAAAACCAGTCACTGCCCTCTAAGAGTTTACATTCTCCTGAGGAGATATGTAGGCAGCTAGGAGGCACCTGGTCTGGAGATAGGAAGATTCACCTTCCTTAGTTCAAATCTGGCCTCAGACACCTCCTAGTTGTGTGAACCTGGGCAAGTCATTTAACCCTGTTTGTCTCAGTTTTCTCATCTATAAAATGATCCAAGAAAATCCCAAACGGGGTCACAAAGAGTAGGACTCAACTGAAATGACTGAATAACGACAACAAGGGGAGATTCATAAGTAAATATAAGAGGATACAAACAGCTAAGGGGATATGAAAAGGGCTTTGCATTGGAAGTGACACCTGATCTGTCCTGAAGAAAGCTAAGGATAAACAGAGATGAGGGAGAGTGATCAAAATGGACAAGGGGGTGAGAGAGATGTCAGATGTACCGTCTGGAAAAAGGCAATGGGGTTGGGGGGAGATGGTGTGCTGAGTGCAGGGAACAGCAAGACCAGTTCAGCTGGAATGCTTTCCTCTGCAGAGTGTAACAGCCCTCTTGGGAAGGGCATAAGCTCCAAAGAAGGCTGTGATACATCATACCCTTGTAGATATAGACTGGGAAAGGACTTAAGGCATCTTCTAGCCCAAAGCTTCTTAACTTTTTGTATGTATGTTTGTCTTATGGATCCCTTGGCAGTCTGATGAAGCCTAGGCATTTCTCAAATAATGTGGGGGGGGCGGGGAGGGGAGTGTTCTGAGTAATTAATCATTTTATTTTTTAAATTAAATATAATATTCAATTTTTTCCAATTACAAGTAAAGATATTTTTTTGAGTTCCAAATTTTTCTCCCTCCCTTCCTTCTCCCCTCCCAAAACCAGCAAGCAATCTGATATTGGTTATACATTAAAATCATATTAAACATATTTCCACATTAGTCATGTTGTAAGAGAAGAATCAGAACAAAAAGAGAAAAATGCAAGAAAGAATAAAAAACAACAAAAAAGCAGCAACAAAAGTGAAAATAGTATGCTTCAATCTGCATAGAATAATGTTTTTAAACATATATCATAAAATGCATATAATGATACATAAACACAAATAAAGAAATAAATATAAATACTCATAATTATGTAGGGTTACAAAGGAAACTGATTCTATTGACATCAAGATCCCAAAATAATTTTTTGTGGTTTTTTTTTTTTTTTTTGCTAGGCAATGAGGGTTAAGTGACTTGCCCAGGGCCACACAGCTAGTAAGTGTCAATTGTCTGAGTCCGATTTGAACTCAGGTCCTCTTGAATCCAGGGCTGGTGCTTTATCCATTGGGCCACCTAGCTGTCCCCCCAAATATTTTTTCCAAAATATTTTTTTAAACATTTCTGGAGCCCAGGTTAAGAGCCCTTGATTTAATCCAGCCCTCTGATTTTACAAACGAGGTAGCTGAAACCCGAAGCGATTAAAAAAACTCAACTGAAGTTATGCAGATAGTAAGTAGCAGAGCCTAGATTGAGGTTGACTCAGGTAACCACCAAGGTCCCTTTTTGTTCTAAGATTCTGTGAGTCTATAGTTGTAAACTTGAATTCTTCTGAGGACTAACATTCTATTCTTGTGTTTAAATGTATGCATCATATATGTCCGTCACAATCTGGTTCTGACTTAGTTTTTACTCAACTTTCCAAGGTATAGTTGTATAATGCAGAACTATAATAGATACATAGAATAAATACAGAAAAACACCAGTACCAACACCCCCAGTCCAGAAAAGCCATAACTGACAGTTCTGGTACCTGTGACAAGAAGAGTCCACACTGAAGAGACCTCCAGGAAATGCCTCACACCTGAGAGAGATGAGATGAGAGACCTCAGGAAAAGACCATTGACTTTGGAACAGAAAACAATGTGTCAAAAGTGATTTCTCGGGGGCAGCTAGATGGCGCAGTGGATAAAGCACCGGCCCTGGATTCAGGAGTACCTGAGTTCAAATCCATCCTCAGACACTTGACACTTACTAGCTGTGTGACCCTGGACAAGTCACTTGACCCTCATTGCTCCTCGCAAAAAAAAAAAAAGAAAGAAAAAGAAAAGTGATTTCTCTGATGCCTAATGTCAGAAGGTTGCCACAGGTGAAAGGAGAAAAGCAGAGATAGCCATGGAGGAGCTTACCTGTGTCTTGAGCTCTGGGAACAGAGGGAAAAGACTGTCATTGGTAGCTTCCTGTTTCAATCAAGTATCCTTCCTGATGAGATGCTTGGTTGGATCTGTTTGCTTTAAAAAACAAAACCAAAAAACTAAGGGGCAACTAGGTGGCTCAGTGGATAAAGCACCGGCCCTGCATTCAGGAGGACCTGAGTTCAAATTTAGCCTCAGACACTTACACTTGACACTTACTAGCTGTGTGACCCTGCGCAAGTCACTTGACCCTCATTGCCCTGCAAAATAAATAAGTGAATGAATGAATGAATGAGTGAATGAACAAACAAATAAATAAATAAATGAAAATTAAACAACAACAACAAACAATAGTACATGTGCTGTGAACATTCTCCTGATTTCTAAGCCCTAAGACAAAGCCTCACTCACCTTGGCTTAGTTTTGGGTTTGGCCTCTGGGAAATCCTTGTTTACATAGAAGGCAGAACATTGAAAATTCATCCTCCTCCCAAGTGGGGCAAAAGAGGGTTCCTCTCTTTTTGCTTGGCTATCTTGATAGTGTACTTTTGAGAGGGGCTGTGATTGAGGCACTTTGGGGTGGCACCAGTAGACACATAAGGGTGCTAGGCTTTTTTTTTATTAATAAAGTATTTTATTTTTTTCCCGTTACATGTAAAGATAGTTCTCAACTTGTGTTTATACAAGCTTTCCAATTTCAGATTTTTCTCCCTCCTTCCCCTCCCTCCCCCCCTCCCCTAGACAGCAGGTAATCTGATACAGGTTTTATATATACACATAATAACATTAAACATATTTCTGCATTAGTCATGTTATAAGAGAAAAATCAGAGCAATGACGAAAAACCTCAAAATAGAAAAACATCAGCACCAAAAACAAAAGAAATACTATGGTTCATTCAGCATCTATACTCCACAGTTCTTTTTTTTTTTTCTTGGATTTGGAGATCCTCTTCTATCATGAGTTCCCTGGAACTCTTCTGTACCATTGCATTGGTGAGAAGAATATAGTCCATCACTCAATGTAGATGACACTGTGTACAATGTTCTTCTGGTTCTGCTCATCTCACTCATCATCAGCTCATGCAAGAACCTCCAGTTTTCTCTGAACTCCTCCTGCTCATCATTTCTTACAGCACAATAGTATTCCATTGTATTCATATACCACAACTTGTCCAGCCATTCCCCAATTGATGGGCATCCCCTCAACTTCCAATTCCTTGCCACCACATAAAGAGCAGCTAGAAATATTTTTGTACATGTGGGTCCCATTCCCCCTTCCATGATCTCTTTGGGAAAAAGACCCAAAAGTGGTATTGCTGGGTCAAAGGGTATGCACAGCTTTATCGCCCTTTGGGCATAATTCCAAATTGCTCTCCAGAATGGTGGGATCAGTTCACAGCTCCACCAACAATGCATTAGTGTTCCAATTTTCCCACAGCTTCTCCAAAATTTATTATTTTCCTTTTTTTGTCATACTAGCCAATCTGATAGGTGTCAGGTGGTACCTCAGAGTTGTTTTAATTTGCATCTCTCTAATCAATAGTGATTTAGAGCATTTTTTCATATGGGAATAGATAGCTTTGATTTCTTCATCAGAAAACTGCCTGTTCATATCCTTTGACCATTTCTCAATTGGGGAATGACTTACATTCTTATAAATTTGATTTAGTTCCCTATATATTTTAGAGATGAGGCCTTTATCAGAAGTAATGGCCATAAAAATTGTTTCCTAGCTTTCTGCCTCCCCTAATGTAATCAAAATCATCCATTTTGCATTTTATAATATACTCTATCTCTTGTTTGGTCATAAACTGTTTTCCTTTCCAAAGATCTGATAGGTAGACTATTCCTTTCTCTCCTAATTTACCTATGGTATCACCTCTTATGTCTAAATCATGTATCCATTTTGACCTTATTTTAGTATAAGGTGTAAGATGTTGGTCTATGCCTAATTTCTGCCATACTATCTTCCAGTTTTCCCAGCAGTTTTTGTCAAATACTGAGTTCCTATCCCAGAAGCTGGAGCCTTTGGGTTTATCAAACACTATATTACTAGTGTCATTTACTACTGCATTTCCTGTGCCTAGCCTATTCCATTGATCCTCCACTCTATTTCTTAGCCAATACCAGATAGTTTTGATGACTGCTGCTTTATAGTAAAGCTCCAGGTTTGGTACCACTAACCCACCTTCCTGTGAATTTATTTTCATTATTTCCCTGGATATTCTTGATTTTTTGTTTTTCCAGATGAATTTTGTTATTATTTTTTCTAGCTCTATAAAATAATTTTTAGGTAGTCTGATTGGTATGGCACTGAATAAGTAAATTAATTTAGGCAGTATTGTCATTTTTACTATATTAGCTCTGCCTATCCATGAGCAATTGATATCTTTCCAATTATTTAGATCTGATTTTTTTTATGTATAAGGTATTTTATTTTTTCCGTTACATGTAAAGATAGTTCTCAACTTTTGTTTATACAAGCTTTACAATTTCAGATTTTTCTCCCTCCCTCCCCTCCCTCCCCCCTCCCCTAGACAGTAGGTAATCTGATATAGGTTATATATATATATATCTATACATATAGATATAGATATAGATATATACACACACATATATATACACATAATAACATTAATCCTATTTCTGCATTAATCCTGTTATAAGAGAAAAAATCAGAGCAGTGATGCAAAACCTCAAAATAGAAAAAAAAAACAACAGCACCCAAAACAAATATGGTTCAATCAGCATCTATACTCCACAGTTCTTTCTTTCTTTTTTTTTCTTGGATTTGGAGATCCACTTCTATCATGAGTTCCCTGGAACTCTTCTGTACCATTGCATTGGTGAGAAGAATATAGTCCATCACAGTAGGTCAACACTCAATGTTGATGACACTGTGTACAATGTTCTTCTGGTTCTGCTCATCTCACTCATCATCAGCTCACGTAAGACCCTCCAGGTTTCTCTGAACTCTTCCTGCTCATCATTTCTTACAGCACAATAGTATTCCATTGTATTCATATACCACAACTTGTCCAGCCATTCCCCAATTGATGGGCACCCCCTCAACTTCCAATTCCTTGCTACCACATAAAGAGCAGCTAGAAATATTTTTGTACATGTGGGTCCCTTTCCCCCTTCCATGATTTCTTTGGGCAAAAGACCTAAAAGTGGAATTGCTGGGTCAAAGGGTATGCACAGCTTTATTGCCCTTTGGGCATAATTCCAAATTGCTCTCCAGAATGGTTGGATCAGCTCACAGCTCCACCAACAATGCACTAGTGTTCCAATTTTCCCACAGCCTCTCCAGCATTTATTATCTTCCTTTTTTGTCATTTTAGCCAATCTGATAGGTGTCAGGTGGTACCTCAGAGTTGTTTTAATTTGCATCTCTCTAATCATTAGAGATTTAGAGCATTTTTTCATATGGGAATAGATAGCTTTGGTTTCTTCATCAGAAAACTGCCTGTTCATATCCTTTGACCATTTCTCAATTGGGGAATGACTTGGATTCTTATAAATTTGATTTAATTCCCTATATATTTTAGAGATGAGGCCTTTATCGAAGCACTGGCCTCAAAAATTGTTTCCCAGTTTTCTGCCTCCCTTCCAATTTTGGATGCATTGCTTCTGTTTGTACAAAAAATTTTTAATTTAATATAATCAAAATCATCCATTTTGCATTTTATAATATACTCTATCTCTTGTTTGGTCAAAAACTGTTCTCCTTTCCAAAGATCTGATAGGTAGACTATTCCTTTCTCTCCTAATTTACCTATGGTATCACCTCTTATGTCTAAATCATGTATCCATTTTGACCTTATTTTAGTATAAGGTGTAAGATGTTGGTCTATGCCTAATTTCTGCCATACTATCTTCCAGTTTTCCCAGCAGTTTTTGTCAAATAATGAGTTCCTATCCCAGAAGCTGGAGTCTTTGGGTTTATCAAACACTACATTACTAGTGTCATTTACTACTGCATTTCCTGAGCCTAGCCTATGCCATTGATCTACCACTCTATTTCTTAGCCAGTACCAGATAGTTTTGATGACTGCCGCTTTATAGTAAAGCTCCAGGTTTGGTACCACTAACCCACCTTCCTGTGAATTTTTTTTTCATTATTTCCCTGGATATTCTTGATTTTTTGTTTTTCCAGATGAATTTTGTTATTATTTTTTCTAGATGTATAAAATAATTTTTAGGTAGTCTGATTGGTATGGCACTGAATAAGTAAATTAATTTAGGCAATATTGTCATTTTTACTATATTAGCTCTGCCTATCCATGAGCAATTGATATCTTTCCAATTATTTAGATCTGATTTGATTTGTGTGAAGAGTGTTTGGTAGTTGTGTTCATAGAGTTCCTGGGTTTGTCTTGGCAAGTAGACTCCCAAGTATTTTATATTATCTACCGTTACTTTAAATGGAATTTCTCTTTCTATCTCTTGCTGCTGGACTTTGTTGGTCATGTATAGAAATGCTGATGATTTATGTGGATTTATTTTATATCCTGCTACTTTGCTAAAGTTGTTAATTGTTTCGAGTAATTTTTGAGTTGATTCTCTAGGATTCTTTAAGTATACCATCATATCATCTGCAAAGAGTTTTGTTTCCTCCTTGCCTATTCTAATTCCTTTAATTCCTTTTTCTTCTCTGATTGCTAAAGCTAACATATCTAGTACAATATTAAATAATAGAGGTGATAATGGACATCCGTGTTTCACCTCTGATCTTATTGGGAAGGCCTCTAATTTATCTCCATTGCATATAATACTTGCTGATGGTTTTAGGTAGATACTGTTTATTATTTTAAGGAAAGCTCCACCTATTCCTAGCCTCTCTAGTGTTTTTATTAGGAATGGGTACTGTATTTTGTCAAAAGCTTTCTCTGCACCTATTGAGATAATCATATTATTTTGGTTGGTTTTCTTATTGATGTGGTTGATTATGTTAATAGTTTTCCTAATGTTCAACCAGCCCTGCATTCCTGGTATAAATCCCACCTGGTCATAGTGTATTATCCTGGCGATCACTTGCTGTAATCTCCTTGCTAATATCTTATTTAAGATTTTAGCATCAATATTCATCAGGGAAATTGGTCTATAATGTTCTTTCTCTGTTTTTGCTTTGCCTGGTTTTGGTATCATCACCATATTTGTGTCATAAAACGAATTTGGTAGAACTCCTTCTTCACCTATTTTTCCAAATAATTTGTATAATATTGGAATTAATTGTTCTTTAAATGTTTGGTAAAATTCACCCATAAACCTATCTGGCCCTGGGGATTTTTTCTTAGGGAGTTCATTAATGGCTTGTTCAATTTCTTTTTCTAATATGGGTTTATTTAAGGATTTTATTTCCTCTTCAGTTAACCTGGGAAGTTTGTATTTTTGTAAATATTCATCCATTTCATTTAGATTGTCAAATTTATTGGCATACAGTTGGGCAAAATAATTCCTAATTATTGATTTAATTTCCACTTCATTGGTGGTAACATCACCCTTTTCATTTTTTATACTGGTAATTTGGTTTTCTTCTTTCTTTTTTTAAATCAAATTAAACAATATTTTATCTATTTTATTGGTTTTTTCATAAAACCAGCTCTTAGTTTTATTGATTAATTCTATAGTGTTTTTGCTTTCAATCTTATTAATTTCTCCTTTAATTTTCAGGATCTCTAGTTTAGTATCTAATTGGGGATTTCTAATTTGTTCTTTTTCTAGCTTTTTAAGTTGCATGCCCAATTCATTAATCTCCTCTTTCTCTTTTTTTATTCATGTAAGCATTTAGAGCTATAAATTTTCCCCTAAGCCCTGCTTTGGCTGCATCCCATAGATTTTGGTATGTTGTCTCATTATTGTCATTCTCTTGGATATAGTTATTGACTGTTTCTATGATTTGTTGTTTGGCCCATTCATTCTTTAGAATGAAATTATTTAGTTTCCAATTGATTTTCATTCTACTTTTCCCTGGCTCTTTCTTACATGTAATTTTTATTGCATCATGATCTGAGAAGGAAGCATTTACTATTTCTGCCTTTCTACATTTGACTGTGATGTTTTTGTGCCCTAATACATGGTCAATTTTTGAAAATGTGCCATATACTGCTGAGAAAATGGTATATTCCTTTCTATCCCCATTCAATTTTCTCCAGACATCTATCATGTCTAACTTTTCTAGTAATCTATTCACCTCTTTCACTCCTTTCTTATTTATTTTTTTTGGCTAGATTTATCTAATTCTGAGAGGGGGAGATTCAGATCCCCCACTAGTATAGTATTACTGTCTAATTCCTCTTGTAACTCATTTAACGTCTCTTCTAAGAATTTGGATGCTATGCCACTTGGCGCATACATATTTAATATTGATATTACTTCATTATCTATAGTACCTTTTAGCAAGGTGTAATTTCCTTCCTTATTTCTTTTAATGAGATCTATTTTTACCTGCGCTTTGTCTGAGATAAAGATTGCTACCCCTGCTTTTTTTACTTTAGCTGAAGCATAATATATTCTGCTCCAGCCTTTTACCTTTACTCTGCTTATCACTCTGCTTCAAATATGTTTCTTGTAAACAACATATTGTAGGATTCTGGTTTTTAATCCACTCTGTAATTCACTTCCATTTTATAACAGAGTTCATCCCATTCACATTCACAGTTATTATTACTGACT
Organism: Dromiciops gliroides; assembly: GCF_019393635.1. Taxonomy (NCBI): domain Eukaryota; kingdom Metazoa; phylum Chordata; class Mammalia; order Microbiotheria; family Microbiotheriidae; genus Dromiciops; species Dromiciops gliroides. The sequence continues at coordinate 155,053,744 of NC_057866.1, read as the reverse complement.
GTCTATTCCACTCCATTCTATTTACCCCCTTTGTACTTTTTCCCCCTTCTTTCACCCTATTCCTCCTCACCAATGTTTTGCTTCTTACCCCTGCCTCCTCCAATCTGCCCTCCCTTTTTATCACCCCCTCTCTTTTCTTTACCCTTTTCTCCCTTGCTTTTGTCCTCCCTTCTATCAGTCCCCCCTTTCCCTTCCCCTTTTGCTTCCCTAAAGAATGATCTAAGTGTCTTTATTCCAATGAATGTATATGTTATTCCCTCTTTGAATCAAATCTAATGAGAGTAGGGTTGAAACAATGTTCACCCCTCCTTTCTTTCCCTCTATTGTAATAGGTTGTTTTTTTTCACCTCTTCATCTCTCTGTCTCTGTAGGTTCTGTAGTTTCAGAATCCGTCCAGAGGCTTGATTTAATGTTCTTTTTGAGGGAACAGAAGGAGAGCTCAGGCAGCTTGCTGCTTCCTCTCCACCATCTTGGCTCCACCCCCTGTGCTAGGCTTTTGACTTGTACAGTGGCAATCCCAACCTCATCCCTTGGCAACACCACTTTTATCTGCACTTCTACCCAGAAAAATTTGATTATTCTGCAAGTGAAATCAGATTCTCCCAGCTTCTGCATATCTGTAGGTAGGCTAAAAGGCAAGCCTGAAGACCTTATCTAGCTGGTTACTGGACCACCCAGTGAATAGAGCTAACAAAGCCAGAAGGTACAAAACAAAAAAATCAGTACTTTGCAGAACAGGAATGGAGAAAGATGGGTGCTCTATGCCAATCCTTTTATAGCTCAGCCTTGTAAAATGTTTCCATTGTTCCTGGGAGAGGGAACAGTAGTAGGAATTCTAATTGAGGATGCCATTGAAGAGCTCCTTCAACAAGCATCTATTAAGTGCCCCAATGTGCCAGGCACTGTGTTCTAAATGCTGGGACTATAAAGGCAAAACCGGTCAGTAGTATAATGTCATCGGCTTTATTTATTGGCTTCTGGAGAATTATGATGGAATGAAGAGAATCATGAGACCTAGGTCCAGTTCCTTGCTCTGCCAATAATTAAGTGATTCTGGTCATTTGCTTTCTCTGTACCTAAATTTCTTTATTGACAATAGGAGTGATAATAATCCATTTCCTAATTTGAAGGCTTGGTGTGAGGAAAGTACTTTGTAATTCTTAGAGCCCTGAGGATATTTTAGCTGTTACTATTTTGTTTAAAGAAGATTAAAGGACCACCCCAAGAATTTCTCAATGGTCTTCATTCCTGAGAATTCCGGTTATGACAGCCTTGGGAGGTTGGACAAGAGACAGTGGTTTCCAGTCATGAATTAGTGACTTATGGAAAATGACTGGATTCTGCAGATTTGAGCAAGTCTGTAGGCAGATGGAGAGAAGAAAATCAGGCCCATGGAATCCCATCTATGTGTTTTATAGCAAGCAAAACATGTACTTACTTGGTCACTAGGCAGAGCAATGAAAGAACAAAAGAATATGCCTGTGATGTTTTTGGTGATACGCTTTCCTTTGGGGAGGCAATGTTGGGGTAGGGGACACATCCCTCTCACCAAAGTTGTCATATCTAGATGGAAAGAAGATGGAATATATTTTGACTCAGGATACTCAGATTTGTAGCCTACTTAAAGGAGTAGCATGGAATGTTGTTATTAATTTAACTTTCTCCTATATGAATGAGTGAATGAATAAAAAAGATCATTCATCAGTACTATGCACTAAACAATTGGTAAATGCTAGAAATATAAATGCAAAAGCAAAGATAAAGATAGTTCCTGTCCTCAAAGAGTTTATATTCTAATGGGGTGAGGGGCTTGCATTTATCTATTTATATAAATACATATAAATACTGACTTATCCAAGACTCCCATGCATCTTCTTTAGAAGGTCCAAATTTGAGTATGGAGCAGCATCAGTGGCAAGGAGGAAAATTCATGCCTGTTATGATTTAGTGTAAGTGGATAAAAAACTTTACTGGGTATTGCTGCCCCAGCTCAATTCAGCAGGCAATTATTAAATGTACACAGCTATGTGCTAGGTAGTTGTGATAGATTAAAAACATTTAAATAAGAAATAGTCACTACCCTCAGGGGGTTATAATCTTTGTCAAAGGATGGTATGTTCTAACTATAATAATGATAGTTATTGGTGCATTTGATAGGTACAAACACCCAGTGCTATATGAAGTCTTTCTTCATCCCCTCACCAAGGGACAAATTAATTATTAACCTTGGGAGAATCAGGGAAAGTTTCCTGAAGTCCATCTCCTTTTGGGTTTAGGGCCATGGACCTAGCCATTCCTATGGACCCTCACTCACCCGCATCACTCTTTAATTCTGTTAGCTCCCAATCACTAGTGAGAATGAAACAAGAAGAGCCCAGTTACTTCGTCTCTTAATCATACCCTTAAGGTGACTAGGCAGTTTGAAAGCAGTCCTCCCTATCAGTCAGAGCTGTATCTAGATCGCATTTTGGTCATAGACTCCCCATTCCAGTAAAATGATTGCTTCTTTAGCAGTGGGCACCAAGATCTATGCTATATGCCTAGGGGAGATAAAGACACACCTCAGCTGTCCTGAGTGTCTTCCTGCCAGTTGTCAAGGCCCACACAAACATGCCCAACTAAATGGAAACACATCAGGGGCTCTCCCAGGTTTAGCTACAGCCTTCCTAGGGCTTGGAGGTTTATTTGGGGCATAAACTTCACTCTGCTGCTATCTAAAACTCCCCAAAGACAAAAGGATTGTGACCAGCCTTTAAATCCATCAGCAATTGTATAATAACTTTTCCTTTCTCTTAAAGATACCAATGAAATGCCAATCATAATGATGTAATTATTAACGCTGCAGTTCACCAATATTCCTATGGTCATAGAGTTAGAAGGGACTTTTGGGGACCATCTAGCTCAGCCTTCTCATTTTACAGAGGAAGAAACTGAGGATGTTAAGGGGTCTGTACAACTTCAAAGCAGTGACAGAACTAGGGACTAGAGCCCTCTTGACCTGACTCCAAATCTCATCACCTTGTCTTTGTGCCATATTGCCTCCCTCTTCTTTGAGTGGTACTTTGATTTGAATCCATTTGCAAGATGGTGGGGGAAGGTAAGCAGGACATCTTTGATCTACTTTATTATTTTGTTGTCTTAAAAGAGCCCTTTCTTTAAAACAAAATGAACATAATTAAAACCTTGTTTCTAGTCAATTGGAAAGCCTTCTTTTGGAATGAAAAAACATTCAGACAGTACATTAATGAAGCGAGAATTGGCTTATTGGCCTCACGTTGGAGAACTACATACAGTAAATGGCTTTCCTAATTTGGTTTTACTGGTTACTCTGAAGTAATCAATTCTTTTCTCTTTTACTCGCCTTTTTCTGTTATTTTTGCTGAATACGTATACTGATCCAGTCCTAAGAGGGAATTCACAAATTGCCCACTGTTTAAGGGAAAATGTATGAATTCAGTCAAATTGTGTCAAGTTCTTTGCATTTTCAGCCAAAATGGGGAAAAACCATTTTCTTCAATAAAAAAGCTAATTATCCCACCTTCCAAACCATGGCATCTCTACAAACACTTTATACCATTTTGAGCCGAGGTTTTTGACAAGGTGGCTTAGAATTATTGCAATAGTCCGTTGCTGTTTGTTTGTTCCTGCCTGAGTGGAATTTTGGCATTAAAATGATATTTACTCATTAGTGTTATTATGATATTGTGGTGATGGAGCCTGTCACTATTGTGTTCAAACAGTTGCGGCTCATTGACTCGTGCAAATATATTCTTCTATGAACCCTGTTTATAATTCATCACATTAGTCACTGGAATGCCTTAAATGGAAAAGCAGAAAGCAAACGACTACAAACTTGGCCTCTTGTTTTCTTTGGGTTAATTGAAGAGAGGGGTCATTTTGAAAAGGAACAAAAACCTTTGAAATCATCCATTACTTGGCCTGCCTGGTTGGACACTCAACATAAAAATGCTTGTCATTCATTTTCATGTGGGACATTACCTCAGAAACATGCTGCGTAAGCCAATCATGTCAAATGAACATAATCTAATGAAAAGAGCCTGGGATTTGGAATGAGAAGTTTGGAGTTTGAATCCTTGCTCTACCACTTAATATCTGATTAAATGGCATCCTCTCTTTTCCGCCTGTTTTCTCACCTATTAATTAAATGAGAGGGTTGGACTAAAATATCTCTAAGGTCACTATCAGCTCTAAAATCTGTGTTCTTTTGATTCAGGTATGAAATTCACTAGGTTTGTTAGAAATAATATGATTTTTCCCCCATTAAAGTCCAACCTTCTGCTCTTTTCCAGACTAATTTAAAGGGGTTACTTACTGGAGAGAACTACAGCCATCTGGAGGAAGGCATTGATGCATAGGGATTGACTAATTAGCTGTAGAGCTCTGAACTAAGGTAAACTCAGATGCTAGGAACAGAGGATAGATAACCCAACCCTAGCTATAGCCAGTTGTCCAGGGCAACCAGCCAACAGGATATTGGTGCATGTTGGTGTGAGAGAACACCACGTACCTTTCAGTGTCCTGTTGTTTAAGCAACAGGATGTGGGGATAACCAGGGCCATGCCTCACTATCCCTGGATTTGTGGCTAAACTTTGGAGGTCTATTCTAACACTGTTTCCAAGATGCTATGATCAGTATTCTCCTTCTCAGATCCCTAGTAGGTAGTAAGTTCCTTGAGGGTAGGAACTGTCTTTCATCTTCACTTTCTAAATCCTATACCTAATGAGGTATTTGGCACACAGTAGGCATTTAATAAAAGCTTGTTGAATTGAACTTGACTAGTACCCTATACAGGAATCAGTAAAATGACTGTGTTGCTTCTACACTGAATGAATGAATTATTGCTGAGCAGTAGATGAGCAGCCATGTGATGAATGGGATTTTTTTTTCCATCCTAAGTGGCCATTGGCTCAGTTCTTCACATGCCTTATATATCCAGAATCACAGAAGGTTGGCACAGGAACGATCATGGAGATAATTTCATACAACCCCCTCACTTTGGAAAGAGGCAGCTGGTTGCACTGGATAGTGAGCCAACCTTAAATCCAGGAAGCCCTGGTTTCAAGTTTTGATTCTAATACATATTGCTATGTGACCCTAGGCAAATCGCTTAACCTCTCAGTGCTCTAGTAGGTGGCAAGGCTAAAAATGGCGATTTGCATTGGCTTTGGTAGACAGAGGATGAAATCACAGGTGGTTATGTGACTTTCCCAAGTGCAGAAAGAATAACCAAGAATTGAACCCACTTCTTGTATGTTCAAGTTAGTGGGTTTTCCGTTAACATTGGTTTCTTCATGTACACATTCTTTGGGACTTCCACACAATGTGGAAGGTCATTCTTCTTCCTTTCTACAAGTCATTTTTTTTTTTGCAGCAAAAACTTCTTCCAAGTCTTCCCATCGGGTTGTCACATTTTAAAATGAAAGTGGCAGTGAAAACTAAAGGATTTGGTTTGAATTATTTTGAGTCTCCCATCTCCTTTCCATTTCCATGTAATTCTGATGCTTTTTTGGTTAGGGGTAGGAAGGGGGAACAGAGAATGGGAGAAAGAAGAAGCCAGTCCTCATGATAATGAGCTGTCTGGGAACATTCTCATTCCCGTAACAAGTAGGCAAAATTGAGAAGTTTTCCAAGTTATGGTTCATTATGCAACTCTGTGTATTGCAAATGAAACTGCCCTTACTGAAAAAGAATAGGGAATATAATACAATTAAATTCTGTTAGAATGTCAAAATGTCCCCTTTTTCTCTTTCACATATCAGCTTTTTCTCAAGTCTAATAATAACAAAAATGATAATAGTAATGAAGTCACATTTCTATGCAATCTAAGCTTTATAAAGCACTTTATTTATTTATTTATTTATTGCTGGGCAATGAGGATTAAGTGACTTGCCCAAGGTCACACAGCTAGTAAGTGTCAAGTGTCTGAGGCCGGATTTGAACTCAGGTCCCCCTGAATCCAGGGCTGGTGCTTTATCTACTGCACCACCTAGCTACCCCTATAAAGCACTTTAATGTGTATCATCTCATTTATTTCTCACAACACCCCTATGAAGTAGGTCCTGTTTTATCCATGTTTTAAAAATGAGGAAACTGAGGGGGCAGCTAGATGGCACAGTGGATAAAGCAGCAGCCCTGGATTCAGGAGGACATGAGTTCAAATCTGGCCTCAGACACTTGGCACTTACTAGCTGTGTGACCCTAGGCAAGTCACTTAAACCCAATTGGCTCACTAAAAAAAACAAACAAAAAACAAACCAAAAATGAGGAAACTGAGTCTGAGACTTGTTCAGGATCACCAAGCTAATAAGCATCATGAATCCTTCACATATTCAGTTATCTTTGGGACACATTGCCCTATAATAGGATATTTTGCTTGAAATAAGAGGTTTACTTGTTCCTTAAGTTAAAAAAAATCTTGTTCTAAGGGAGCTGAAGTAGAATCTAGCCAATAAATACCATTAAAGATCTAGCCACATTTTCAGTATTGAAATGTATGTAGTTTTAGAAATAAATGTCACTTTAAATCATGATTTTTGGAAATCTTTAAAATTCTATAAAAACTTGTAAATAAAATACAACATACACCCCCAGCTGAAATACAGCATTAATTCAGAATTAAAAAAAATATTTGGACTAAAACAGTCATTTATGCACAGAAAAGTATTAATTTCCTTCCTTTAAAAAATTTTAACTCTTTAGTATGATCTTAACACATTTTGATATACAAAGAAGAGGAAGAAAAAGGATTTTATATGCAATTATGCACTTCTAGTACATATAAGGTCTAAATATATGCAAATAATAAAACATATTATATACATATGCATTATATATTTGTTAGAGGTATGTGTAAATATAGACAGCTCTAACAAATATATAATACAAATGTATATATGTAACATCTATATGTAATAAAACTTCCCTCCTTATCTCTGTTCTGTTCTTAATTTCTGCTCTTCTGAATATATTTTTAATGTTTGATTAATTCTCTTTTCATCTTGTTCTTATTTTTTTCCTTCTCTGTCCCTCCTATATCTTCTCCTATTCCTCCTCCTCCTTCTCTTCCTTTCCCTTTTCCTCTAGCACCTTCTTATCCTCCTCCCCTCCTCTTCCCTTCTTCCACCTACTCTTTCTCCTACCTCTTCCTCGTTCTCCTAATTGCTCTTCTTTTTTTTCTAACTAGGAGTATGGCTTTTCCGTTAAATTAATCTTTTTTGCTGTTGATTTTTCTTTTTGGATAATGTTCTATTTATTTGGATTTCTGTCTTAGTCGCCATTTTCTTCTACTTAGTGTTCAGTATTTAATTGAATCTATTTCTAGCCATTCCCACTCCTGTTTATTTAAGAATATATTCCAGTATTATATTTCTGTTTGTTTGTACAAGTAAGCATTAACCCTCCCCTAAAGAAAAAAAAAGGAATCCTTTTGAACATCTGGCATTCTTTACCCCCTCTTAGCTCAGATTTCTCTACACTAGCCATTATAAATGTTACAGTCCCTATGTGGGAATCCAGACACGCTGGAAAAGGATCTCAAGAAGTCATCTAGTCTATTCTCTGCCTCCAGGAAGATGGGTAGGTAATCTCTTTTTTGTTATAACATTTTGGGCTATTAAATCATCTCTATCTTGTGCTCAATTCTTCCCTGTTAATATGCTACAGTTTATGTCCACCCACCACGCATATATATGTTGCCCTTTGGGTGACCCCTAATCTAACTCTTTAGAAGCACTGGTGTTTCATGATTTGTACCTGTACAGCATCTTTAGATGAATATTGGTGTTAACAGAGAGACCATTGTTTTAGGGAGAAACTTGTGGTCAATAAAAGGATTGTGCAGTTTCCAAATTGCAATCCATGCAGCTCTCTTCTTCCTAATCAAAGCTGGGCCCACTTCATTGTCCTCCTGCAAGGTTTGCCCCAGGGATATATACTGATGCACCAGCCCTATGGGCTATCCAGACACTTGCATTCTTTATCCAGTTATTTTGTCTGCATGAATTTTTAGACCAGACCCTTTTGAATGATTATGTAGCATTATTGCATGGTTGTATTGTATTATGATATGTACAATTTGAATGATTATGTATGATCATTGTGGAATATTCCTGGGGAGACAGGAGCAATATCATCCACAAACAAGACCATCCAAATGGAATCCTATCAAAAGTAGCTTTAAATATATTATCAAAACCAAACAACCAGAAAAGGAAGAGTGAGGGATGACAGATAACCAGCCCATTGCTTTCTTGGTATTCCATTGGAATCAAGAGAATTACAGGGGGCAGCTAGGTGGCACTCTGGATAAAGAACTGGCCCTGGATTCAGGAGGACCTGAGTTCAAATCTGGCCTCAGATACTTGACACTTACTAGTTGTGTGACCCTGGGCAAGTCACTTAACCCTCATTGCCCCCCCCCCCAAAAAAAAGGGAATTATAGGAAGTTTCCATCACATGAAGTGATTCCCCTCTGCAAGGTTTATGGAAAGACTTAGCCACAAATCTAACCTGCTATTAATGGATCACCAAAGAATTCATAGATAGATAAGTGATTTTTAAAAAAATGCTGGGGCAGCTAGGTGGTACCGTGGATAAAGCACCAGCCCTGGATTCAGGAGGACCTGAGTTCAAATCTGATCTCAGACCTTGATACTCACTAGCTGTGTGACCCTGGGTAAATCACTTAACCCCAATAGTCTCACCAAAAAAAATGCTAACTACATTTAAGTATAATCAGATTCCTTTGTAATCCTAGGTATTTTGTTTTATGCATTTAAAAACTTTTTTCCCCGGAGAAGGGGTACATAAGCTTTACCAGACTGTCAGAAGTGCGGTCTATGATATATAAAAAAAAATTAAGAATACCTTATGTTGAGGCAGTGTGGGACAGTGGATAATAGAGTTCTGGATTTGGGGCAAAGAATCCCTGGTTTTAAATCCTGTCTTCGATACTTAATAGCTATCTGATCATAGGCAAGTAATTTAATCTCTATGTATCTAAAGCATTTCCACAGGACTAGTCTACTAAGTCATGGGCAGGTTGTCACGTCTGTTGGTACAAGAAGTTTCTTCATCAGGAGTTTCCCATGCTGAAACAATCATGATGTTTGGCACAAAGTCGTTACTCAATGAATGCATGTTGATTGATTAATCGATTATTCTTCATTTGTGGAGAAGAGTTATATAGAACAGGGAGATATAGATTGATTGCTTTCTATACAGAGGCAGGTACATGGCATAGTGGATAGCTGGAATTGGAGTCAAATAGAACTGAGTTTGAATCCTGCCTTAGATATTTACTGACTATATGACCCTGAGCAAGTCATTTAACCCCTCTAAGCCTAAATTTCCCCATCAGTAAAATGAATATTGTTGTAAGGATCAAATAAGATGATATATGCAAAGTGCTTCACAAACATTAAAGTGCTATATAAATGTTGGCTATTTTGTACAGTTGGAGGAAATAACCTAAATTTATGAGACTGAGTATGGAGATAGCTCAGGGTCCACCACATACTAGAAGCATATGTTTCTAAAAATGAAGAAATTATAGGGATTTTCTCCTGAAACTCAGTCATTTTTACATTAAAGGAAATTGAGGCTCAGTTATTTAATGATAGAACTTATATCTTCTGGCTTCATGGAAGAGGGATACCCGAGGGAAATATTAATCCTGGAGAAGGAAAACTTGATGCAACTAGTGTCATCATGTATTTGGTAGACTCATGTCAAAGAATAACTAGATGTGTTCTGCTCGATCCCAGAGGGCCAATCTAGGAGCAAAGGAGATGATCTTCAGAGAGGCAGATTTAGGCCCAATAGAAGGAAAAACTTCCTAAATATTAATGGTCTTGAAATTTCGGATGGACTACTTCCGTAGGTGGCAGACTCTGATTCACTCAAGTTCTTTCTGGCAATGTTGTAGAGATGATTGTTGGATAGACATCAGGCATTCTATCACTAGGCATTTAATAGGTCAATTCCTTTCAACCAAGAGATTGTAGGTCTTCAATGTGCTTCCCACTGTTTATTATAAATGAGTCAGAAGATCCCTCTGTTGAAAGTAAACCTTTGTTGAACTGTTTTGTAAAATGAAGACCTCTTCAAATCCATAGCTCAAATTTATGGTTTTCTTTGCTTTGTTTTAAAAGTTCATTGTGATGGCAGGTTGTGGGGTTGGGGTTTTTGTTTGTTTGTTTGTGTGGTTTTTTTGGAGGGGGAAGGAATACTTATTCATTGCCTCAAGTAGATGTGTCTGGCTATAAGATGTGTGAATAGCCAAACATTCAGCCTAAAGACTGAATTCTGCTTTTCTACTAGCCGTTACTAAAATACATGAAGCATCCAGGAATGGAATTTTTCAGTAGTTTTTCTTTTTTTTTTTTCCTTCCTCATTTAAAATCAGGAACATAACTCATCTTATTAATGAAGCTCATTCACTTGTCCTCTTGAGGAGCTGTAAAGCATTTCTCCCCAGATTACAGAAGAGAAAGGCCTGGAAGTACGATACCATATTAGCTGTAATGGGATAAATGGAAAACCGTATGACATCAGAGAAGGAAGACAGGAAGGGAGGATTACTTGTAATTGTGTGTTCATTTAGCTTTGTCTTTCCTCAGAAATTTGTGTTATTACTCTTTGGTGGTCTCTTTCTCTTATGTTCTTTCCTCATTTTTCCTCTTGGTTTCTACCCCCCTCCCCGCCCAGTTTTGATTTAATAGCATTTTCTTCTCTCCCCCTTTTCCTTAAAATGTATTTTTTGTATGTATTATCACTTTACCTCATTTCAAAAAAAAAAAATCCACCTTTTTTGTTGTTGTTTCTGCCTCTTTTACCTGGTCTGTGTTGGTATTAATCTAGCACCCTCCCATTCCCCTTTGACCTCTTTTCCTTTTTCAAATGTCTCTGTTCTGCATGGTCCTCTCTGACCTCTCTGGTTCCTGTCAGCCAAGTTAGTAGAAAGATTTTACAAAATAGAACACAAAATTTTTAAAACATTCAAAAGACCTGTGGGCAGGAGATGGTATGTTGAATTCAGGGAAGCCTGAATCATACTTGTGGAGGGTTTTAAATGTCAAGCCAGATGGGGGGACTATAGGCTTATGTTTTATCCTGACAGCCCTAGGGAGCTACTGGAGGATTTTGAGCAAGGGAATAACATGATCAGACATGTACTTTAGGTCAGTCATAAAGAGTAACCAAGTATCCCCAATCTACCTCATACTGTAGTCAGTACCATGTTTAAAGGCTTTGGAGAGCAGCTGGATAGGTGGCAGCAGTTGCTGTTTTCACAGTTGATAAACTCTTGAAATGAGCCTGTGTCGATGTAGATTATTGACTGAAGCCATGATTTTTTGATCTTGCTGTTCATCCTCATCAGCAGGGTGGACCTGCTGATACACCCTATAGGACAATGCGGCAGGCAGAGATTGTCAGAATACATTTAGGCTATCACCTGTGTGCCTTTGGGGCAGGTTTCCCCACTGCGGGACAGATGTTGTCATGATTTTCCTAAGAGACCAAGCTTCAGGGAAATTGGAAGAGGAGAGAAAAGGGCATTCCCGGTAATCAGAAGATAGGCATTCCTTCTTCCTCAGCTTTCCCAGTAGTTCCCCTGAGTTCAGGGGACTGCAGGATGCTGTTTCTAGCCTCTCCCCTATTCAACATACCCTCCTCATAACGAGCAAAATACTCTTATTAAGGGAAATGTTTGATCATGTTACTTCCCTGCTCAAAATTCTTCAATAGCTCCCTAGTGTTTTCAAGATAAAATAATAACTTTCTTCACCCAAGCTTTGACTTATAAAACCATTCACACACCTGATTTGAGCTTCACTGGATCCTTTCCTGCCTCCATGTACTTTCTAGAAAAGATTTTGTATGGCTATCTTTTACTTTTGTATCACCTACATTTCCCAGTATGCCCGTTCTTTCTCTCTTCCCAGAGAACAATGTGTTATACCAAAAAAAAAAAAAAAAGGGAGAAAAACAGCTCAGCAAAACTAACCAACATAATAACCAAGGCTAATTTTATATGCAGAATTCTGTACCTATAAACTCTTCTCTGTTTCTGCCTCTTCCTCACTTTCTCTCTCTCTCTCTCTCACGCGCACACACACACACACACACACACACACACACACACATTTCCCCAAAGAAGGGAGAGAAGTCTGTTCTCATTTATTCTTTGGGGCCAAGCTTGGCCTTATAATTCCCTAGCATTGTTTTGATTGCTTTCTTGGTATTGCTGTCTAGCATTTGATGTGAACTGAATATATCAGAAAAAAAATTAGAAGGAGGTGTTACCTTTCCCATATTTGGCTAGGGAGGAAATTCTTTTTTTCTTTAAATAAACATTTTTGAGGGCAGCTAGGTTGCACAGTAGATAAAGCACCAACCCTGGATTCAGGAGGACTTGAGTTCAAATCCGGCCTCAGACACTTGACATTTACTAGCTGTGTGACCCTGAGAAAGTCACTTAACCCTCATTGCCCTGGAAAAAGAAAAAGAAAGAAAAAAATTAAACATTTTTATTTATAGCTTTGGGTTCCAATTTTTATCCCTCTTTCCCTCCCTCCCCTCCCTCTTCCCTGAAGCAGGAAAGAATCAGATATGGTTATGCATGTATGAATATGTAAAACATTACCATATTTGTAATTTTATTTATAATTTTATAATTTAATTTTAAAACTTGATTAAAAGAAAGTGGAAAATAGCATACTTCAGTCTGTTCCATTGATGTCAGTTCTTTCTTTGGAGGTGGATAGCATGTTTCATCAAAAGTCCTTTCAGATTGTCTTGAATCATTGTATTGTTGAGAATAGTCAAACAATGGATAGATGCCTATTATAAAAGATAAAGAGATCGTAAAATTTAAAAGCTTTCATATAAAAATGAATTTTTAACAATAATATGGCATACAGTAGAAAACATTTGCATCATATATCACTGATAAAAGTTTGATATTCAAGAGACAGTGTACCAACATAGGTAATAAGGAATGCCTCTTGACATCAAGAGGGATATAAACAGTTTGCAAAAAGTTTGCAAACCCTGAATGACCATATAAGAACATACTCCAAATTGACAATAGGAAAAAGGAAATTCAGATTAAAACAGCTATGAGGTTTTTCCTCACTCTATGTAAATTAGAAAAATTGGTCCCCCAAATGGGAAGTCTGTTAATATTAGAAGGGGTAGAGGAGAAGAGACAGTTGCTAAATAACTACTGGTAGAGCAGTGAATTGCTCCAGCAGTTCTGTATGTCAATTTAAAAGTATGCAAGAAAAGTCTTTAAATTGCCCTTGAACCAACATTCCAACTGCTGGGGATGGCATATACCACAGTCATTTAGCAAGCATTTATTAAGTGCCTGTCATGATTCAGGCATGGTTCTAGGTTATGGTGACCTCAAAGGAGTCAAAGACAGAAGCAATGGGCTTATGTGAACCAAAATATTCATAGTCATATTCTTTGTGGTAGCAAAGAACTGGAAATAATGTGGATGCCCATCAGTTGGGGAATGACTGAAAAGTAGATGAATGTAACTTAATATTGTTGTAAGTAAGAAATGATAGATATGAAAAATTTGGAGAAACATTAGAAAATTTCTATGAAGATTTGTATACAGAGTGAAATCTATGGAACCAAAAGAACAATGTTCAACAATGACCTCAATGTAAACAAAAAGATCACTAAAAATAATTTGAGTAACAAAAAACCCCAACAAACCAGTGATGATTCAAGAGAATAGACAATAAACTATCCTTCCCTCATCATGGCGGAGAGGTAGGAAACTAGTAGGCAAAATATCATGTAGACTGTGGATGTAGTCTTTTATTTAATTGTTCTTTTTTGTTACTAGGGCAGTTTCAGTCTGGGAAGTAGGGATTGGAGTAAGGGGTCTTTTTTCCAGAAGTGATTATGATAAGAAGACAGAAGTCACCAGTAAAATGTAATTAAAAACACAATTATTTTTCATGCTAAGAGGCTTTCTAGTCAAGAATAGAAAGAGATGGCATCTGTTGAAATAGAATATGGCATTAAGCTGCAGTGTTTAAAAGTAACATGATGGATAAATAGCACATCTGGTTTGGAAACAAGTTAGGCTGCCAGGTGATGGTGCTGACCAGAGGGGATGTGAATTAAGTCACTTGCACAACTGGGAAGAATTCCTCCCTGCTAGGCCAGAGCTGTGATTCTGATCAGGGCCTGTGGGATCCAAAGCAGGTGCCCTGGGAATACATTACAGAGACGAAAGCTGCAAGCTATATTTGGAGAAAGTGGTCTCAGCTTTCCCACAAGTCCTTACTGAATAATCTGCTGAAGGGGAACAGCAGTGACTTCTAAGGTGCTTATCAGAAAGAAAGGAAGTAAGTGGAATGAGGAAAATGAAACGTGAGCCAGGCCAATGGTAATCAGAAAAGTTAATTGGTGCCCTTGGAAAGACACAGTGAGAAAAGAAGACCTGAAAGAGCAGGATTGGCTAAACTGATTACCTCCAGTCTGAGCCAAGTGAAATGACATTTTAATGATAGGGGGAGGGAAGTCAAAACATTTTGAACCAGTGAATATATTAGCTAGGAAAGATGAAGCATGCATGGTTTAATTTTTTTCCAGGTTTCCTGGAAATGTTGTTCTTTTGGAAAGGAGGTCACCACACTCCACTGTTGACACGCCTTTCCTCCCTAGATAAGCCATATGGCAGCTTAAGTAATGTCAGGAGATGATACAATACCTTTCATCAGCACTTGCATTTATGTAATCCTCTACTGAATATATGTAATGTATATACAATACATGTGTCTCTGGAAACACCTCCCTATTTATTAATGTGTCCATAGCACTGGGCTGCAAACAGAGCACATTAAATTGGCACCATCCTTAACTTCTAGAAGTTTCCATTATAAAAAGAACATACATATACATACACATATAAATATATGAAAGGATTGCTCAATATTTACTATACATTTCTCTGTTTATGTTATTTACCAAATTGACTGATAGACCTTTAACTCTATTGGTCCTTTATGTACTATAGCAATGGATTTGTCATCTCATTGATGTGGGACTTTCCCCCACCCCCAACAATGTAGATCTCAATTCATCCATGCTTTCTTAATCTGTGATTTTTTTCCCCATCTCCTTAAATAAATCCAGAGTTCACTCAATATTATGGTACCCTTCTGGATTACCCCCTACTGAAGAAACCACATATCCTTTGTATATTTGTATATGTGCATCTGCAGACACAACACAGAATTAACTCTTCTAGTAGAAGGGTGAAAGGAGTTCCTGGATAAAGCTCAAGAGAAAAATGTTAAAGATCCTGGAAAAAGCCAACACCAATGAGGTAGTGATGCAGAACTAGGTAGGTCATGGAATGGGGTGTAACAGGTTTGGAAACAATGTCAAAACCTTTTAGCATTTAGAACTGAAGGAGACGTTAATGAATGTCTAGTCCATTCCTCAGCCTCTATGAGAAAACTGAGACCTAGAGAGGTTGGGTGGCATGTTCACAGTCACATAGTAAGTGTGAGAGATAAGCTTTTAACCCAGATCCTTCAATTTTAGGTCCATTTGGCTCTTTGTACCATATTGTGTTGTCTCCCAACAAATATACAATTAAAGAGAGAAACATATTTTTCACCTATAAAATAAGCAAAATACTACCTGATTCTTAGCTACCAGTTTCTTCATCTATAAAATTGGGATAATTAAGTGAGATAATATATGTAAGGTGCTTAGCAAACCTTATAGTCCTAAGCTAGCTATTAGTATCTCATTAGGATATGATATATATCAGGAAAGAAGGAAGAGTCAACTAGTTAATAAATACTTAGCTATCGACTGACCATACCTAGTATCTGCACAAATACTTGTTAGGCTTCAATACTTTAACATTTTAAATTATCTGGAAATATACTCCTGCAGTGACTTCTTAAATTAATAATCCATTTGGAAATATTGGAGTAATATTTGTAAAGTTATGATCTCCCCATTAAAGATACCTAGAGTATTGACTTATTAACTTTTGAAATGTATATGTAGGGGCAGCTAGGTGGCGCAATGGATAGAGCACCAGCCCTGGAGTCAGGAGTACCTGAGTTCAAATCTGGCCTTAGACATTTAACACTGACTAGCTGTGTGACCCCGGGCAAGTCACTTTAACCCCAATTGCCTCACTAAAAAACAAAAAATTTTAAAAAATGAAATGTATATGTATCTCTATCTCTATATGTATATGTATGTCCTCTTTCTACTAAAGCTCTCTTCTAATGCCTCATGATATAAAGATTGCCCATTTTAGCAAAATCCAAGACTTGCCAAGAAGTATAGGCAAGTGAATAGGGGCTCCTATAGGAAAACAATAACTTCTACAGTACACATAGAGGGTCACAAATTGTCAATAAGAAGTCAGTGAATAAACATTTATTAAACCCCATGCTATGTGCCAAGCACTGTGATAAGCAGTAGGGATATGAAAAGACTCAAAAGTACAGATAGGATAAATAGGAGGTTGGTGTTCATCCTTTGTTCTTGAAGAGGACCAATGATATTGGGAGGGTGGTGTCTTGACTTGCAAATGAATTAGATTTCAGTGAGGCAGGGCTGTTCAAAGTCATCAGCCTCACTCTTTCCTCCAAAGTCGGTGGAGTCCAGTGGCAAGACATAGGTCAAGAGGGTTGGTGATGACCCTGGATGCAGTGAGAGGCCTTGGCCTTTTTAAGATAATGTCTTTCCCAAGTCCCAGTTTGTCTGAGGTAGCAGCCATTCAGTGATCAAAGGCTAGGCAAGAATTGAGGCAAAAGATGGCCTGGTTTGTCTTCACAAAAGAATCCATCTGGGAGGGGAAGACCCTCAGAATTTCTGGCCAGAACAGAACCAATCACTATACAAAATAGGAAGTAAGTAAGAGAGGGAAGGCACTAGGTTTGAGGGGTTGGAAAAAAGAATTGTGCTCAGAATCCCTTCATGGTCACCAAGGACAACCATTAGGTTTTTCTTTCCATTTGGTCTAAACTATAGCAACCAATGATGATGACAACAATAAAAGTCATCCATAAAACATATTGAAAACAAAACAAAAAACTAATTGCATGTCCATTATAAAAATAGTTGCATATGTTAAAATGAGTATTGTATGAAGCTTGGGTCTGTATTTTGAGGATCATCTGAACAGAACAAGGATTGGTTAGTTTAGCTGAAGAAGACTGAGCAGAAAACAAGAGCCACTTTAATGTACATGAAGCAATATTGAGTAAGCAAAGGCCCCAGATACTCATCCACAAAAGGTGGGCCACTAGTTTTATTAAAGGACAGAGGGGCTCTGAGCCACACCAATGGAAGGAGGACTGCCACTAATGAAATCGTGAAGTTTTTGAAGTAATGAATAATTGTGTCTGGATATACATATATAATACATATATGTGCATATTCCTGATAATAGCTACTGAAGCCACAGAATTATAGAATTTCTGAATTGTAAGGGACCTCAGGAATTATCTGGTCCAACCTATATGTAAAAAAACCCATCACTACCACAATGTACCTGACAAGTACCATTCAGTTTTTGCTTAAAGACAGTCTCCCCACCCTCCATGTAAAGGGAAACTCACTATCTCCCAAAGCAGCTCTTTAGTATAACTATGTTAACTTCTTTCTTTTCACTGAGCCTAAAGTTGTCCCTAATTTCTACTAACAGTATTACTAACAGTCTCCCTGCAGTTCCTCATTCTGTTATGTAAGTTATAATGTAGATCATGATAAATAATAGCAAATAGCAATAGCACACAAACAATATAAATAATTAATAGCACAGGGTATGATGTTACCACAGTAACACATCAACTTTTTTAAAAATCATGTCTAAATTTTCAGCAATACTGTTAGTCCTTCATCTCCTTCAGCAAGACAGTTTTGCCATGTGCAGTTATCACATATGTTTTTGGAAGCCTACATGATTTAGTGACCATTATTTTTCGAGCAGAATAAACCTGGAAGATTTGGTTTCTCTTATGACTGATGAGCCTGAATAAACTGAAGTTAGGATGGGAAACACCCAGGATAACTGATTTCGGAGCCAATCTATCAGTCAATCAACAAGCATTTATTAAAGGTAACCCTCAGGGAAGTTGGAGCAGTGTCATTCAAACCCCTGCCCTTTCCTCCCTCTAATGGGTAAAAAGACACTGAAGGTGAAAACTATTCTGTGAAGACTGGTAATCTTTTAATGAGCTTTTTAAAAAGAGTGGGAAGCATTTATTGGTTCTGCTGCTGCTGTGGTTACAAGAACATTCATCAGATTGCTGTTTCCTCTGACAGGATTAACAATGGATGAAATAAAAACAAAACAAAACAAAACAAGATTTGCCAAGAATTATTGCCCTTGTTCAAAACAATGGGAAAGATGGATCTTATGGCTCACTTTGTGGGATTGATGAGATCAGTTTTCTTTGGGTCATCATTCTTTACTCCATATCTTTATTACAATAGCCTTTGATTTTCCATTTCCTTCTCTAGCTCATTAAACAGATGAGGAAATGGAGGCAAACATAGTTAAGTGACTTTCCCAGGGTCACACAACTATTAAGTGCCTGATGCTGGATTTGAATTCAGGTCTTGCTGACTTCAGGTCATTTTTTTTTGGCAGGGCAGTGAGGGTTAAGTGACTTGCCCAGGGTCACACAGCTAGTAAGTGTCAAGTGTCTGAGGTCGGATCTGAACTCAGGTCCTCCTGAATCCAGGGTCAGTGCTTTATCCACTGAGCCACCTAGCTGCCCTGCCCTTAGCCTTTGACCTCATTTTGGAGACTCCATCAGGCATGACTACAAAGAGCTCCTTACTTGGAAGAAATAGGAGTGTAAAAGATGTTCCCTGGATAGAGAATTCTGTCTCTATCTATTCATTCATCACTTCTTGTCTGCCTGCTCCCATCTACTAATTGAAATCACCATCTATCCCATAAAATCCAGGTTAAGACTTACTTTTATAGGAAGTGTTTCCTTCCTTTTTGGAAATAGGGAAACACAACATAGAATAGGGGAATGAACATGTGCCAAGTATCTAGCACACTTCAGAAATATTCATTAATGATGAGGGGGTGGGGGCGGGGAATGGGATAACCTCACCAGCTAAGGAAGAGAATATGGCCATATTCATTTACTAACTACCTGATAAAGGGTTAATTCTTTTCCTCTGATTTTTTTTTTCATTTTGGTGTCATTTTACTATTTTAATCATAGGAAGACCTGCCAGTCAGATTTTGTTATAAATCAATTTTGGGGCAGCTAGGTTGGCACAGTGGATAAAGCACTGGCCCTGGATTCAGGAGGACCTGAGATCAAATCCGGCCTCAGACGCTTAACATTTACTGGCTGTGTGACCCTGGGCAAATCACTTAACCGTCATTGCCCTAAAAAAAAAAAAAAATCAATTTTGAGAGGCTGATCATCCAATGTGTGGATTATTTACTCTTACTTGTGAGCTCCTTGTGGTCAGATAACCAAGTTTTATTTATTTCTCTCATTCAGTGCCTAGGAGTGTGTTGTGAACATATGGGCTCTGACAACTTTGTTGATGTTAATTTAAAATTCAGGCTCCTTGGCTTTCCTTCGTGTTCTTTATACTTCCAGTCTCTTGGTTATTTTTATCGATAATGAGAGTGGTGGCCAGCAGGGAAGAGAAGT
Source organism: Dromiciops gliroides (assembly GCF_019393635.1). NCBI lineage: Eukaryota > Metazoa > Chordata > Mammalia > Microbiotheria > Microbiotheriidae > Dromiciops > Dromiciops gliroides. The sequence continues at coordinate 155,034,031 of NC_057866.1, read as the reverse complement.
GGGAGGTACTCAGTCAAAACTTTTTGGGGTTTGTTGTGAAAACTTCTGTGTACTTTGTTAGAGAAGGAACTTGAAATGAATGATTGGCATGAGGTTTCCTATGGCCAAACTGGGTGGACCTGTCAATCAACAAACATGTATTATTAAGTATCCACTATGTGCCAAAAACAAGGGGGATATGACAAAAATGAAACAGTCCTTACTTTCAAGCCAATTACTTTTTATTGCAGGAGATGAATCAGACACTTATAAATATACACTATAGATAAATATACAAACAGATAAACAGATAAACAAATGTGGTAATTTCAGAGGACGGAAAGAAACGATTAATGTGGGGGGATCAGGGAAAACCCCATGTAAGAGGCAGCATTTGAGCTGGGTTTTGAAAGTAACCAGGAGATCTAAGAGATAAGAAGGTCTCACAAAAGTGAGGAGACAGGGAGACAGCCTGTGCAAAGTCAGAAATGAGAAACAGGACATAGAATGCTGCATGTAAAAACAAGACAGGTCAAAGAATGTGTGGGTGATGAGAAAGTGATTTGTTTGTATTTTCTTGATGAGTTGTGTAAAAAAGTACTCATCTCTCCTAACTTCCAGAGATCTCCCTGTGCAATCCAACTTAACTTTTCTGAGCCTCAGTTCTTTATCTTTTAATGGGTATAATATTTAAAACTATTTCACATGCTTCTCTCAAGACCAAAGAAGAGAACATGCACAGACATTATAAACCTTAAATTTTTTATGAAAATGTAAGTTCTTGTTATTACTCGTGGTAAAAATAACACAATGAAGTTGAATTGAGAGAGGAATTCTTCTCTGTCTTTCAGGGAAAGGATCTCCTCAAACTCTCACTGTTCTTTGAATGAAGTGATCCTTACAAATAGTGGGTGGGAATTGTTTGGGGTTATTGTGTAAGAAACATGGATGTGGTAGTTTAGCATTGACTAGAAATTTGCAGGGTGTCAGGGGCTGAGCAGACAGATTGGGAAAAGGATCTTTGAGCTTTGTCACATCAATCTGAAAATAGGAAAGTGGTCTTTGGGGCTTAGTATAAATGGACTGGTATCCCTCAGTTTCCACTTTGTAATGTTTCTTGGAAGTGTTGACTTTGAAAGCACCTCTGCCCATTGGAACCCATCCCTACCTTGAGAAGTAGCTTTGCCTCTCTGGACATCAGTCTCTTTATCTGTCAAAAGAGGAAGTAAGAGGGGCATCTAGGTGGCACAGTGGATAAAGAACTGGCCCTGGATTCAGGAGGACTTGAGTTCAAATCTGGCCTCAGACACTTAACAGAAGGCCTTTCCTGATCTCTCCAGTTGTTAATGTTTCCCCTGCCCATTCCTCCAATTCACCAAGCTCAAGGGAGATAGCACAATATAGTGGTATAGTAGCAAGAATGATAAATTTGGAGTAATAGGACCTGGGTCCAAATCCTAGCTTTGCCACTAGGTGCAAAGTGGGTAGAGCACTGAGCCTGGAATCAGGGAAGACTCATCTTTATGAGTTCAAATCCAGCCTTAGACACTTAGAAACTATGTGACCCTCTTTGCCTCAGTTCCTCATCTGTAAAAATGAGATGGAGAAGGAAATGTCAAATGACTCTAGTATCTTTGCCAAGAAAACCCCCAAAATTGGGGTCATGAAGGGCCAGACAGGACTGAAAGAACAACAAAACCTCTGTGACTCTGGGTAAGTCACTTAACTTCTCAAGACCCCAGTTTCTTCATCTTTAAAATGAGGTGTTTGGACTAAATACTTCTGTGGTCTCTTGTAGTTCTAAGTGTATGATTCAATGATCTCATGGGAACTGGCAAGGAGAAAAAAATAGTCCTTTATATTACTCAGTTAGACTGAGGATTATGGGAGGTTTGTCTAATGGGATTGGAGAGATTTTAGTCTTTCATTCTTTTTAGAGTGACTGGCTTTCTTTTTTTCTTTTCATTTTTTTTGGGGGGGCAATGAGTGTTAAGTGACTTTCCCAGGATCACACAGCTAGTAAGTGTCAAGTATCTGAGACCGTATTTGAACTCAAGTCCTCCTGAATCCAGGCCACTGCTTTATCCATTGTGCCACCTAGCTGTCCCTGGAGTGACTGGCTTTCTTTAGAGGTCTTTAAGACTCTCCAGGAAATCAGGAAGCTTTCAAAATTTGACCAAGCAAAGAATAAGCATGGGCACTCATCATCACCAATGATACAGAGGACATAAATTAGCCTTAAGGGTTGAGGGTAATATTTTGAGTATCACAAGAAGAAACAGGAAAACTTGAAGTTCAGGTCTCACCTCTAACCCGACCTGGCTCTGTGTCTCTGGGGACAATGATGCCTACCCTCTCGGTGACCCAACTTTAAACTGGCGAATAGCCCATAAACTTTATTGGTAGGGGAAATTTCAGGGAGTAACCTCCATCTTTGAAATCATGGAGTCCAGACTAAAAAAATCAGGAAGAAATGGATTTAAATTCTTCCTCAGACATACTGATTGTGTGACCATGGACAAGTCACTTAAGCTTTTTTAGTACTACTCTAAGACTTTTTTTTTTTTTTTTAGTGAGGCAATTGGGGTTAAGTGACTTGCCCAGGGTCACACAGCTAGTAAGTGTTAAGTGCCTGAGGCCAGATTTGAACTCAGGTACTCCTGACTCCAAGGCCGTGCTCTATCCACTGCGCCACCTAGCTGCCCCACTCTAAGACTTTCTAAGACTCTAAGCTGCTGAAAACTTCTGGAGGGAGTTTTCACATTGGAATCTTCCCCTTCTCCATCCCAAAGTGGATTTAACTAGAAGTATGAAGATAAATTGAAGAGGGTGGAGAAGAGAACTAGGTCAAGTATCAAGTATCAAGTATCTTTTGCCTCTCTTTGTATCCCCAGCACTTAGCCCAATATCTGGTATATATAGTAGGCACTTAATAAATTTTTATTGAATTAAATTGAAGTGTCTATGAAAACTTCTTAAGAGGGACAGCTTAATATCGAGGAAATTTTGAAGGGATGTATCAAAAGTATTCTATAGTCCTTCTGATGGTTAAAACCAGGAAGGAAAAAGCTCTATAAGTTATATTACTGGGAATAACCTTGTGCTAACTGAAGTGCATGAGCCTGGTAATTCAAAAGACTGTTTGAATCTTTTCCACCTTTGATTTTTCAATGTAATCCCAAGCCTTGTCCATTGAAAAATAAAAACAAATATGCAAGACTTAGTCTACTAGTGTGGTCAAACAATGTCAGTTATTGGGCTGAATGGCAGAGTGGATATGGCTCAAATAATCATAGAATATCAGGACTGGAAAAGAGCTTTGGGATCACTTTAGTTTAACCCTCTTATATGATGACATTGAGGACCAGAGAAGTCTTAAAGTCTGACTCAAGGTTAAAGACCTGGGTAGGGACCATCATGGGGTTGGAACTTGGGACTTTGGCTCCTGTTCCCTCCTTCATGAGTCCATAACCATAATTTTTCTTTTGTCAGAGATCTGCCCTCTGCCATGGGCCTTACTTATCATTCCAGCTTCTCCGGGTTTCCACTTTTGGGGAGAACTTATCCAAGGGACCTTTGCCCTCAGTCCCAGGGCTCCCTTCTCTTTTTCTAAGTTTCTCTTTTCTCTAACTTCTGACTCAGGATGCCAGGCCCCCCTGACCTTCTTGGTTACTCAGAGTCGGCTTGGCTCTTTGAGTTCAGAGATCTGCCTTGCTCATCACTGAATACCCTTTTCTCTTCTGCTACTGTTTCTTTATCTTTGTGCCTCATTCAAGAACCCACTCCTGCTTTCCTTTTTTACTGCTCCAGATTACAAGCATGAATATCGCAAAGGGCTTTTGCTGAGTATGTATCTGGTTTTCTGAGTGGATTGATCTTTCATAAAAGAAAGATGGTGAAAGCTTGTGTGAAAGGGAGAAAAGGGGGAGGCAGGGAAGAGCAAGAGAGAGAGAAGGAAAGGTGAGAAGAAGAGAGAAAGAAAGAGGGAGGAGAGACAGAAACAGAGAGAGGAGAGGAGGAGAGAGAGGAAGAAAAGGAGGAAGAGGAGGAGGAGGAGGAGGAGGGTGTTAGCTGATGGAACAAATAGAGTGGTTATTGCCCACAGGATCTTATTTGAACTGGAGAAGGAAATGTCAAACCACTCCAGTATCTATGCCAAGAAAACCCAAAAAATTGGGGACAGGAAGAGTCAGACAGGACTGAAACAACAACAAAACCTGTGTGACCCTGGGTAAGTCACTTAACTTCTCCAGACCCCAGTTTATTCATCTTTAAAATTAGGTGCTTAGACTAAATACCCTTATGGTTCTAAGTCTATGTTCCAATGATCTCCTTATCTCTCACCAATCAAATCACAACAGCAGTCAGAAAATAGCAATTGCTAATATTTCGATGTACATGATAATTTAAGGTTTGCAAAGTGTCTCGCATTTATTACCTCTTTTGATTTCGATCCTCTTAATGATCCTATGAGGTAATCATTTTACAGATGGGGAAACTGAGATGAAGAAGGACAAATGAATTAATTGCCCAGGGTCATAGAGTTAGGGTCCAAGGTATGATTCAAATTCGGGTCTTCCTGATTCCAAGTCTAGACCTTTTGGCACTACACTGTCTAGCAAGCTGCCTATAATAAGGACAAAGATGCCTGGTGTTTAAAAAGCAAAGTCAAGTGGGCAAGATTCAGCATCCTCTTCTTACAGCCAATATTAGCTTATGAGATGAGATGTGTCCTGCAAGTTTCCCAGGGCCTGAGGCCAAGTGAACTGCACTCATCCTAAGAGGCTCCCACTCCAGCTGCACACAGTGTCCATGCATCTTGAATCTTCCCAAATGCTCCAGGGTCATTTGGACAGGGTGGGTGGAATCCAAAGGAGAGCAGGAAAGTTTGGTCTGATGTGGAATTGTGTGTGGTCGGCCTTCTCTCCTCTGGAGTGAATGTGAGAATGTATTTGGGTGAGGAGTGCAGGGATATAGTTATGGATTCTCAGAGCGTGTGTGCATGTAATGAAGAGGGTTGGCAGCAAGGGAAAGAAGCTTATTGATATTTCTACTCAGCCGATTTCCACCGATTAGGCATTATATGTAATGATAAGTAAAGGCACCAACTCAAGGTTACATGGGAAAAAATCCCATCAGGCCAGTAGAGACCGACTATAGCATCAGTGCCAATAATGAATCCCATGAATCGTTTGCTTTATTTGAATTCACACTGTACATTTCCATTGGGTTGGAACCAATGACCATATTTTACATAATCATAATTTCAAAAAGAACAAATTTGAATATGTGCAACAGCCTTCATTATTTCCAGGATTAGCTACCTCACAGTAGTAGAAAAAACCCTCAGCTCCCAGACAGGGCTGAAATCCCTCCTTGAACATTTACTTGGGGCAGCTAGGTGGCACAGTGGATAGAGCACTGGCCCTGGAGTCAGGAGGACCTGAGTTCAAATATGGCCTCAGACACTTGACACTTAACTAGCCGTGTGACCCTGGGCAAGTCACTTAACTCCAATTGCCTCACCAAAAAAAAAAAAATTGCTTGCTGTGTGAGCAAATCAGTCTACCTCTCCAAGCCTCTGTTTCTTGCTCATGTGTAAAATGAGGAAGATGCAACCTATGCCTACCTACTTTAAAGGATAGTTGGGAGGACCAAATGAGATGCCATGCAAAAAATATTCTGCAAACCTTAAAGTGCTATATAAATATAATTGTTGTTATTGTTGCTATTGTTATTATTAAATGAATGGACTTGTGGTCAGAAAACCTGTGTTCAAATTCTAGTCACCTTTTTGTGCCTTGCCCTCAGTTTCCTTCTCTGTTAAAAAGGAGAGTTGGGCTATCAAAGAGAGTAAATACAATCAATAGCAAGAGAAATTTTATATTGTCAGAAAGTGAGTTGAGCTTCATTATTGATGCCCAAGGCCCTTAATACTATTCCATCAGTGTGAGTACAACTCTACCTACTAGCTTTGTGACCCTAGTAACCTAAATTTTTTCTGACCTATAAAAATACAATTAACACAATACCTATGATCAATAAGTCAATAAACATTTATTAAATGCCTACTATGTGCTAAGCACCTATGATACAAACTTGGCAGGGGCTGTTGTGAGTATAAAAGGAGGTAATGTATATAAGGCATTTTGCAAATCCTCAAGCTCTCTAAACATATAGCTAGTTGTTAATAGCAGTAATATTACAAACTGTTTGAGTTAATAATAATAAAAACTAACATTTTCTGTAGTGTTTTAGTGTTTGTAAAATATTTCATATAAGGATTATCTCATTACTGCTGCACAACTACCCTTAAAGGTAAATATTCAAGGTATTTTAGTTCCATTTCACAAATAAAGAAATTGAGGCTCTTCCCAGAGGTTAAGTGACTTTCTTAGGATCATACAAGTGCCAGAGGTAGGATCTGAACCTAGGTCTTTGATTCCAGGTCTAGCAGGCTAGCTATTGCATCACACTTACTCTTTTAAGAATTACTCTTGGGGCGGCTAGGTGGCGCAGTGGATAGAGAACCGGCCCTGGAGTCAGGAGTATCTGAGTTCAAATCTGACCTCAGACACTTAACACTCACTAGCTGTGTGACCCTGGGCAAGTCACTTAACCCCAATTGCCTCACTAAAAAAAAAAAAAAAGAATTACTCTTACATAACTACTCTTTTATCAAGTTTGAAACTTGATAATAATAAATGGAGGCTGTATAAACCTGATTTTATTGTTTCTGTATTACAGGTAATACTTTGTAAAGGAGTGTTATCTTGTTTTTATATGACATTCTTACTTCTTTATGTCCAAGCTTGGACATAATAATCTCACAGAATTCAATTTTGATTATTGTTATTCTTTTCACTTATGTTGTTGTGATAACTGTGATTACTTTGCATCCTTTAGTATGTCTTCTACTTTTCTGCATTCTTTTTTTTTTTTTTTTTTTGCAGGGCAATGAGGGTTAAGTGACTTGCCCAGGGTTACACAGCTAGTAAGTGTCAAGTCTCTGAGGCTGGGATTTGAACTCAGGTCCTCCTGAATCCACTGCGCCACCTAGCTGCTCCTTCTCTATATTCTTCATATAATTTTCCATTACATTTATACGTCACAGTTTGTTATCCAGTCTTCAAAAAGCAAACATCTACATTGTTTCCAGTTCATTGCTACTACAAATATGTCACTGTAAATATTTTTTAGCTTGTGGGCCTTTCTTTCTGTCTTTGACCTTCTTGGGGTTTATGCCTAGAAATGGGATTTCTGGGTCAAAAGTCATGAATGTTTTAGTCACTTTCTTGACAGAACTCCAAATTGTTTTCCAGGATGGTTTGACATATTCACAACTATACAACAGTATATCATTGTGCCTGTCTTTTCTTTGTTGTATGCTTAATGTGACTTAGGTAACAATTGATATATCTCATCAGTTCTTCACAATCTATAGAATCCTCTAAAAAGTATTTGTATTGTCAATACAGATATGATCTCCATTTGTATGATTATAAAACAGGCCCAAAAAGGTAAGATGGCTTTCTCATAAAAGTGGAGCTAGTAAATGTCAATTTCCATTGAATTCATATAGAGTCTACTGTGTTGTGTATTAGGGATATGAAGATCAAAGAAAAATGGTCTCTTAGGTGTCAAGAACCTTACACAACACTAGGGTGATAAAACTTGTACCACAGATAAATAAATACAAGGTAATTTGGGGAGAAATCTTTAACAACTGAAACAATCAGGGAGGGCTTCATGAAGAAGGTAGCTCCAGAGCTGATTTGTGGAAAAAAAAAGACAAGATTCTGGTACTCATGAGGGGGTAGCTAGGTGGCACAGTGGATAGAGCACTGGCCCTGGATTCAGGAGGAGCTGAGTTCAAATCTGAATTCTGACACTTATTAACTGTGTGACCCTGGGCAAGTCACTTAACCTTTATTGCCCTCCCCCCCCCCCAAAAGAAGAAGATTCTAGTGCTTAACTGGTATTTTGGGGGGCAGAAATTAGATATGATATACATAATATCAAATAAGGATGGAAAAGTAGGTTAGCACCAGATCCAAGAAAGCCTTAAACTAGGCCTGAGGAATTTGCAGTAAATCCTCTTGGCAATGGGAGAGTAGAATTTGGAGTCACACCTGTGCCTTAGGGAGATTATTTTGACAGCTATGTGGAGGATTGAGAGGAGGGGAGGGAAGCTTTAAAGTAGTTCATTCAAGAGGCAATGAAGGCCTTAAAGATGGTGGAAACAATGTGGGTACAAAGAAAGAGAGAGATGCAAAAGATGTTATAGTTAGAAGTGCTATCAGTTGGCAGCTGATTGGATATATATGAGATTGGACACACATATATACCCATATATACATATAATCCATGGTGATTGACCTCAGTCATCTTTCCTCTCCCTGACCGTATGTATGTATGTATGTATGTATGTATGTATTGGGGAACAGTTGCCTCAACAGAAATAGGGAAATTTGGAGAAGTGGCAGATTTAGGGAGAAAGATAATGAGTTTCCTTTAAGCAATGGACCATTCAGGTGGACCTATCCACCAAGCAGCTGGTGATTCATAACTTCCTTTGAATAGAAAGGTTAAATGTGAATATATCAATGTGTCAGTCTTCTGTGTAAAGATTGTACTTAAATCCATGGGGCATGCTGAGACCACCAAGAGAGAGACTGTAGAAAAAGTAGAGAAAGAGGGTCCAGGACAGAGCCTTGAAGACCATACCCATGCTTTGGAATTGGGAGATGGAAGATGAAACAGCAGAGAAGATGGGAAAAGAGAGGTCAGACAGGTAAGAGGAGAACTAGGAGAGCTCCGTGTTACTAAAGTCAAGGAAGAAGAGAGTATTCAGGAGGGTGGGGTTCAAAATTGTCAAAAACCACAAGAGATTAAAGAAAATGAGGAGTCAGAAAAAGCCATTAGATTGAAGAGTAAGAGATTGTAGGCTGACAGCATAGGATCATAGATGTAGGAGGGTTGTCAGAGACCATCCAGTGCCATCCTATCATTTTACAGAAGATGAAGCAGTATCTTATGATTTATGTATGATAATAAGCATTGGTGGCGTGATATGAAGCTATGTTCTCTGAGTCTAGAATTGGTGTTCAGATTATTAATAATTTTGGAGAGAAAAGTTTCAATCAAGAGGTAAGGGTAAAATTCAGCCTGATTTTAAGGGGTTGAGAAAGTAGAGGTAGTAAAAAGAGTCAGAACTAGGGTTTGAACTCAGGTATCCTGATTCCAAATGTTTCTGTCATCCGCTTCTGCCTCTTGGTGCTTAGATGTCTGAGAAATGTTGTTGAGTTGTATACAACTCTTTGTGATCCTGTAGATCATATCACACCAAAACTGTCCCTGAGGTTTTCTTGGCAAAGATACTAGAGTGGTTTGCCATTTCCTTCTCCAGCTTGTTTTACAGATGATGAAACTTGAGGCAAATAGGGTAAAGAGACTTGCTCAAGGTCACAAAGGTAGGAAGTGTCTGAGGCCAGATTTGAACTCATGTTTTCCTGACTCTGTGCCCAGTGCTGCTATTGTTGTTGTTTGTCCTTCATTCTTGAAGAGGTCCATGCTAGCAGGGTGATGTCATGACTTGCACTGAATTGGATTTAAGTGAGGCAGGGCTGTGCAAGGTCAGCAACCTCACTCTCTCCTCCAGAGCCATCTGAGTCCAGTGGCAAGATATATGTCAGGATGACTGGAGATGTCCTGGGATGTTTTAAGGAAATTGGGGTTAAGTGACTCCAGGGCCAGTGCTCTATGCTCTATCCACTGAGCCATCTAAACTGCCTCTGAGAAGCATAGAAAAATGAATCCCTGCCCTGGGGCCTCATTGTGTGTGTGTGTGTGTGTGTGTGTGTGTGTGTGTGTGTGTGTGTGTGTGTGTGAAGAACATCACAATTTTTAAGCACTTTGTATTGAGGTCCTTGAAGAAAAAAAAGGAGTACTGTAGTTTTCTGTAAAATAATCAAGGATGAATTGTGAGCCATTTTCTTTCATGCCTGTAAGATTTGAGATCCTATGATATTACACCCCATTTAAGGCCTTTGCAAAGTATCAGGGCACATAAGAAAACTCTTTTCACTTATCTCCTTGCATTTGACAGATTAGATCAGGTTGCAACTCGTGTGTGTGTGTGTGTGTGTGTGTGTGTGTGTGTGTGTTGGCATGTGTGTTGGCTTTGAGTACTTCTTTTTATTTTTAAACATTGAAGCAATCAGCTGAGCATTTGGGATTGATTCTTATTTAGAGTAGCTGAAATTATTGGCTTCATTTCTGTTATTCCCTTGGAGATGTGTATTGTTGACTTTTCATGCACACATGAGGACAGATGAGAGGTCATGCTTCTCTTTCTCTTATCACGCCATTTGCAAAATAGGCGCAAGTGAGAGTTCAGCAATGAGATGGGAGATACACCATTCAAGCAGGCTCACAGGACCATGAAAAAACCATGGTAATCCAAACTGGGCCTACTGTTAGCTGCTGGGGAATTGCAGCTATTAATAGCATCCTGTGGCCTCACCTTGGACAGGATATTACCTTCTTGCCATGTGCTAACAAAACAGCACTGAAGCGGTTTGGAACCATGGCCTGATTGGAACCCCGGCCATGGCTGCTAGGGCTTATTACAGAAGCAGAGAAAGTGCTTCTCTGGGCTGTGCCTCTTAAAGATTTTTTGGTAGTCATATGAGATATCAAAAGCTGGGTAGGAGAACAGGAGCTAGGGTCAGACTACTGAAGCTTAGTGCCAACATTTTGAATTTAGGGAGTGCTGAGAGCTTTTGGGGGGCGGGGCAATGAGGGTTCAATGACTTGCCCAGGGTCACACAGCTAGTAAGTGTTAAGTGTCTGAGGCTGGATTTGAATTCAGGTCCTCCTGAATCCAGGGCTGGTGCTTTATCCACTGTGCCACCAGCTGCCTCCCACTGAGAACTTTTGCAGTGTTTTAGCAGTACCAAAGCAACAACTTATTTAACATCTAGTTACCAAGAATCATTAGTTACAATTTAAGGTGAAGCTACCTGATGATGGTGAGCTGGGGCCATATTCTTCTCCCATCCTGTCTTATGCCCCAATTTCCCTCCTCACAACCTCTCTAGCAGCTTCTCCTGGGATCTGTCAATCCACCAGAGGACAATATCCCAGCCCTAATCCTCCCACAACTGAAATTTCAGGATGTTTGCCTTGGCCATGGTTTGTGGTGTTTGCCCAAGGTATAAAAAAGCCCTAGATAGAATTCTGCTAGATCTAATGCTTGGTGAGTGGAAAGCATCTGGGAGCAATATTTTTTGTATTGTCCCTTGGAAAGCACAGGGCTAATGCCTTTTTGTAGACAAAGAATGGAGTATCCACGTTTTCTCTGGTGAGCCGTGACAAGCATAGTTCAGCAAAAAAAAAAAAATCCAAAATGTAACCCTGTGATGTTATATATTGCCTACCCACTACTTTAGAACCTTCTAGTAGAACATAAGCTCTCTGAGAACAGGGATTATCCTACTTAAAAAAAAACCCCAAAACCCAAAAACTCAGCAGCTAGGTGACTCAGTAGATAAAGCACCAGCCCTGGATTCAGGAAGACCTGAGTTCAAATTTGGCCTCAAACACTTGACACTTAGTAGCTTTGTGACCCTGGGCAAGTCACTTAACCCTCATTGCCCCACCCCACCCCCCCAAAAAAAAATCTCCCCTGTGTTACCTGTCATGTGGTAGGCACTTAATAATGTTTGTTGATTCATTGTTTCCTATAAAACTGCTGGCTCCAATTACTAACCAGCTTCAAAAACAAGATTACTGTAACTATTAGTTTTAATTGAAAATCGTGCCAATTAGCTTTCCTATTTCTCCTTTAGATGTATATACATATCCAGGTAACTCTTCTTGAAGATGACAGTGGCCAAATTCTGTCTGATGCTTTTTCACTAATGAGAGCAGGGAATAGCACAAGCCAATTGCCAAATCATACTAATTACATGAACCAGAAAACCTTGTTTCCCCTTCAAAGTTGGGCTAGAAATCAGTGAGACTACTAAGATTCTATGATCTTCCTAATGAGAATATTTGTTCTGCGTATTTTGCTATTTGCCTTCATTTGTGATTCCTTTATTTCAAAAAAGGCCACCTAATGACTTTCCTTAGTAGATCAGTGCTCTGTGTTGTCTGGATGATGGAATTATGGATTTTGAACTGGAAGGAACCTCAGAGGTCTTTTTACTATGAGGAATAATTAATAATAATTGATATCTTGGGAAGGTTCAGTACTCCTCCCCCTTCTTTCTAAGTCCTTCGGGTTTTGTTGTTGTTGTTGTTTTTTCTGAAGGACCTTACTGATCATATTTGGACTAACTTTCTTGCACTAAACCACACCCAGGTGGAAGCTATTGTTTCCCCAGTCAGCCTGGGTGGGGTCTATATTCTTTCTTCTTTTTGATCAAGATTTGAGTGACCTAAGTTCTAACTCAAGTATCCCAAGACCTCATTTTATCGTAACCCACCTCCAATCATAGCAACCAATTAGATTTGATTGCAATTTGATGTACCACCTGGAGTTAGAAGGGTATTATATAAACTGTGAATCCAGTGCCATTTTGGTCTATGGTCTGAGGGAAATGGCTACTGACCATGTTTTTATTAATAACTTGTTGGCCTTATTAATAAGATGATTCAATTATCCAGAAACTACATGTCTAATATGATTTCTCCTGACATACATGGTTAGGCTAAAAAATTGTAAAGAATCATTCTATGAATAGAGCATGTTCATAGTAAAAATCAGATCCTTGCTAAACCGTTCTAATGGAAAACCAAAATATAAGAAGGTTGTTTGGTCTTCTCAAAGTCCAAAGTGAAGAAACCAAAAATCACATTTTTGATAATAGGCATGTTCTCAGAATTCCAAGATTGTCATTTGAAGGTGCTTGGCAAAGCAGTGATAGCCATTCCTAGCTGTTCTGACAATCTGTGTTGTAGACAGTGTTCATAAGTATTGTCTTAAAATGCTCTGAAAATTCTCAAAACAAAGTGAATTTGATTTGACTTCAACCAGTTATGATTCAGGTTGGCATAGTGGTAGAACCCCAGAACTTGGGATCAGAAGACCTACATGTATTTGAATCCTAAGTAACATAGGTCATATACCAGTAACCAGGCCATACACTGGGACAAGTCACCTTATTTCTCTGGGAGTCATATTCTCAACTGTAAAATGACTGGCATTGGCCTCAATGACCTTTGAGTCCCTTCCAGCTCTGACTCTGTAATTTTTTATGAAAATAATATGTATATCCTGTAGCTTTTGGTGAGAGGTACGGATGGAGAAGGAATGTTGGAAAATCAAACAAATAATCACAGGATGCAAAAACTTAATCTTGGGGGCGCAGCTAGGTGGCATAATGGATAAAGCACTGGCCCTGGATTCAGGAGTACCTGAGTTCAAATCCGGCCTCAGACACTTGACGCTTACTAGCTGTGTGACCCTGGGCAAGTCACTTAACCCAAATTGCCCTGCAAAAAAACCCAAAAAACCAAAAAAACAAAAACCTTAATCTTGGCTATATATGGTCTCACCTCTTTGAATGTATGTATTTCTCTGAGGCACTAGGATGATCACATTTATATTTTGCCTCTCATCCTACCCCATCCCCTCCTCCCCCCCTCCCCCCCCCCCCCCCCGCCCCCACCACCAAGTGCCATCATCTCTATAAAAGCTGGGTCCATGTTAAATTATCTTTTATCTCAACCAGAACTGGTATTCGGAGTAGAAAAGGGTTTAACTTCCAGCTCTGATGCTTATCTGTCCATTCTTAGGCAAGTCCTTTCTTCTTTAAACCTCAGTTTTCTAATCTCTAAAATGGGGAGTATCTCATTACATTTCCCAAAGAGGTGATCTATTATTTAGAACCTTTACTGTTAAAGTATTTTTTAGATGCCTCATTGGGCTATAGAGAGGATTCTGGGCAATACCAGTGAAGGAAGCATCAACTTTTGGCAGGTCCTACCAACCTGGAAAAGCTTGGAGTACAGTACCGTAAATATATCACATGTCTGTCATCCAAGGACCAGTGTAGCCCAGTTCGGAGATACTCATCACCAGAGACTCGGCTTCTAGGGATGTTTATTTTATTCTTTCAGGCCTGACAACTTCCAGGTGCCCCCTCCAACCAAAGGCCTTTCCCAGTACACACAGCTACTAGTGCCTTCTTTTCTAAGGATTCCTTCCATTTCTTCTGAATGTGTCTTGTATGTACATGTTGTCTTCCATATGAGAATGTAAGCTCTTTGAGGCCAAGGACTACTTTTTTCCTTTGGATTCCTAGCTTTTAGCATAGGGCCTGGTATATAGTAAGTGCTTAATAAATGCACGGTAATTGAGTAATTGCTTGCAAAGTCATAAAGCTTGGAGGAGGTAGCAATCTTCCTTGGTAGAGAAGGGTACCCAAACTGATGAAATCACAGAACTTTAAAATATTGACCTAAAAGAATTTTTCATTGGGTTATAGATATGATAAACTCCTTGAGAATGGAACTGTTTCATTTGCTGTGCTTGTATCCCAGATGCTTAGTGCCGCACCTAATACACAGTAGGCATAGAATGAATGATCGATTGCTTCGATAGGATCATAAGTTTAGAGCTGGACGAAACTTGAGAGTTCATAGCTTCCAGCTGTGCAGTCCACAATAGTCCTACGTGGGGCCAGAATTGGATTAAAATGTAATTGAGGGGGGGAATTAAAAATAAATAAAATACAAGAAAACAGAACACTACTTTGTGATTTTCTAAGTCAAGTGCATAGAGGCAGGGGTTCTTTATAGTATGGTGCAGTGGTCTTACCACTAATCTAGTCCAACCCCCTCATTTGATTGTTGGCTTCATGAAACCTTTGAAACAAGTGATGGCCAGGAGGTTTACTTTGTAACTTCGGAGGTAGATAACATATCCCTGGAGGCAACATGTATCAAACTCACAACATCTTTAGGAAATCCTTCCATGGCATCAGACCACAAATAACTATAGCACTGCAGGCTTCTGTGGCTAGTGCATGGCTCCTAGTGGCCTAAGGGATTTTCTTCTTTAAAGCCTGCCTGCCTGCCTCACAGCCTGAGGAGTCCCCAGGTAGAGGAGGGGGGCAGACAAGCTCATCAGTTCAGTAATCCTTTCAACATCTCTATGAGGTTCTTCACAGGATTTTGAGTCTTAAAGCAGGAGAAACTCAGTGGGCAAATATAAGTTTATAGATATTAGCCAGTCTGGGAGATTTTTCTAATTTAGATTTATCTGAGAATGCAAATCATGCAGTAAGCCTAAAAATGGGCTGTGGCAGAGTCATATGTCATTATCACTTTTCCCCGAACCACTGGCCTGATACTTTTTTTTTTTAAAGACTAGTGACTATTTACAAAGCACTGAGTTAGCATTTTTTCCCTCCTCCATTGAACATGCTGATACTTTTATCAATATTAATTTAGTTAGTAAGTATAGGGAGAAAAGATTTATTCTCCTAACAGAGGAATATGAAAACATATTGTCCAGATGTGTTATCTGTGATGTAATGATCTCAATCTATGGCAAATGGGTACCCACCATACAAGGTTCCTTGTGTTGAGGTCCGCCATCCCTTTTGAAGTAATTGATATATTTTGTTTGTAACACAATAGATCTTTCCCAATTAAAAAAAAAGTACAGTTCTCACAAAGTAGTTATTTGATTATTAAGAGGATCATAGATTTAGAGCTGAAATGTATCTTAGAAATGGTCTAATCTAGGGTTTGGACCTCCTTTTTTTTTTTACAACAAATGTGGAAACTGAGGTCTAGAGAAGTAAAGTGATTTGATCATAGTTATATGGCAAATAAAAAGGGATGTGTACTTTAAGTCTGATATTAGAGTTATACCATTGACTCTTCAATTTGTCCTGAGTTTTATTGTCTTAGTGTTATCCTTAATTACATTGTTATAGTCATTACAAACAGGGGGGGATGATATTCTTTCCTCTATATCATTTCATACAAGTCTTCTTGTATTTCTCTGAATTTTTCATAATCATCATTACATATAGCCTGATAATATTCATATGCATTTTTTCAGTTATTCCTTAATTATTGCCTCCATATGTTGTTTCTAGCTTCTTCCGATCACAAATAATGTTGCTAGGAACATTCCTGTACTTATGAGTCTTTTCTTGAACCATCTTGGGATATAGTCCCAGTTGAGGAATCTCTGAGTCAAAAACTATGAACAATTTGGTAACTTTTCTTGCATAATTTCTAAATGTTTTCAGTAAAGGTTGACTACATTACATCATAGCATTACCAATAGTGAATAAAATCATTTCTGCCTTCTTAAAGTCTGTCAATACTAAGTTTTTTATAAACCACGTTTTGCATAATCATAGAAATACATGTGCTTATGGCTCAAATTTAGACCTGAGCTTTTTATTGTTTTTCTTTCTTTCTAGGAAGTAGACCTAGAGAGATGGTGATTGTGTGTATATGTATATATGCATATATATTTATATGTATATGTATACACAAATATATATATACACATCTATACACATACACACTGAATATATATGCTACATAATACTACTTACTG
Source organism: Dromiciops gliroides (assembly GCF_019393635.1). Taxonomy (NCBI): domain Eukaryota; kingdom Metazoa; phylum Chordata; class Mammalia; order Microbiotheria; family Microbiotheriidae; genus Dromiciops; species Dromiciops gliroides. Next base: position 155,017,458 of record NC_057866.1, on the reverse strand, counting down.
CATACATATATATTTAAGTGGCATATGTGTTATATAATTGCATATATATGTATAATAAATTATGTATCTCTATCTAGCTATCTCTTCTGTAAGTAGTATTGATCCAAATTTTCCAATTAATTGGTAGATAGTAGGCTCACCTGAATCCATTAACGTTATCCTTCTATTTGTACCTGGGACAAACATTTTGTGCTCCCATTCTTCCAAAATAGAATGAGATCTGTTACCACTTCATCTGTGTACTCCAAATAAAGGCAGTGGCCCAGGTCTGTACTAGCTATGAATATTCTCACATATTTCCATAATGGCCCTTGTATCTTTATTCTGATGTTTTTCTCTACTTCTAAGACAGGAACCAAATTTTAGGTATAAAGGCTAGGAGCAAATCATTGGTTCCTAGGTAGTGTCCCTTGCAAATCAAAACTAAGTATGCTACACATTAGATGGGCATAGAAAAATGTAGTGGATGGCTTCTCAGGCCTCTCGTCATGAGAGTGTTCTCCATTTAAGTCAAGCAAAAGCCCATACGGATGGGAAATCTGGAAGCATTGAGAAGGAAAATTCATGACTGTCTTCAACTTTAGGGGAGACTCAAGTTGAAGAGGAGCTTAGAGTTCCTATCTCTTGATCTACCTTTCTTTAGGAGGGACTTCACCTAAGCCATTCATACCTGGTTATGTGTTACCTCCAGATAAGTTTTGTGATTCTAAGCTTCGATTTGTAGGGCTTAGAATTCAGAAAATAGGCAAAACCGCAAAGTTTATTATCAGTCTTTGATACCTCTTGGGCCATACCCCTAAACTTAATTTATGTAAACTCGATTTATGACCTATATTTCTCCTTCCTACAAGCCTCAAAGTGGAATCGCCTCCTCTAGGATATTTACCCCCATTCTATGTTGATTCTCTTAGGTTATAGTCCTCTGAACTGGTTTACCTTAATAACTTCTTGGGAATATATTTGTATGTACATCAAATCTGTACAGTTAAAATAATTTTAAAATGTAGTAGAGTAATGGGGAAGCAGCATCATCTAGTAGGTTTAGAGTTGGGACACCTATATCTCCCAACCTATGTTCAAGTTCCAGCTTCTCTATTTACTAGGCATGGAACCTGAGGCTTTAGGCAGGATCCTTCATCTTTCTTGCTTTGTTCATCTGTCAAATGATAATAATGCCACCTCACAGGTCATTAGGACAATGAATTAAAATAATATATGTCAAGCACTCTATTCCTGGAAGCCTTATTATAAAGGAAAGCTATCAGGAATTCTTTTGTAAAGCAAAAAAATCTTTTGATGGATAAAACACCCTTCTTTTGTTTGTTTATTTAGAAGTTTATATTTTGAGGTTTAAATGGAACCACATCAGTTGGATATCTAATTCATTCAACAATCATTTGTTTTATTCTTTTTACTTTTGTTTTGTTGAACTTGACCAACATCAACAAACAGGAACATTGACATATACAAAGAAGAACCAGGAAAAAAAAGTCTTATATGAAATTGTGAATCTCTATTGTATTTATAGCTTCAACAAGGATGTATTGCTTCTTATACCTACCCATTACTGGGGTAAACTTTAGGGATTAAAAGCTATAAAATCAGCAGAGTGGGTAACAATAATATTTCTTTTTACACTCTTGCAGATATGACCCCAGAGCCAGTAATGTTAGAGATGAGGTGTGGGAGAGACTGAGATGGGAATCTTTCCTTATCACCTTCCCTAACTTTTAGGGCCCCACCATTCTGCTAGTTTCCTGTGATCGATATTTTGTCATTGACTTTGTGTAGTCAGAGTTAGTGAGGACCTCAGAGGCCATCTAGATCAATCTCATATCTGGAGAAGACTCACGACTACATCATACCCGATAGGTGGTCATCTAACCTTTTCTTGAAGACTTTCAGTGAAGGAGCAGCCAAGTCCCTCCTCAGGCAAACCCATTTGACTTTGGGAGAGCTTTAATTGTTAGGAAGTTTTTTCCATGCAGCAGCCTATATTTACCTCTTAGAAACTTCTACCTGTTCTACCTGGTTCTCACCTTTGGGACCACACGGAACCCTCTTCTAGCATGCCTCCCTCAGTCTACTCCTTTCCTGGTTAGACATTATGAATTTCTTGCTTTTATATAATGCCTTAAGGATTGCAAATTGCTTTACAAATATTATCTCATTTTATCCTCACAACAACACTGTTGCTATAGGTGCTATTATTATCATTCCTATTTTACAGTTAAGGAAACTGAGGCACACAGAAAGATGAAATGACTTGCCCAGGGTCACATAGCTAATAAGTGGCTGAGGCCAGATTGGAACTCAGGTCTTCCTGACTGCAGGCCCAGTACTCTATCTACTGTGCCACTTAGCTACCTCTGCATGGATCTGTGAAATAATCTGTAAAATAATAATAGGCAGTTATGGCAGGTGTCCATCTTCAGTAGAATGCTAGCTCCCAGAGGACAGGGACTGTTTCAGTTTTGTCTTTATCCCCAGCACCTTAGCAGAGCATCTGGCAAATTGTAGATGCCTAATAAACACTCGGTGAATTGAAATGAAATCGAGCTCAGTAAGAAATGTGAAATATCACTGGAGCATCAGTTTTAAATGCTTGCCTGAAATCCTTCCTGCACTGAATTAAAGGGCTGAGCCAGCATTCAAAGACAGAGTTAAATGGTTTTCTTTGGGTTCAGTTTGATAGATGGGATCAAATGATGGTTCAGGATGAGTTTCAGGTTGAGTAAAACTAATAGTTAAGTGTTCTGTTCTGGATTCTGCTTTAGTTTGGATTCCCTAGGGTAAAGTAAAATGTTTCCAACTGTTAAATAAAAAAAATGCTTAAAGCCACCCCTCCTTTTAAGCAAACTAGAGCCAAGAATCCCATCCAGAAACATCGCCAGGGAGACGCAGAGGATACCTCTGAACAGCTCTGAGCTAGAATAGAACAGGAGAAGGAGAGAAGAGCAGGAGGAGAAGGAAAGGTGCTAATTTATGGGTGGGTTGTGTGTATTGAATGGCAAAACATTTCCCTTCAGAGTGAGTGGATTTGGTTTTAGGGAATGGAGCTATTGGTTTTCTTTCCTGTTTATGAAAATGCTGGCATTCAAGTTTCTCAGTTCCTGGTTATTCAACTTAAAAAAAAAAAAACGGTTATTTCCATGTGTTTTCAGAGAGTAATTTTTTTAAGAAAAATATTGTGTAAGAGAGGAATTTACCAGGGTTGTGCTAATGTTTTTAAGATTTTCATGGGACAACCTCCTGGTTCATCAGGCAAACACCTACACTACCCAGGATTTACATGATTTTCCCAAACTCAGACATGAATTGGTAAGTTGGAGTCAAGGGCCCCAAGTTCCCCTTAAGGCTGGACATGCCCTCTTATATGGAAACTATGTAGTGGCACGTGGTTCATTGTTGTCCTCTCTGATTCTAATCATTTATTATGGCAATTTTTATGGGTCAAGTCCCCCTCCTGGATTATGAACTCCATGAGGACTTTGCCTTATCACAGTTGAGTTCAGTTCAACCTTCTATTTGGTGCAGAGGATAAAGTGCTGGGGCTGGAGTCAGGAAGACTCATCTTGTTGAGTTCAAATCTGGCCTCAAACACCTAGTAGTGTGACCCTGGACAAGTCACTTAATCCTGTTTGCCCTCAGTTTCCTCATTTGTCAGATAAGCTGGTGAATGAAATAGCAAAACCACTCCAGTATCTTTGCCAAGAAAATCCCAAATGGAGTCACAAAGAGATAAAACGGAACCTGCCCCCAAGGATCTTATATTCTATTGGAGGAAAACAAACAATATGCACGAAGATAAACAAAGGCAAAATACATGCAAAGCATCATCACCCTGAGGCCATAAAATGAAGCCAGATTAGTGGTCATTTTGGAGGAACTAGTAAGAATCCAAACAGCATGAATGGATCCCTCTCCTGTTCTGCACCTGAAAGAGGACGGGATATTTTGTGCTTCTGTCGGTCAGTCAGCAAGAACTGATTAAGTGCCTATTATGTTTCAGAGTGGCAGTTTGGCATAGCGGATAGGGAGTAGGCCTTGAAACCAAGAACACCTGAGTATCTCCAATAAATACTTGCCATTGTGACTCTGGCTAATTCACTTAGTTTCTCAGTGTTCTAGGTAAGTGTTGAAAATGGCAAATTGCAGAGAAAGTACCAACTTGCACTGGCAAAGGGAATTTCTTCACCCAGGAGTTTCCCTATATGCTGAAATACTGTGTTGAATCCCTAAATCTAGGGGCTAGGCATACAAAGACAAAAATGAAATAATTTCTGTCCCTGAGGAACTTTGTACTTTCAGGGGAGACAACATGTACCTCTCTAAGTATATATAAATGTTATATATTTTGGATGAAGATGCTCAGCTTGGAGGAATCAGTAAAGGTTTTCTGTAGAAGATGGCACTTGAGTGAAATTGTACAGGAAATTAGGGATACTAAGAGGTAGAGGTGAGGAGAGAGTGCATTCCGGGGGTGGGGGTGGGGGTTGGAATTGAAAGAGTGGGTGAGAAATCCAGGGAAAAAACAGAGAGATGGGAAATAGAGCGTCATATGTGAAGACCAACAGGAAAACCTGGACTATAGAGTGCAAGGAGCGGTATATTGTGTAGTAAGGTTTGGAGGACAGGTAATTCCCTTTGAGGAGTCCATTGCACCATTGGTGCTCTTGTGACAGGGTAGTGTGATCAAATAATGGAATTTGTCAGACGCCCAGGGGTCCCACCTGATTGATTTAGTATTGTTTCAGAAACCGATTAAATACCCACTTGGGATGATTAGATATAGGCCACACCTGGCCTGGCCTGAGTGATGTATACTGCTGATGTCACCAGGGGGAACCACTCTCGGCCATGCAACTTGAAGGACCTCCCTTTTGGGGGAGGGAGAGAAAATGTAGAAAAAGAGAATGCTTTCTGAGAGGAGCTCCTTTTCCTGTTGGTGAGCTTCCGAGAGTGGATTGGGGAAAGGGGCTGCACAGCTGACTCCCATAGAAACTATGGACCCCCAGGTGGTGAGTTAATAGAAACTAGGCCAGCTCTTTGAATTAGCTAATCTGGAAGCAAATTTGGGGATTGAGTCAGTCTTTGCTAGAGCCAAGGAGCTTATTCATTTTTCTCTTCCCCTATTCCCTTGTCACTGGCTTTAACTTCACCTTTGTTATATATTTTATTCCCATTAATAAAACCTGATTTTTTTGTGGAACAGAGACTGTTAATCTCCTAACTAAAAAAGGCAGTTTGTAAGGGAGGAAACTTTGGACCTAGAGGTCCCTCATTATTTTTTTGAACCCCAATATTACAGCAAGCCACCCAATTAACTCTCCCCATATTAAATTTGGCCCCTACAGTAGTCTCGTGGCAACTCCTTGCTCTACTGTAAATGTGACCGACCATTAGCATAAATAGCAAAACTCTGGCAAGTGCCTATGAAGCCAACCACATTGCTTTCTTTGGTGCAAATCCATAATTGCAATTTGACAGGGAAACTATAGTGAATGCACTTATGATCAAATTCTGAGAACCCTCAGGATCCAAGAGGATTATTACTAGTACTGAAAGTTAAAGAGAACTTTCCAAATACCACATTTTCCTTGAGACTTTCTTTGATTTCCCTTGTCAGTAATGTTCTTCCCTCTGGGACCTCATCTAGCACTTTGGTTTGAAACTTTCTATTATTCTTATGTATAAATGCTGTTTGTGATTTTTTTGTTTTTGTTTTTTTTGTTTTGTTTTTTGCATGCCATTTCCCCCTACTAGACTGTGAACTCCATAGAGGCAGGTGCATAATCTTGACTAAACTTTCTACTCATTCCTAATGCCTAGTACAATAGGCAATTAATCAATGTTTGTTAAATTGAAGTATAAAATATGGAGATTGTAACTGATAAGAGGCAGTGTGTTGTAATGGATAGTGTTGCTGTTCAGTTATATCTGACTTTTCATTACCCCATTTGGTGTTTTCCTGACAAAGATACTGGAATAGTTTGCTATTTCCTTCTCCAGCTCCTTTTTACAGATGAGGAAACTGAAGCAAGCAGACTTAAGTGACTTGTTCAGGGTCACACACCTAGTAAGTATCTGAGGCTGAATTTGAACTCAGGTCTTCCTGACTCTAAGCCAATTGTTCTAGCCACTGAGCCACCTAGCTACCCCTAGTTTTAGTGGCTAAATAGTTGTCATTAAAACCAGGAAGACCTGAGTTCAAACTTGATTTAGACTCAAGACCTACTTTTGGATCCTAATTATGCTACTTCCCCTCTGAGTGAGTTTGGGTAAGCCACTTAATCTCATAGTGCCTCTAGTCCAGAAGTATCACACAACTGGCCAGAAAAACTGTCCAATGCGCTTGAACGAGATTACAGTACAGTTAGAAAATGTTTAACAAAATAAATAAAAATACACTACATCATAGATAATGTTAAATTTATGGTTTTCTAAGTCAGCATGCAGCTGTCAGGCGTCCTATTTGAGTTTGGCACTACTATTCTAGGCAACTCTCCAAGACTAAATTGCTGATATGGCACTTAACTAGTCCAGGGAATTTCCTAATGGGGAGTTCTTTATATCAATAAAATCACAGGTCCAGTCCCCCATCCTTGTCCCTGTATCTAATAACTGACATTTATATAGTACTTCATTTTATTTTTAATTAAGTCCTCTACCAGGGCTTTATCATGATCATAGGTTCATAGAGTAAGAATTGGAAGGAACCTTAAAGATGATCGAGTCTTGTTTCCTCATTTTACATTTTATTTTTACCTGAATGTCCAGAGAAATTAAATCACTTGCCCAAGGTGTCAAACCAAGAAATAAACAGCACAACCAGGATTTGAACCTAGGCCCTACAACACCAAATCCAGATCTCTTCTCACTGTCCTATGTTGCCTCCGCTGATGTGAGGAGGATGCTGGGTTCTGAAAGGCTATTCTAGCAAAGAGTAAATTCCAGTAAACTTTCCAAGTAGAAAGACTTCTTTAAATAGTTGTAGGTCTGTCATCTGTCCAAGAACCCACCTAGGTGGGGGCAGCTAGGTGGTACAGTGGATAAAGCACCAGCCCTGGATTCAGGAGGACCCGAGCTCAAATCCAGCCTCAGACACTTGACATTTACAAGCTGTGTGACCCTGAGCAAGTCACTTAGCCCTCATTGCCTCACCAAAAGGAAGGAAGGAAGGAAGGAAGGAAGGAAGGAAGGAAGGAAGGAAGAGAAGGAGAAGAAAGAAAGAAAGAGAAAGAAAGAGAAGAGAGAAAGAAAGAAAATATCAGAGTAAGTGGCTATCCCCTGAGCTTTCTTTTGTCTTGGCTATTTTCCTGTATTCCTAAACTACTCTGAATAGGTAGCATTTAGGAGTTCTTTTTCCCCATTATTGTAAAATAAGATGCAATCGCAGACATAGCCAGATGTGTTGATTTGGATTACATGATGATACTTTTTTTGTTAAATGGAAGTGAGGAGTTGGTATATAGTGATAAAAATGAAAGAAAAAAGCATCACTGAAGCATTTTTTTTAATATAGAAGATAAAAAGACTCAGAGAAAGGGGCAAACTCAGATATTTTGTTACTACTTTGTTAAATTTAGTATGTGCTTAAACTATATATGATAGAAGTTCACAATTTCTCATGCTAGCCCGTTTCTTGTTAAAATATTGGTGCTTACTGCTGATTATTAAAAACAAAACATTTTAAGTAAAGTATTAGCTAATCTCCTATTGAAAATATCATAAGCAAATACTTTATAAATAAGTATCTCTAAATCTAAGATGCAAAATGACAAAGTAGATAGAATAGAGACTTTAGAGACAGAAAGACCTAGATTCTTTTTTAATCATAAAAGTATTTTATTATTTTTCAGTTACATGTAAAAATAATTTTCATCATTCGTTTTTATAAGATTTTGAGTTCCAAATTTTTCTTACTCCCTTGTTTCCCTCCCCCCCAAGACAGAACGCAATCTGATATAGACTATACATGTACAATCTCATCAAACATATTTCTGTATTAGTCACGTTGTGAAAGAAGAATCAGGGGGAAAAAAGGGAAAAACCTCAAAAAAAAAATAGAAACCGTATGGTTCAATCTGCATTCAGATTCCACAGTTGTTTTTTTCTGGATGTGGAGAGCTTTTTCCATCATGAGTCCTTTGGAATTGTCTTGGATCATTGTATTGCTAAGAAGAGCTAAGTCTATCACAGTTGATCATCCACAATGTTGCTGTTACTGTGTACAATGTTATCCTGGTTTTGCTCACTTCACTCAGAATCAGTCCACTTAAGTCTTTCTAGGTTTTTCTGAAATCTGCCTGCTCATCACTTCTTACAGCACAATAGTATTGCATTTCATTCATATACTACAACTTGTTCAGCCATTCCCCCAACTGATGGGCCTTCCCTCAATTTCCAATTCTTTGCCACCACAAAGAGAGCTGCTATAAATATTTTTGTGCATGTGGGTACTTTTCCCTTTTTTATAATCTCTTTCGGATATAGACCTAGTAGCGGTATCACTAGGTCAACGGGTATTCACAGGCCCAAAGCCCTTTGGGCATAGTTCTAAATTGCTCTCCAAAATGGTTATATCAGTTCACAACTCCACCAACAATGCATTAGTGTTCCAAGTTTTCCACAGCTTCTCCGTTTATTATTTTCCTTTTTTTGTCATATTAACCAATCTGATAGGTGTGAGGTGGTACCTCAGAGTTGTTTTAATTTGCATTTCTCTAATCAATAGTGATTTAGAATATTTTTTTAATATGGCAATAGATAGCTTTGATTTCTTCATCTGAAAACTGCCTGTTCGTATCCTTTGACCATTTCTCAATTGGGGAATGACTTTCATTCTTATAAATTTGATTTAGTTCTCTATATATTTTAGAAATGAGGTCTTCATCAGAAAGACTGGCTGTAAACATTGTTTCCCAGCTTTCTGCTTCCCTTCTAACTTGGGGTGCATTGCTCTTGTTTGAACAAAACCTTTTTATTAATGTAATCAAAACCATCCATTTTACATTTCATAATATCCTCTATCTCTTGTTAGGTCATAAATTTTTCTCTCCATAGATCTGAGGGATAAACTATTCCTTCCTCTCCTAATTTACCTATGGTATCACCTTTTATGTTTAAATCATGTACCTATTTTGACCTTGTTTTGGTATACGGTGTAAGATGTTGAAACATGTTCCAACCTGACACTAACTGTGCAACCCTTGGCAAGTAATTTAAGCTCTCTTAGCCTCAGGTTCCCTTTTCTATAAAATGAAGATGAGAATAGCACCTACCAGTTGTGATGATCAAATAAGATAGTATAGCTAAAGTGCCTCTTATCCTAAGGAGCAAACTGTATGCCTTCTCTTCCTCAGCTTATGTTTGTCATTTGCATTTGTGGGTAGCTGTTGCAAGTCTCATTGAAGTGTGTCTGTATTTTGCCTTGGGGTAGTATCTGTGTCCTTGAATATTTCCCTGAATAGACAGCCAGAGAATCCCTTCTGGGCTTTTGCTACTTCCTGGGGTTGAGTGGCAGAGGAACATTAATGGAGAGCTCAATGGAGGGGTTGGGGGGTGGTTCGAGAAAGCCTTAGGGAAGGCAGGTAGAAGAGGAGGATGAAAGGAAACTGGCTCAACCCCAAATGGAAACCCTTTCAAAAATGTATTTAGAATACAAAACAAAGTACCTTGTTTCTAAGGTTACGGTGCTGTTTCTAAAACAAAATTAGGATGAATGGCCACAAATGCTGAAATTTCCCTCTTTTTCTAGCATTCAGAACATTAGGGACGTTATAGCATCAATAGGTTGGTTATAAGACGTGACCTCGGCGACTGTCTGGGCCATAGTGCTTCCACCTTCATTTTTCAGAGGAGGAAGCTGAGAACTAGAGAAGGGGATGTCACTTATCCAAGGTTATGCCTATGTCTTTGTCAAGAAAACCACGAATGGGGTCGCAGAGAGTCAGACATCATCGAAATGACTGAGTAACAATAATAAAAGAGTAGCAGAGACGGAATTCAAACCCAGATCCTCACACTTCAAATCCAGTATCTTCCTCACTAGATCACAACTGCATCCAAAGAAAAGTGATCCTGGGATCCAGTCTCTGTGATGTGGGGAGTTTAGCAACAGCAGAAGATGGGCTCCCTCCTGGACACTCTGCAACCATTCTAACCTACTTGGAATTTAAAGTGCTCAAGCTAAAGGCTATCAGATAATTGACTTGATGTGTTCTGAGGCCTCCTGGCTCAAAAACACAACTGGCCAGGATCTATCCTGCCCTTTTAGCCAGAAATTCTATGGACTTGAAGACAATTCAAGTTGCATCTTCTCCAGGAGACTTTTCTTGGTCCTTCCCACTGCTAGTGGTCCTTCTTAAATCACCTTCTAGTTACACTATATATTGCATATGTACATAATTGTTCAGAATGTAAGCTTGAGGCAGGCATCCCCCCCCCTTTTTTTTTTGCTTTTGTGTCCCCAGTGTTTATTATCACTATACTTGGCACATAGCCTGATTTTAATATATGACTGGCGAACTCACAAGGTTGGGCATTTCCCCCTTGAGGGGAGAAATGAAACCACAAATGCAAATCAGAAAGCCTGACACAGATAGATCCCTTTGTCATCAATTTTTTAACCATCAGCCACTGAACAGTGATGATTCTCTCAAGTGTTGGTTTGTCATTGTACCTTCTTTCCCTTAACCTTTTAGTCTCCTGTCATGTTTCTTGGTCCTTGTAAATTCTGGCATCCTGGTTTCTCTAGTTCTTGTTGACCTGTCCATGTGTCTTATCTGTCTTCCATAATATCCCACAGTGTTCTGCTAAGAGATGTATGGCTATATACAATAGTTTTGGGTAAGCTTATTATTATTTTATTAATATTATACCAGTAAAGGATTGACTGCATTTCTCCCTAACTTCTCATGGTCTCAGGTCATGTGATAGAGAAAGTAGGCAGAAAGTTTCAGCATGTCAATTAGCACTAGCAGAATAAAAGCCGCAGAATAGCTAGAAGACCCCCATTGCCTCTTCCAAGGGTTTTTTTATACTTTTTTTTTTTTTTTGCAGGGCAATGAGGGTTAAGTGATTTGCCCAGGGTCACACAGCTAGTAAGTATAAAGTGTCTGAGGCCTGATTTGAACTCAGGTCCTCCTGAATCCAGGGCCAATGCTCTATCCACTGCACCACTTAACTGCCCCCTTTTATCCTTTTTTTTTATAGAGGTGGGTCATTATACATTGATCAAAGCTAATTGGGTAGCAACATTCAATTCCATTGGTTGACATGATTTGTAGGTGGTCTACATTAAAATGAATTCTACCGATGACATCTGGCAAAAGTATGCAAAAGACCCTCACTTGCTTAAGGCAAAGTCCATTACCTAAGTGTGGTTTGATCCCTTCAATCCATCATAAAAGAATGTATCTTCATTTCTTTTGTTCCCTTGGGTTTATCCCAGATCAAAGAGAACTGGACTTTCTGGAGTTGGTTGGGGGTGGGAGGAAAGAAAGATCTGAGAAACTGATCTCTGGATTCCCTCAAGGAATTCATTATTAATTGTTTTCTCACAGATATTCTCAATCTGATTGTTCTTGCTCCAAGTATGTGTACTTCATAATAGACTTTGAGATCCATCAGTCAGAAAAGTGTCAAACACGATGTTATTCCAGACAAAATTCTTACTAGATGGCTTCAAGCCAAGGCTGGAGGACCACTTGTTGGGTGCACTGTGAGGGGGGGATTCCTTTTTCAGGTCCAGGGTTGTGCTAGATGAACTGAAGGCCCATCCAACTGAAAAATTCTGTGATTCTCCAATAGCTTTTTTTAAATTTTGTACCAGAACAGAATGGCTAAATAGCCATTTCTATTTTGTAATGAATAAAGGGAACTTAATGAAGCTAAATCAATCGATCTGCTCGATGTAGAAATTGTCACCTAAATTCCATCAGTATGGGAAGTTTGAATGAATATAATAACCAATGACTAGATTCGAGGATGGTTCTAGAATGGTGAGAGAGGAAACTTCATTCATATATAGGGATATATTACAAATAAGAAATGAAGACCAAAGAGGAAAGGTGCTTCAGTCCTTTGAGATCATAGAAGCCACACCTTAGACAAAATAATTAGAAGTGGAGAATAGAGAAGACAGACTTCTGGATTTTATTAAATGAAGAGCCCACAGTTAAATTAAAGGAGTTTTTTGTTTGTTCTTTTGGTGAGGCAGTTGGGGTTAAGTGACTTGCCCAGGGTCACACAGCTAATAAGTGTCAAGTGTCTGAGGCAGAATTTGAACTCAGGTCCTCCTGACTCCAGGGCCAGTGCTCTATCCACTGTGCCACCTAGCTCCCCTAAGTTAAAGTTTATATACAATTTTGAAAGGAGTTTCTTTGTTTTTTTGTTTTTGTTTTTGTTTTGAAAGTACTATTTATCCCCTTTTGAACCACTCTGGCACCAGCATTACAGAAGTGGGGCTATGGGCCATGGTAAGGTGGGGTCGTTACACAAATCTGAGCACCATTTTGTATTAATCTTAATTTCATGCATTGTCATAGCCAAATAATTTATCTCCAGATGACTAGCCTTCTGATGTTGATGGGCTTCTCTCTGTGTAGCTTGGTAGGTCCTCTGAAAATAGTCACAGTCTGTTATGAGGACCATACTCCAAATTCTTTGCGAGAACTTGCCAGACCTTGTGCCCTACTGGCATAACCTTTGAGATTATCTCCATGTCATAGTGAAGTGTGGCATAGAGTTTTAAATGATGGGGAAAGGTGGACTAGTTATAAAGCAAAAGGTAGGGATAACTGACCAATGCACAATGTTTGATAGGTGTTTTTTTAATATATATCTTGAGAAAGTGAGGAAGGCTCTTAGAATGTTGGGTATACCCCTTGTCATGTACTTAAGGGAAGACGTGGGCATTAATTACATTGGATGAGCAGGCATGAATGCGTTATGAGCTACATTGCTAAAGGAGATAGCCACATCTGCAAGATCACAGATCCAATTTGGTTAGGGAGACAGAATGGTGTAGGGGAGAGAATACTCATTGATTTTGGAGTGCAGTCACACACAGGTTCAAATCCTGCCTCTGACACTGATTAATGTGACTTTGGCCAAGTTGTTTAAATTCTATAGGACTCAAGTTTCATCATTTGCAAAATGAGATGATTAGACTAGATGACTTTTGAGGTCCCTTACAACTGTAGATCTATAGTCTATGATTTTAAGATGTTTTAAATGGAAGAAACAATGAGATTTGGTGACAGATTCATGAGATACTTAATTAAACATGTGGTTGAATTTGGTTCTTACTGGTTTACCAAAAAAATTTATCCTTCATTACGAAGTTACTTCTCTTTGGGAGAAGAATAATACATCTTCACCTGAAAGTCTTTCTCAACATCACCAATTCATCATCTCCCAAACTAAACTTGTTATCTTGTCTCAAAAACCTGTCCTTCCAGTCTTCAAATATTCAAAGGACTGTCATGCAGAACAAAAAAGAAAAGATTAGTCTTCTTTTACTAGAAGACAAAAGTAGAATCATTGGAAGGAAGTCAAATTGAGCTGGGTTTGGGATCAAATGAGAAGAAATTCTTAGCAGTTGGAGTTATCCCAAAATAGAATGGGTTTACTGGGAGATAGTGGGTTCTCTGACAATAGAAGTGTTCAGGCAGAGGACAGATGACTGACCCTTTATCAGGGGATGTTAGAGGAAAATTACATTTCATATAAAGAATTTTACTTGCTGACCAATGAAATTTCTTCCAGTCCATGATTTTATGACTTTATGCTATGATGCTACTGTCAACTCTTGGTTCTCAGTGAGCTAATTGGTTATTCAGTGTTTCCTTAAATTCTTCATTGATCTCCAAATGGGCCTCCATCATGGTTCTAACCTAGACTGTCATTTCTTTAGAATTCATTTACACTGCTCCTTTATTTTTTTAAATCAGGTTTGAATGCATATATATATATATATATATATATATATATATATATATATATATATATATATATATATATATCTCAGATCTCTCCCCACCATATTACTTTCCTTCCTCTGTTAGTCCTAAATTTTTTGGTTTATATAACAAAGGTTTCCTTCACAGCAATTCTTGAAACAATATGAAGAAAAATTTTAAATAAATCTATAATATTGTTCACAGAAAATAAAACAAATGATCAAGATAAACATTCACCAATTCCACTAGATATAACTAGCTTTCTCCTCAGTCACAAAAAGTGAATTCTGATGTCTGTCCATGGTCAGGTTGACCATATTTCGCAATACTTAATAGAATATCAGTATAGTTTCAAAATGAAATTTCTTACCCATCATCTGAAACACAAAATTTTGGGTAATATTTTACACCACTGCCTTTTACCCCATTATCTCTAATAAAAGAGTAATCGGGGGCAGCTAGGTGGCGCAGTGGTAAAGCACCCACCCTGGATTCAGGAGTACCTGAGTTCAAATCTGGCCTCAGACACTTGACACTTACTAGCTGTGTGACCCTGGGCAAGTCACTTAACCCCCATTGCCCCGCAAAAAAAAAAAAAAAAGAGTAATCAATTTAAAGAATTTAAGTGAGAAAGAACCTCAGTAGTCATTTAGTACAACCCATATATGAAAGAAATCACTACTATATCAAACAAATGGCCATCCAGTCTTTGCTTAAAGATCTCTAAGGAGAGGGGCAGCTAGGTGGCGCAGTGGGTAGAGCACCAGCCCTGGAGTTAGGAGGACCTGAGTTCAAATCTGGCCTCAGATACTTAATACTTACTAGCTACATGACCCTGGGCAAGTCACTTAACCCCAATTGCCTCACTAAAAAAAAAAAAAAAAGACCTTCAGTGATGGATAGCCCACTACCTCATGAGGTAGCCTATTTCTACTGTCATGATAGCCCTATTCCTTAAAAGTGTTTCCTTACCTCAAGCTAGAATCTCTCTGTAACTTCCACTCTGGGGCCAAGCAGTTGCACATCAAATCCTTCTTAAGAAAAGCTCTTTAAATACTTTATGATAGCAATCAAGCTCCTTCTAAATATTCTCGGGGTCGGGGGGAGTTTTATTTATCATTTTTTACATTGCTATTGTTTCCTAGTTACTGCCTTTTCCACCAATCCCCCAGCACAATTCCCCATAATAAAGAAGTACAATTAAACAAAATAAATGGATCCCTTAACCAGGTCTGATAGTATATGCCCTATTCCAGGCTTGTATCCCACCACCCCTCTCCCAAGAGGAGGCAAAGCATGTGGCAGATAGACCTGAATACAGTACTTGGGGTATGGTCTAACCAGGGTAGAGTACAGAGATCAGTGCTTTACTCTGTTCAGTAGTTCTACTCTTCACACTACTTTTCTCATTCCAGACACTTTGGCTCTGATTAATGCTGGTTTCATTAGCTTTTTTGTCAGTGTTGTCATTCACTTGAGAACACATGACTGAGATGTGTCAAATCCTGGTTGGATCAGGGTTTTTTAAAGCATGTCTACGGACCCTCATAGGAGTATAGAGTTAGAGCTCATTTAGTCCAAGCTTCTTTTATAAATGAGGAAAATAAGACCCTCATTCAAGGTCATATAGGTCATAAATGGCTGAACCGGGATTCAGTTAATTGTTACAGGTGTTTCATAGATTACTTCCTGTTTATGGCCAAAGGGGCAAATAACCCCTGTGTTATCACCCTTCTGTGAAGGTGAGAATTCACCCATGAAGACTAAGTACTGGTCTACTTGGTTTGTTTGGTGCACATGGACAGGAAGAGTCTCCTCTTCTTCCCCTTTCCTTCCTTCACCCTGCCTCCACTAACATTAACTTCCACTGTAACTGACCAAATCTGTTTTCCCTCCATACCAGAATTCTGTCTATTGAGGTTTTGCTCACACTGGTTTCATGCCAGCGGTGTGAACAAATCCACCACCAGCCACCACTGACACCAGAACCTTGTGCCAGGGAATGGGCTTTATTTTCACCTTCATCTGACCTCTGAGGTTAAGCCATTTTTTCTAATCTAAAATATGGTACATTTTGTGTGTGTGGAAGGGGTGGGGGTGGTTTGCTGTAGCAGCTTTAAAAGAGAAAAAAAAACCCAGCTGTTGTTTTGTGCCTTGTCTCAGGGACTATAGTTGGGCAAAAAATAATGAAGCATTTTCTTCCTGAAAAATGGAGACTCCCTAGGGAAGCTCACTAGTCTGCCTGCACTCAATTCAGTGTAAAACTCGATCAGCCTCTGTAACCCAGGAGGCCATACAAACCGCAGAAATCTATTCTCTAGGTGTTGATGCTGTTCCAAAATGAGACACATTGCATATATGCCGCACTCTTTTCCTGGTGCCTGAGCTCGTGGGCTAAATAAGAGATCTGCCCCTAGCCCAGGATGCATTTCAGTGAATGAAAGTAACAGGATTCCTTCCTCTGAGCTGCTCACCCAGCAATATCCCAGAAGGCTTCCTGTCCCCATGATAGAAAAAGGAACACTTTTGCAAGCTGTTCTTTGCAAGGGAAATGAGAGTCTCACTTCAGCCATATTAAATTATTACCAGCCTTGTTTACAGAATTAAAGAGGAGATGGTGAGAATGAAGAATTTTAAGATAAGTTATATCGTACCAAGAAATTTGCCACTATAATGCAATGTAACTTCTTTTTTTAAAAGGAAGATGATAATGAATAATAGGCTGATGCTAGACTTTCTCTAAATATGCATGTAAGTTAAAAAAATAAAGAAAATGAGGAGCAACATAGCAAAAATTGAAAAAAAATCACAAAATTAAAAAGAATGAAAATGTTTTGAAAAGTTTTAATCTTATAACAGAAACTGGAATGAAAGCAATTAGATGTAATTAAAAATGAATGTAGTTTATGAAAATCAGTTATGAAAGAGGAAAAAAACATGTGAAGAGAAGTCTTTGTAGCCTAAGGATATATTTAACAAATTACAAAAAGATTTATGATATAGAAGCAATTTTGAGGGAAGAAATATAGTAATATTAGAATATTTAGGGGGCAGCTAGGTGGCGCAGTGGATAGAGCACCAGCCCTGGAGTCAGGAGAACCTGAGTTCAAATCTGGCCCTCAGACACTTAACACTTACTAACTGTGTGACCTTGGGCAAGTCACTTAACCCTCATTGCACCCCCCCCAAAAAAAAAAGAATAGAGGGTCTGGAAGCCATCAGAGATAAAGGGAGTTTGGGGGTTTAGGAAACAAAAGATAGAAATTAACCCTATGTACCTGCTGAAAAAGTACCATGCACAAAATACTTTAGGAGGGAAAATTCTACTAACATAGATGTTTTCTCATGAAAATTCTGTTCACATTGCATCTTTAACACCCCACTATACTCTCACTTGTCCTACTTGAACCAGGATTGTCAACACTAGCTCACAAGCCACTACTGGTGTGCTTTCCCTTAACAATCCTCTGATTGATTTAGTTCTTTAGTAAAGACATTTACTCATGAATTAACAAAAGGGGTAATTTTAAAGCATCCCCACTTCCTCCATCCCCCACACCAGAGGTTCTCTCTGTCTATCTCCCTGTCTGTGTGTCTGACCAATGCATACAGAGTTGGGGGGGATGGAGTGGGCACTAACTTAAAATATACACGTGTAGTGAGTGCACATGATAAAGGCAATTCTAAAACTACAGGTCCTCAATGTAATTTCTTTTCAGTGGTCTTCACAATATTTGTTTCTCAGCTGTGCTGGCTTGGTAAGGGGTCTTGCATCTCTAATGGATGGGCTTCTCAGGTGGGCTTGCCCCTAAGGGAGAGGCATCTGGGCTGGATGAGTATCACGTAAGCCACAGAGTATCTCAGCTGGTTAGGTTAAACTGCTGCTTCACTGGCTCAAGCAGTTGGCTCACTGGGTATGCTAGGTCCTTCCAAGCTCTCTTACTACTGGACTGGGCTAGACTCGGCTGCCAGATAGCGACTGCTTAGATTGCCTGACTGCTCAGAGCACGCTGCTGCTCCTCCTCCTCCTGCAATTTTCCTGGGTTGCTCCAACTTCTGGGCTTTCCCCAGGATCTAGCATCTCTACTAAATGAACAGACCCACTGGATTCCCTTGGCTCACTGTTTGACTGGCAACAGCCATTTTTATCCACCTTCAGCACTGATTGGGCTTTATGGCATTGTACTCTCATCTTCTTAGCATTTTACTCCTGCCGAGTTCTCTCTAATCCAGTGGTACTGGCCTTCCTTGTTGTTCTTTGAACAAAATACCTCATCTGTCTGCTCTCAGACATATTCCCTGGCCATCCCTCATGCCCAGAATACTCTCTCTCCTCATCTTCACCTACTGGCTTCTTTCAAGTCCCAGATAAAATCCCATCTTTTATAGTAATGATGTCAAGCTCAAATAGCAAGGCATCCTTTCAGGCCCCATATTGATTTAGAAAATCACAAATTAACATCATCTATGTTGTATTGTATTTATTATTTATTTATTGATCTGGTATGACTGTACTGGGAAGTTTTGTGGTCTATACCTCTGTTCTATAGAAAGCCTTTCCCAACCCCTTTTAATTCTAGTACCTTCTTTCTTTTAATTATTTCCTATTTTTCCTGTATGTAGCTTATTTGTACATATTTGTTTGTTGCCTCCCCAATTAGTATGTGTTGTTCTTTAGCTTTCACTGGAGTTACATGTTGAGAGCCTCACCCCCTTTGGAATGTGGATCTAATCTGTCTTTAGAACTCCACGTGTGGAATAAAATTTTTATTTGATGGCCCTCATTTTCCTACCTCTCGGTTTAGCATATTGGTGAATAGGTGACTTTTTTTTAAATCACATTTAGAATCCTTAAGTTTAGACATGGTGCTATGGATAAAGTACTGGGCCTGTAGTCAGGAAGACTCATCTTCTCAGGTTGAAATCTGACTTCAGACACTAGCTATGTGACCCTGGGCAAGTCATTTAACCCTGTTTGCCTCAATTTCTCATCTGTAAAATGAGCCAGAGAATGAAAAGGCACATCATTCCAGTATCTTTGCCAGGAAAACCCCAAATGGGGTCACGAAAAGTCAAACATGACTGAACAACAAAATGTAGATGTAGGAATTATGAATAATATTTTCTTTAATGAGATTAACAATGACAACTTAAGCATCAGAATTTCTAGATAACTTGACCTACTCTTTGACCTCAGAGTACCCCCATATAAACCCAAGTTCAAAGACTCCAGAGATAGAATTCACTTTTAATTC
Source organism: Dromiciops gliroides (assembly GCF_019393635.1). Taxonomy (NCBI): domain Eukaryota; kingdom Metazoa; phylum Chordata; class Mammalia; order Microbiotheria; family Microbiotheriidae; genus Dromiciops; species Dromiciops gliroides. Next base: position 154,998,236 of record NC_057866.1, on the reverse strand, counting down.
AGTTCAGTGCAGAAACCCTTTACTAAGTGTCTCCCATATTCCTGGGACTCAATGTGGGAAGAGGGGAGGAGAGAAGGGAGGGGACTCAACCAAGACAAAGACTAAACCCTCCTTGTCCTCAGAGAAATTCTTCCCCATAGAAAATAGATTACCCCTAAAAATCTAGAGTACAGGCCAATAGATATGAAGGTTTTTTTTCCCCTAGCTAGTCTACAGTAAGCCTTCTGAAGTTTAAATTTTGGGCCTTGAACAATCCATTAGTTGCAGAAAAGTACTTGTATTGTTTGCTAATTGCAAAATAACTAGATTTCCCCTAAGGACACATGCACACTTTATAAGTGGTGATTTGGGCGATAATGACAGTGAGAGAAGTACAGTCTCTGAAACTAGGCTGAATACTCATTTTTCATATTATCTTGTTACAGACTTTATATAATAGCTTTCTGGATGTAATGCACTCTTATTGGAGGAGGGAAGCACTTTTCTTAAAACTTCAGCCTGACCCAAAAGCTGTTAAAAAGACACAGAAAGATGTGATTATTTTTAACAACAACAACAACAACAAAATTACAAGATCTTTCCCTGTCTAAAAAAATGCATAGGCTATTGTAGAATTGCATTTTGAGAACAGAAAGGGACCTTAGAGGTCGTCTAGTCCAAACTCCTAAATTTACAAATGAGTAAACTGAGGAATCAGAGAGAATGACATGGCCACAGTAACACAGGTGGGAACAAACAGAGATGGAAATGAAAACTAGGTCGTCTCCAAATCTCTAGCACCTTTTCTACCACATCATATAAAAGGAACTGTACATTGGAGCTGAGAATTGTTTGCTTAAGATTTCATTTTCAAGTTGATTTTTATTTTTCAAGTGTGAGTTATTATATTCCGGGAATAACAAGATGACCCAAACCATCAATCACATACTGTTCTTATTTCATACAGCTATATCTCCTGATGACCTCAGTACTTAGCGGTCATTTTTTAAATTAAGGTCCTAGGAAAGTTAGTTCAGATTGCCAGAGGTGTCCTGGATGGTCAGATACAATAAATTCCCTGGGTTTCATAGGGTCATAGGTTGATTCACTTGGTTATACCTCCCCTGGCATTCTTCCCAGTCTTTGACACTAAGGACTATATTCAAGTTGACCACATTTTTGCTTCCGAGACATATTCAATGCTCCAGGTGATTTGGATACTATCAATGTAAGTGTAGACTAACCCAAATCTAGGCCACAACTATAAAATGAGATCTCTCAGAAAGAAAGAAAAAATACGTAGATAATCGTGTGCTGGGGAAGGGGGAGGTAATGGACCACACTTACAGTGGTGTAAAGTTATTGGAAAATATGGGTTCGAATCCTGTTTGAAATCCTGTTTAAGATGCACCTAGCTGGGTGACACAATAGACTTTTTGAGTCCAAGAGTTCTGGACTTAGAGGCTTGAAGATTTGAGTTCAAATTCAACTTCAGACTCTTACTAGCTTTGTGACCTTGGACAACCACTTAACCAATGCCTGTCTCAGTTTTCTTGTCTATAAAATGGGGAGAATAATAGTACCTATGCCCAAGGGTTATTGTGAAGATCTAATCAGATAATGCATACAGCACTTTGCAAACCTTTAAATGCTTTCAATACCAGTTCTCATCATCATCACTATTGTGGCTGGTAAAGAGGTGAAAAATGAATGGTCCTTGGATTTCCTGATTAAAGATAAAATCAAGGTTTTTATTCGGCACAAGGAGATATGACCAGGAGGGAAGTCTAGAACTTTATTGTCTCCTAACCAGAAAAAGATAATGCTTTTATAGAGGGTAGATGGGAGCTGGGATGCTTTTCTTATTCCTGAGAGTCAAGGGGGACTTTTTTGAAATGATGGTCCTGGCTGTGAGGAAATGGCTAATGGTCTCCTCTCAATAAGGATATAACTGTCACCATTCAAATAACACTTTTCTGGACCTGTTTGAGGATGAAGGTCTCAGTCCCTCTTCCCTCCTCTCTGGCAAACAAATCACATGGTTCAAGTAGCCCTAAACTGGTATCAATGAGTTCCTCTTCTGGGCTGTGTCCATATAAGGGAAGATTGAAGAAATGTCCCTGTGTCACCTCCCCCATTGGCTGAGAACCCAAAGAATAATTATGGAATTTAGGATTAAGAATACTGCGTTCTGGTTAGCTAGCTTTCCCGAGTAGATTGTAACCCTTAAGTAATCAATCCTGCCAGTGATGAACAAAGGGAGGGTCCATTTTGCGTTTGGGACTAGGGATTAAAAAGAGGCCTGTGAGCCCTCACTCTCTGAACTTGCACTTGCTAGCTGTAGCACTTATTTGAAAGTGTCCATTCTCATGAGAATGAAAATGAAAATCCTTTGACACATTGCCATTGAGTTCCAGAGAATTTTTGAGCAGGGGTCACTTTCCTCTCACTGACCTTTGGGATTATTTCTGTTTCCTGGCTCCAACCAGGTTGTAGACACACCCAGTTAAGATTCCTGCTATAAACTTTTATCTCCCCTTACTTTCACAGTACCTGTACTTTCACCTGTTATCTGATTATCTTTGAGTTTGCTTCTCACAGGAAAAGCCCCTTCTGATTGATTCTAATCCCATGTCACCATCATCATTATCATTATGATTTCTGAAAATACTAGCTGACTAATCATAGGCAAGTCACTTTAACCCTTAGAGTCTCGGGTAGTTCTCTAGGACTATAAATCACCTTCCTATTTCCTACCCACATCAATGAAAAGAGTTTCTGTACAAGGTGTACCCTCCTTTGTGGGTCACAATATGTCTTGGGGGGGGCAGCTAGGTGGTGCAGTTGATAAAGCACCAACCCTGGAATCAGGCGGACCTGAGTTCAAATCCTGCTTCAAACACTTAATACTTACTAGCTGTGTGACCCTGGGCAAGTCACTTAATCCTCATTGCCCCTCAAATAAAACAACAAAAACAAAAACATTACATATGTCTGCCTCCTCCCTACCCTGGACTCACCTTAGACCCTATGACCTTCATGATCTTGAGGGAGTTAGTTATACACTGACTAAATCACAGATTCTTCACTTGGAGGCTATCTTGTGGTTTTATTATAACCAGATTTAGGGAAAACCCATAACTTATTTTTGAAGCAATGTGGTAAATCAAATAATATTTTGATATTGCAGTGGACCAATATGGTGTGATTTTATCAGGTTAGGTACTTTCTCTCCACAATTACCAATTATATCCCAATAGTAATAATGAGGATGCCTTACATTTTATTCTTTCCAAAGGACTTTCATCCCTGTTTTCCTGGTTTGGGCTTCACAATAATTACATTTATTATACCCTATTTTTTCAATTTAGGAGCACAAGGCACAGAGAAATTAGTATTTCAGATTCTATAAAGCCCAGCTTGTCTGGTTTCTACCCAACCCTTGTCTAGACCATTTGTTTCAAGATTACCAAGAGGGCAGCTAGGTGGCACAGTGGAAAAAAAAACAGCCCTAGATTCAAGAGAACTTGAGTTCAAATTCAACCTCAGACACTTGACACTTACTAGCTGTGTGACCATGGGTAAGTCACTTAACCCTCATTGCCCCGCAAATAAAAACCAAAAACATTACATATGTCTGCCTCCTCCACACCCTGGACTCACCTTAGACCCTATTACCTTCATGATCATTGTGGTGGGAATAATATCCTAAGACTCCACCCCAGGTTAAGATAATTTTCCTTTAAAAGGTATCAATAGGGGCAGCTAGGAGGCGCAGTGGATAAAGCACCAGCCCTGGATTCAGGAGTACCTGAGTTCAAATCCGGCCTCAGACACTTGACACTTACTAGCTGTGTGACCCTGGGCAAGTCACTTAACTCCCATTGCCCCGCCAAAAAAAAAAAAAAAGGTATCAATATTTTCTTTGCAGTATAATTGACTGATGGGACTAAAGCTCAAACACTAAAGCTGCATATAACTTCCTGGTTGTCTGACTACAAAAACAGTTCAGCTTTAGACCACATACCAGCAACAACATGTGGCATGTGAAAAGTGAAGTTGAACAGGAGTAACTCTCTCCTTAATGAACATCTATTCCTCAGTAATCCTTCTGTCAGCCCTTCTATGGGCCATGGATATCTCAGTGGCCCCACAGCCTCATAGGCTTCCCCCTAGAAGTGGCCTCTTCCTTCCGCAGAGCTTCCATTTTCAGGAGGACACCCAGGCCAGCCATGTCTTCCTTTTTCTCCAGACTGTACTACAAACTCTGGACTTTGTCTGGCCCTTGTGAAGATTTACCCCCACCCCCACTCTTTTCAGTTCCTTGACCACAAGGACTGTCTTTCTTTCTACTTATATATTCCCAATATTTATCACAGTGCCTGGCAAAGCAGTAAGTGCTTAATAAATACTTATTGACTTGACTTGACCTTGAAACTTTCAGTGGCCTCTTAGATCACAAATTTAGAGCCAGTAGGGACCCTAGAGGTTATCTGATCCAACTCTTCCTCATTGTATAACTGAGGAAAATGAGTCTCAGAGAATGGAAATTGCCTGCCACAGAAGGTCACAGAAGGCAGTAAGTATGCAAGCTGGGACAAGAACCCAGGTCCTCGGTCTCAAAATCCTATGATCTTTCTCTCAGACCTGTTATTTCTTTTAGCTTCTCTTTCTCTTGTGGTCTCAGGTGAGAATTGCCTTCCCTTCAATACACAGTTGAGCTGACTGTGGTATTCATCCCTGTTAAAATTATGAAGGCTGGATACAGTCTTAAAATATTTTCTCTCCCCATGCCCTCCCGCCACAACCTCAACTTTTTCTCCTTCAATTTCTCAGAGATTGTAGTGTCTTCACGATTCATAGCCCTTTAGCACCTCCAGAAGGACATTGCCCTATTTTCTGGGTTTTGATAAATAGTTGAATGGATAAGCTTTAGACCTCATCCTTTCACCTGGGCCCCACCACACACACACACACACACACACACACACACACACACACACACACACACACACACACACAACGTTTTGAACAGACACTGCAAATGAGCAGTGAGCTAACCTGTAATTGAACAGGAAGGAAAAGGTACAATTTTGAAATTTGTGAAGTTCTTTTTTTTTTTTTTTGGTGGGGTTAATGAGGGTTAAGTAACTTGTCTGGGGTCACACAGGTGTGAAGTTCTTTTAATGATCACAAATGTTTTCCTTTTTTACACCGGTATTTTTCCAAGAGAGAAATCCCTAACATTTTAGGAGGCAATAAGACTCCAACATTATTCAAATTTAATATATATAACTTAACTGCAGTCATAGTTTAACATTTAGTTGATGGATGAATAAGTGGAGCCATCTTTTTTATAAGTTATATGGGCTGATGTATCATCATAAAGCAAATCAAGTTGAGATATTGACCTATTAGTCATGGCTGGGCATAGCGTTATAGTAAACAGTTCTCAAGGATTGACTTAATAAGTGTCCATTGTTTTGATTAGTGTATATCCAACAGTATAGAATCATCTCAATTCTTAATGCATGGACTACTTCATCACTAGTAAAAGAATTGGCAGAGAAGCCTGTTTTCATAGAGGATCATATAGACCTGACTTTGAATCTGTCCTTTTGAAATATTCTAGCTTTGTGACTTCAGCAAGTCACTTAACCTGTCTTGAGTCTCACTTTCCTCATCTGTAAAATTAGGACAATAACAACTGTAGCACTCACAGTCCACTTGAGGGGTAAGTTGAAAAGGGTGCCATTGAGACAGTGTATAGAAAGCATGTTAAAAGCCTTAAAGTGTTATATAAATGTCAGCTCTCATTATTATTATGACTTTTATTTTCAGTTGGATTCGCAGCTATCTGATTTTTTAAAAATTAGAAATAGGTTCTTGTGATCCTAAGAGCCCTCTGTTTTGTTTTGGTTTTGTTTTGTTAGTCTTATCTTACAGCACACTTTTCTTTCTATGAGTTTTTAAATTGTGCTGCCCCCCCTTTTCTGTGTGTGTTGAGAAGTGAGTAAGAGGAATTTAAAGTAAGACACATGCTTGGGGAATACTGTGGAGCTAAGAAGCTTAATATTGAACCAGAGTGTTCGCAGGTTTTTAGGACAGAGCTATTTAAAGAACCGTTTACTATCTGCTGTGATTGTGAAGGGTTGGTGATATATTATTTCAGGATATGAGGATGCCAAAGCTGTTGATGTGCCATGTGATATATCACACAGCCCCACCATCCTGGGAATGTTTGTAGAATATGCCATCCTCCCTCCTCACCCTCAACCCCTCACCCTTTTTGCATTTGTGCTCTATGGGGCTTATTTTGGTCTAGGACTGTGATTTTATTAGCCCAGGGAGCTCCTGGTGTGGAAATTCGGTACTATATAGCAACACTTCTGTACCTCAAGCCTGAAAGTCAGAGAGAATGTCCCTTGGCACCCAAAAGTTAAATAACTTACCCTGGAATTGCAGAAGATTCTGTGTAGCAGAAGTGACACAGGAACCCAGGATATTCTAACTCCTGAGACCGCCATCTAGACCAAGCTTCTTAAATTGTGGGTCACACCCCAATATGGGGATAGTATAACTGAATGTGGGGGTCACAAAAATCTGGCAGTAAATGTTTGATTTGTATACCTACTTTATAGACTTATATACCTGTGGGTCATGTTAAAATTTCTTAGGCGAAAACAGGTAGTGAGTGGAAAAAGGTTAAGAAGCCTTCATACACATAACATCTGTCAATATCATCCATCTATTTAGTCTATGTGTAAATGTAGATATAGATCTAAATGTCAGTATCTTTATTCTCTGGCATTCAATGAAGAGTATAATCTCTAAGAGATGTGTTGTCCAAGAAAAATTCATCACCCTGACACCAGCCTAGTGCTAAGCTTCTTCCAAAACTAGGAGGGGTGGGTCCCAAGCCTCACACATACAAATAGGATCATCTCCAGGCTTATCCTGGAAATCGTCCAACTTAGAAATCATAGGGTGCAGGGCTTTGAGCTGAAGGGTGACTTAGTTGAACGCTCTCCTTTTACAGATGAGAAAACTTGACAGGTTCTACCACACTTTATAGTTCTCCAAGAAGAGATTTAGGAATTCTGGGTGACTGCTATGGAAGATAGCACCAAAAGCAATCTAACAGACATTTCTTTAAGCAACTGTTGTATGTAAGGGCACTGAAGAGTTAAGGATTTTTTTTTTTTGGTGGGGCAATGAGGGTTAAGTTCCTTGCCCAGGGTCACACAGCTAGTAAGTGTCAAGTGTCTGATGCCTCATTGAACTCAGGTCCTCCTGAGTCCAGGGCCAGTGCTTTATCCACTGCACCACCTAGCTGCCCCAATTTTTTTTTTTAATGGCTCTATCTCTAATATCTTCTATTCTATTGGGAAGAATACTGGTTTTTAAACAAGTAATATACAGACACACTCATTCAAAGAAGAACACTAGCTACCAGAGTGAGTATGTATGTCTGTATGTGTGTGTATGCATGTGTGTATGTGTGTATACATGTTGAGGGGACTTGTGACATGGATGGGGGGCTAGCTCACCCAAGAATTGGAGGCTCATCAGGAATCTTTGTAACATAAAAAGATTTATTAGGAGAGAGGGAATATATAGCCTAAGAGCAGAATCACTATGGAGACTGTCTCCCTGATTAAGAGAAGAGCTAGTCTTTTTGTATGTTTGCAAACAAAAGCTGTCAAAACAATTGGGAAGGGAAACAGCTGAGGAGTGCCTGGAGTATGAATAGCACCCATCCATTTCAATATATCCTTGCAGACCAAGGTCTTTGCTCAGCCTTGTGGATTCTTGAGGTAGGAGGCAGAGCTGCTTTTCCTTTGGGAAAGTTAAAGGATTCCTTTGGGGTTAGGGTCTTTGGGTTTCTTGGGGTCCCTCATCCCACAACATACACACATGCATGTAATATATATGTGTAGGTATATAAATGTACATATGTAAACATAGTATATATACATATGTATGTGTTATATATATATATATATATATATATATATATATGCACACACATTATGAGTCTCTCCTCTCTTCCCCCCTGCACATGGGGAAGAAACTTGTCTTTATAAATGCCTACTATGGGGGCAGCTAGGTGGCACAGTGGATAAAGCACCGCCCCTGGATTCAGGAGGACTTGAGTTCAAATCTGGCCTCAGACACTTGACACTTACTAGCTGTGTGGCCCTGGGCAAGTCACTTAACCCTCTTTGCCCCCCAAAAAAAGAGAAAAGAAAATATATATCATATAAATGCTTACTATGTGCTCGGCACTGTACTAAGAGAGCTTTATAAATATCATCTCATTTGATCACAAACGAAGCCCTGAGAAGTAGATGTTTATTAGTTATCCCGCCATTAACAGTTTGAAGGAAACTGAAGCCGACTTGCAATATGGCCCAGGATCACACAGCTAGTAAGTGACTGAGGTCTGGATTTGAACTCGGGGTCTTCCAGTGACTCCAAGCCGAGGGCAAATGAGTCTCGTATTGCACCACCTACGATTCCCAGAGAGATGCTGCACAAGGTCATATATGCTTTAGAGCCAACTTGGTCATTCTTGATTCTATTCCAGACTGCAATTGCTCCAGTTTGAATTAAGCAGTAACCATGACACGGTAGGCCTTTGTTCAATAAACACCCTTTCCAAGCACAGAGCCGATTTCACTGCAATTGGGAGTGCACGAGATATAATTTCTTTTTGTGCCCTGGGGCATCAGCCTTGGTGGGTTATGAACTCCCATTTTGCATTTCTCTTTGTGTAAAATGTACCTTTAACCTTGTTTTGCCAGGAGTCATTCAGCTCTCTCTGCTCATCAGCTGGTGGTGGGGAAAGCACTCAACACTACTGTCTGGGAAAATGCTTGAGATGACAGTGCCCAGTCCAGTCTGCATTGTTCAAAGTGAGAGGTAGCAATTTAGATTTTGACTGAGCAGTGTGGAGAGAGTATCAGTGCTTGGCAGTGTTCCCCTCAAGTGTGGTCCCTGATGCAAGGGTGACTGGTCTTAGGAACACAGCATACTGTCAGGATTTTAATTTGGACAGATGGATGAGAACTCCAGTAAGAATCACTTTTGAATCAAATGCCAATGCATCCTAAGCAGGTATAGGGGACAGTCTGTATTCTGAGAGACAGAGACAGAGAGACAGAGAATTGGACAGGACCATAGATATCATATAATCAAATGCCTACAAAGGAGGTCACTAAGTCTTAGAGAGTTGAAGTGACTGCCCAGGAGTCACTGTGGCCTCAAATACAGATTCTTATAAATTCCTAAATGAATTAGCCCTTAGGTCAAAATGTCTCCTGCTGGTTTCTAGCTATAAGTTTGTCCTTTTTAATCCTTCCTTGATGGTAAAGGATTTCTGAAGCAGGTTAGCAATTGTCCCTTTGGTGGCTTTGATGTCTACCACTGTAAGAAGAAAACTAACAAAAAAAACCCTGCCTGCTTTTTTTACAGAAGAATTTCAGAGGTTTCTTTAGTTTGGTTCTTTCCTATACCTACTTCTGAGGATGTTGAGATGCTTGGGGTTCAATGATGAGGGCACTGGAGGCAGAAGACTTAGCTTTAAATTTCACCTTTGCTTCTGCCATGTTGAGTAGAGTATTTAACATCTTTGAGTCTCAGTGTTTTCCCTCCATAAAATAAAGGCCTTAGATTAGTTGGCCTTTGAGGTTACTTTCAATTTTAGTTTCATGATCCTGCATAAAATAATTAGAAAATCTTGTTGTTATTGAGTCATTTTTTGGTCATGGCCCATTCTTTGTGACCACATTGGGGGTTTTCTTGCCGAAAAACTAGAGTAAATTGCTATTTCCTTCTCCAACTCATTTGACAGATGAGGAGACTGCAATAAACAGGGTGAAGTGACTTGCCCAGGGTCACACAGCTACTAAGTACCTAAGGGCAGATTTGAACTGAAGAAGAGGAGTCTTCCTGACTCCAGGCAAAGCACTCTATCTACTGCACCACCTAGCTGCCCACTGGTTAGAAATGAGAAAACCTTAAAGCACTTTATAAATGTCAGTACTCAATATTATTATTACTATTAATAATAAATTATGATTTACTAATAATAAAATGTAAGAGGAGAATAATTTTTATAACTAATAAAATTAACTAATAATAATAAGATTGTTCCCACTCTTACAACTTTATAAAGGGTTTAGTTCTGAAGGAAACTCCATCTAGGCCAAATCCTTCATTTTACAGATGAAGAAACCAGGGCTGGACAAGGTGTGACTTGCTTAAAGTCACTCAGGTAGAAAGTGTCAGCTGTGTATGGAAAGCCAGCCCCTGACTCCAACTCCATCCTTTGTCATCTGCCCCACGAATAGACATGCTTTTTGAGGTCTTGTGGCCCAAGCTGGTATTGCTCCATGCCCCATGGTGTTGCCTAAAGTTAGACTGCAGACACATGGTCTAATCCCAGTCTTTTTCATTTTGCTAAGAACTCCTAAGACTTCTTTGCTGGTATTAACTTCAGAAACCCATGGTTGTTTCTACTTCCACATGCGCTATCAAAGGAAGGGACTTTAGTGGAAGAGAAATTTCTTTTCTCGTCTTCATTTCATAGAAAGTCAGAATAAACTGATGAAGCAGTTGGTTGTGTTGGCATGCTTCCCACTGATGTGGGCATATGCGGTTTGGCTCCATGCTGGTCCATGCTACTAAGGGTATCTGAGACGAGAAGCTCCCACTTGGTTGTTGGCATGCTCTGCCAAAGAGGACGGAGTCAGGAAAAGGCCCTCAGGAGAACAGCAGAGACTGCTACTGCCAGCAGGATGCCCTTTAGCAAGGAACCAGAGCCCTCTTCAAGAAGCCAAAGTCTGCTTGCCCAGTTCCTTGGAAAGTGCTCCAATCTAACCTCACTCCTCTCCCCTCACTGGGCAACACTTGCCTTAATACTCCAACCTGACTTATCACTGAATGATAACAACACAATTTACATAACATTGTAACACTTGCAAAGTGCTTTTCTCACAACAACCCTTTGAGATTGTGTGTTATCCCTCCCATTTTTATAGATGAGAAAACTGAGGCTGGCCAGTAATGAGACTCACTCAAGATAGGATTCCCATGTCAATCTATTCATTCTAGGTCTAGCATACTCTCCTTTACAATATGCTGAAGATAGAAGTTTATTGACTTAATTGGATTTAGAGTTGAAAGGGACCTTAGAGATAATCTAGTCTAATCCTCTCATTTTTCAGATGAGGAAACAGGTCTAGAGATGTAAACTCAAATGGTCCCAGATACGAATTGTCTCAGCCAGCTTCAGACCCTGGTTGCTGCCCTGTTGTTTTTCTACTTAAGATGGAGACCCTGGGCTGCCTTCCTTAGGAGAATCCACCTTGATTCAATACAGATATTGAAATAGGAAATAAAAGTGGCCCAGTTTCCCCCATTCAAATGCCCTTTTCACCTCTTTTAAAATCTTGCTGAAAAGACATTTTTACTTTCTTTCCTTGGCTGTCTTGGGGCATTTCCTCCCTTGGACACTGTGACATTTAAAGAGAATAACCACCCCAAAACTTTGATGGCAAACTTTAGGCCGCATTTTGACTATTTACCATCCAATCCTTTATAAATTCAGGCTGACAAATGAAAAATGATTAGATAAGTTTGGGTCTCATTCAGTAGTTTTAATTGTATCCAACTCTTCATAACTCCATTTGGGGTTTTCTTGGCAAAGATGCTGGAGTGCTTTGCCATTATTTCCTTCTCCAGCTCATTTTACAGATGAGAAAACTGGGGCAAACTGGGTTAAGTGACTTGCCCAAGTTCACACAGCTAATAAGTGTCTGAGGTCAGATTTGAACTCAGGAAGGGAAGTCTTTCTGATTCTAGGCCTGCCGCTCTATGCACTATGACGCTACCTAGCTGCCCTACCAGAATATATTTCTCCCTGTTTTGGAGCCACTTAAGGACAGAGGAAAGAACAATGGCTCTGTAGTCCAGAAGACCTGTATGACCCAGGGTAAGTCACTTAACTTCCTTGGGCCTCAGTTTCCTCATATGTAAAATGACAAGGTGGCATGAGATCGCTTCCAAAGCCTCTTCCAACTCTTAGTCTATGACAAAAGAAAAGAAAAAAGAAAGGGAAGGAAAAGAAAAATTAGATTTTTTTCAGGAGCAGATTCTAGTATTTAATGAGACTCAGCCTATTAATGGGCAAATCTAATGGCCCTTTTCTCAATCCTGATCCTTCTTGACCTCTAGCCAGCTTTCAACACTATCTATTATCTTCTCCTGGAAACTCTCACCCCTTCAAGTTTTCCTGATGTTTCCCTCTTCTGGTTCTCCTATTTGTCTTGACCCCTCCTTCTCTGGATCTCATCTGTGCCATACCTGCCAACAGTGGGTGTCCTCTAAGGCTTTGTCCTGGGCCTTCCTTTTACTCTCGATTTCAATTGAATTCAATTAGTATCTATACGCAGATGATTCTTTCTTTCCAGGACTTCAGCCTCAAGTCTTCAAATGCCTAATGAATGTCTTGAATCAGACGTCCTGTGGGTATCTTAAATGCAACATGTCAAAAACAGAATTCATTCCCCTCCCCCCAAAATTATCCCCTCTTCCAAATTTCCTATTACCACTGAGGGTACCACCATCCTCCCAAGTCACCTAGACTCACAACCCAGGTGTCATCATGGCTAGGGGAAGGCCTCACTCTGATCATTTGAGGCAAACTCAGGAAGTAAGACAAAAGGAATTCATTAATACACCAAGGCAGCATGTGGCATGTGTTGGTGTACCAGCCAGGATTTAATCTGTGTTCTGCTTTTTTATATGAGTAAGCAATTTGCAGTGGCAGCCAGTAGAGCTGTGGACAGAGTGTCTATCCATGATTTCTCTTGTGTATGAAAGGAGAACAGTAATAGGACCTACCTGACAGGGTTGTTACAAGAATCAAATGAGATAATGGATGTAAAACACTTTAAAAGCTATATTGTTAGTGAGCTTATGTTGATAGTTTATTCATAAAATGTGCTTTAGCTCTTTTTAACCAGCTGAGTAGGCACTGTAGATACTATCCCCATTATGCAGATGAGAAAACTGAGGCAGAGAAAGGTCAATTCTCCTGGATCAGGAATCTAGATAGGTAAAGTACAGGTTCAATTACCAGAGGTCACAGAGATGACTGAACAACAAAAATTTATGAATATATTGGATTAGAATCACCTCACTTCTTCATCCTGGTATTTTGGAGTGAGCATGCCATATGATCAAAGTTTTAAGCAAGGCCTTGAAATGAAGTCACCTAGATTGACTAGTCAGCACAAATAGTTGCCTCTGACACCCCACTGCCCCTCAACATATCCAATGTGTTGCCAAATCCTGTCATTTCTACCTTTGAAACATCTACAGCTGTCATGTATGGACTATTGACTTCTGGTTGGTCTCCTTACCTCAAATTTCTCCCTAAAAACTAATGAAATCAATCAGTATAATGAAATTAAGGTCTTTAATTGAGGCAGAATTGTTGCAAGTCATGATATCTCACTGCAGGTGCTTGGGTACCTGAAGATGGGAACTGGGGACAGGGTTTATATGGGATACCAGAACTGAGAGATGACAAGATTGCCTTTGGGAAGAGTAAGTTTCTCACATTTTCACCAGAGAGGTTCAAAAATAAGCTAAAGATCAGGAAAGAAACTTGGGAATCTCCAGAACAGGAGAGTTTTGAGTTTTTGTTTTTACAAAATAATCAGAAGCCAGAATATAATATTTGGTCAACCCTGGGCAATATTTTTATTTCAAAAATAAAATCCTACTTGACTTTCAAAGCCATTCACCCCTTGGTCCCTTCTTACATATTGTTCCCCTCAGGTATTCCACTATGCAGTGACACTGGCCAGCTGGTGGTTCCTTGCAGAAACAGTCCCTGCTTCAAGCTTTATCATGGGTTGTCCATAGGCCCATGCCTGGAATGCCCTCTCTCTTAATTGCCACCTCCTGGCTATCAAGGCTTCCTTCCAGATCCTACTGTAATTGCCTTCTAGTTGGAGGTCTTTCTCAACTTCCCTCCACCTTCACTTTGAGAATACCTCAATTTTACCGTATGTATGTGATTGATTTGGAGACTATTCCCTGCCCCCCACCCCACCCCCATCTCTTTCCCTTAGAATGCCAGCCCCTTGAAGGCAGGAACTGTTTTTGCAAATATCTCCTGTCCAAAGTGGTTAATGTTTGAGAGGTATTTGACAAATGCTTGTTGACTTTTCCACTTGTTAAAAAAAAAATTCTTGTTGATTCAACCTTTTTGACTTTCCAGAAGAACTAAAGATAATGCTTTAATCCTTTGGGCTGGGGGAGGGGTGAAGGTGAGGGAACAAAGACATTTTCCACCTAAAGATTTGAAGGATATTTTTTATTTAAAATTATTTTTTAAAATTGTATTTTCTGAGTGCCAGCAATTTTTTGGAATCAAAATATACTGTACTTGTTTGGGGAGGAGGGAAAGCTGTGGAGAGACCAGGACTTTAGAAAAGTGAAGTATGAAAAGGGAATGACAGTTGAGGAGCCTTTTCTTCCATTATCCCAGATTTAAAGTCCCTGTCAGGTTCCAGTTGGTCACTTGTTCACAATAAAAAGATGTTTTCTGTCATTTTATTTAAATTGATTGTCCTAATTTAAGGAAATGATTTCTGAGGCATAAAGAGAAAAAAAGTGGTACAGATTAGAAATAGCCTGACTTTATAGAATCTGGAGATAGCCACTTTGGATTGATGGAGAGCAATTTACATTACATTAAAGGGAGTTCATTATTGATCCAGGTTTTTAAAAAATATGGACCCTTTCCTTTACCCTCTATTACCCTTAAAAGGTCTCCAACTGCTTTTCTTAACTGTTTGTTACATCCAGTGACATTGCTCTTGCATCCAGAGCAGGGTAATCTTGAGAATTGTAATCAGGAGGGGAGGAAGTGCCTGTTGATTCATTTCTTCCCAAATGGAGCACCCTTGGATGAGATGATTTTTAAAAAAATATTGAGATGGGCTGAAATTCAGAGAAATATCGGAAAAAGAGAGGCTAGCCAGATTAAACTACCCATGCAGAGAGGCTGCCTACCTGTGGGCTTTTTACTCAGCATGATTAGTTTCAGAAAATAAACCTTTCCTGAATTGACTAGGTCTTTTGAGTTCTTGGATAGAAAATGGCATCTAGAGGTCAGGCTATTGTCAATATGTAAAACAAGTGAATCATAAAGACAGTGTAACATTGTATACTGGGGTCATGAGAAAATTGGTTGATTTTTTCTGTGTTTAAGAAATGGGGTGGGGGCAGCTAGGTGGCGCAGTGGATAGAGCACCGGCCCTGGAGTCAGGAGTACCTGAGTTCAAGTCCGGCCTCAGACACTTAACACTTACTGGCTGTGTGACCCTGGGCAAGTCACTTAACCCCAGTTGCCTCACTTAAAAAAAAAAAAAAAGAAATGGAGTGAAGGGATGGGACAGGATTGTTTAGGGAAGAATAAGAAATCTGGGAGAAAAAGAGACAGAGGAAGATAGAGACTGAAAAAGTGATACTGTATCCTAAGAAGGTAGATTAGAAGTACCTTGAGGGCAGGAATTCTCTTTGTTTCTGCTAGGCAGTCACTGAAGATTTGTTGATTGCTTGTTGATATTGTTGATATAACCCTTATTGATATAACCCTGGTTACAAAGTAGTCCCTAACATCCCTAACCTTTCACCTTCCTCACCCTCTTTATCTCTGGCTTCATTTTTGTGTGTGTGTGTGTGTGTGTGTGTGTGTGTGTGTGTGTAATCTTTTTATACTTGATGCTTTGTACATATCTCCATACTGCAGTGAATTTGTGATCTTTTTGGTATGGGTTATTCCTTTCAGGGCTGTTGACTGCCTTCTTATCCTATGCATTTCTCCTTATTACCAAGCATTTACTGGAAGGACACAACTCTCAGTATTCCCAAGTTTCTTTATGGTGAATTAAAATCTATGTCTTTTTGATCGGGAGCCTCTTCTGAATCCATTCTTAAGGATTTAAATACTTTAGCACAATGCCATGGTTAACTTGGCTATTGCTTAGGAGCTGTCTCTAATGTAGGTGTTAAGCAGTCAGATGTTTATTCTTATCATCTTTAGGCTCATAGCAAAGAAAGCAACTTTCTGTATTGTTGCTGATTTTTCTTTACTTCAGGCATTTAGCCAATGGTTTCTTTATTAATTAAAGAAGGATCTCAGAATTTCAGATAATAGCGTTGAATATTCTCAAGTCACTTTTAGGATGATGGAGTAGAGTCTCAGGCCAATTGCTGTACAGAAAAAAGCTTGGACCATATCAAAATTACGATGTCTTCACAGACTTGGAAAGTACAAACACAGCCGCAATTTATAAGATAATTGATGCCAAAGGAAAGAAAAAGTAGACACATTATAATAATAACAGATTTTTTTTCTAGTTTAAGCTCGCAAAAAAAAAAATTAACCTACATGATCTCATTTGAGGATCACACTAACACAGTGAAATGTCTTCTAGATATCTACGCCCTCATTTTACAGATGAGGAAATTGAGACTGAGGACATTTTTAGTGCCAAACCCATGCTCAGACAGCTTTTTGAAGATCATTTGAAGTAACTGGAGATGTTTAGCTTAGAAAAGAGAAGTTGGGGGAAAGCTAGGTGGTGCAGTGGATAGGGCACCAGCCCTGGATTCAGGAGGACCTGAGTTCAAATCCGGTCTCGGACGCTTAGCAATTACTAGCTGTGTGACCCTGGGCAAGTCACTTAACCCCAATTGCCTCACCCCCCCCAAAAAAAAAGAAAGAAAGAAAGAAAAGAGAAGTTGGGGGGGCATCTAGGTGGCACAGTGGATGGAGCATGGGCCCCGGATTCAGGAGGACCTGAGTTCAAATCCAGCCTCAGACACTTGACACTAGCTGTGTGACCCTGGGCAAGTCGCTTAACCCTCATTGCCCTTAAAAAAAAAAAAAGAAGAAGTTGGGGTGGGAGGTAGGGGTGGGAATGATAGCTATCTTCAAATATGTGAAGGGGTTTTTAATGTAGGAGATGAATTAGACATGTTCTATTTAGTCTCTGAAGGAAGAACCAACCAACCTGGAAATTATAAAGACAAATTTAGGCTTGGGGCAGTTAGGTGGCACAGTAGATAGAGTATCAGGCCTGGAGTCAGAAGACTCTTCTCCCTGAGTTCAAATCCACCCTCAGACACATACAAGCTAGCTATGTAACTCTGGGAAAGTCACTTAATCCGGTTTGCCTCAGTTTCCTCATCTGTAAAATGAGCCAGAGAAGGAAATGCCAAACTACTCCAGCATCTTTGACAAGAAAACCCCAGATGGGGTCAGAGAGGGATGAAAAACAACTCATCAACAAGAAGATTTAGACTTGATGTACTCACAATTAGAGATGTCCCAAAATGGCATGCATTGTCTATGGTAGCAGGTTCCGTCCTCAATGCAAGTTTTCCTTCAGACAGAGGTTAGATGCCTTCTTCTGGGCTCTGCTTTGGTGAGTATTCTTTTTGGAGAATGAGTTGAACTAGCCCATGAGGTTCCTTCCAGCTCAGAAATTCTGGCAAGATTTGAACCAAGGTCTTTCTGACTTGAAGTCTAGCATTCTTTTCCCTAATTCCTCCTGCCCCTCATGGGCCGACTTCCCATCAAGTCAGTGCACTGGGTTTTTGGTCTTGTTTTTCTTTTTATTCTTTGCCTTTATAGCCTTAGTGCTTAGTCCAGAGCTGGGTGCACAGTAGGGATTTAATGATTTCTTGCCTGACACTTGGGTACACAGAAGTAACAATACAAGAGAGGAGATTTTCCATGATCTCCAAACAAAGCAGTTATGACTGTTTCTAATCTGAAGACTTTTGGCAGCAGTTGGGGGACTTTCTACTGAAAAGACTATTCTGCCCCAAAAGAAAACAAGATCTGACCCATCTCTCAGTTCAATAGTGGTAGTAACCAACCTTCCTTCTCATTCAATGCTGCCTCCCCCAGCACTCCTATGGCTGAAACTCAGTACTTCATGATGCAGTTCACTGGGTTCATGTGCCTCTTTGGGATTTCCCTAAGGACGTTGCTAACAAGAATCTTAAGAAATTTTCCTATGCTCTTTCTCTCTGAGGCAGCTGGTGAAGCAGTGGATGCAGTACTGAACTTGGAATCAGGAAGACTTGAGTTTAGATCCAACCTCAGAATGCTATCTATGTGATCCTGGGCAAGTCACTTAACCTCTCTTTGCCTCATTTTCCTCAACTGCAAAATCGGGGCAATAATAGTACCTACCTCTCAGGATTGTTGTGAGGAACAAATCTGGCAATCTTTGTAAAAAGTGCTTAGCACAATTCCTGGCACATAGTAAGCCAGGATATAAATGCTTATTTCCTTCTCCTTCTCACAGCTCCCCTCCCCCCCATCTCTCTCTCTCTCTCTCTCTCTCTCTCTCTCTCTCTCTCTCTCTCTCTCTCTCTCTCTCTCTCTCTCTCTCTCACACACACACACACACACACACACACACTTTCTTTTTCTTCCTGGATGCCCTATTCCCAGTGATTCTTGCAAAACTAGTGACCTCAGGCTATAAATGAAATGATTCCCCAGAAATATAGATTTCATAGGAGTTGTTTTCTTGTAGGAAATGAAACTTTTATTATATATAGATTTTTGCCTAGGTACTACAAGACTTGGATTTCCTTCAGGCACATTACCAACCCCCTATGCCTTCTTCCTTCTCTCCCTTCTCCTGTCCCAAAGGTATCATAGTTCGGAACACCTGCCTCAGCATCTGGAACGGCATCCTGATTGTCTCCCAGAACTAGAAAAAGAGGCATATGAAGCTTGGGCTGTTGGTAGAAGGGTTCAGATATAGGGAATTCCAAATGGAATAATTAAAAGATAGGTGAATGTTTTGATCTCTACCTTTTTTCTCTTAACTCCTTAGCTATCTGTACCTGTTTAGGGGATGTTTAGGATGGCCACTTGTATGGTGAAGAGCCTAGATTTCCTGCCATATGGGAATCCATTGAAAGAACTAGGGGCACTTAGTTTGACGTGTCCACAACTCTCATGCTTTATTTTGCAGCTTAAGTTTATCACATCTCTTTTGGGAAATGCGTAGAATGTTTCACCATCAATCCACGTATATTATATTTGATTGTTGAACTGATCAGAGCTTTTATATTGAGTTTTATTTATTTATAAATTTATTATTAACGAGTTGTTTTAAACCATGTAATAATCATTTAATAAATTATTCTCAATTCTGTTCAGTTAAATATTCATTAGTTCATGTAATTTTCCCCATTTTTCTCGAAGACCAACCGTTTCATCATTTCTCATAGTTCAACAATATTCAATTACATTTATATACCACGATTTGTTCATCTGTTCCCCAATTGGACACCCTCTTAGTTCACAATTCTTTGCCACGACAGAAAAGGGCTATTATAAATATTTTTTTTTGTATATATAGATACTTTGTTTTTTACTTTCTTTGATAAATTTGGAGCATAAATCTAGTAGTGTTTTCACTAAATTTTTTTAAAAAGTATCAGCAATTTAATGACTTTTGGTGCCAAATTCCAAATTGTTTTCCAGAATAGTTGGACCAATTCACAACTTTACTAACAGGACATTAGTTTGCCTATTTGCCCTCTATCCCTCTAAAATTCATCATTTTCTTTTTTTTTTTTTCATTTTTGCTACTTGGATATATGAGAAGGGGAATTTTGGCATTTCATTAATTTTCATCTTCTAATTATTAGTGATTCAGAGGGACTTTTTGTACATCTTTTGAAAGCATGGATTTCTTCCCTTGAAAAGTGCCCAATCGGGGGCAGCGAGGTGGCGCAGTGGATAGAGCACCAGTCCTGGATTCAGGAGGACCTGAGTTCAAATCCGGCCTCAGAAACTTGACACTAGCTGTGTGACCCTGGGCAAGTCACTTAACCCTAGTTGCCCTGCAAAAAGAAAGAAAGAAAGAAAGAAAGAAAGGAAGGAAGGAAGGAAGGAAGGAAGGAAGGAAGGAAGGAAGGAAGGAAGGAAGAAAGAAAGAAAGAAAGAAAGAAAGAAAGAAAGAAAGAAAGAAAGAAAGAAAGAAAGAAAGAAGGAAAGAAGGAAAGAAGGAAAGAAGGAAAGAAGGAAAGAAGGAAAGAAGGAAAGAAGGAAAGAAGGAAAGAAGGAAAGAAGGAAAGAAGGAAAGAAAGAAAGAAAAGAACAGTACCTAATCATATCCTTGACTCTTGTTTATATAAATTTTAATCATGGAGACATTTAGTTTGGAGAGGACCTATGAATGACAGTATACTTTTCTTTAGGTATGTGAAGGTCCATCACCTAGGAAAAGGGTTAGAGTTGGCCCCGGGAGGCAGAATTAGGAACAATGGGTGGAAATTATAAAGAAGTAGATAATGTTTTTATGTAAAGGGAAATTTCCTAACAGTTACACTCATCCCAAGGTAGAATTGGCTATCTTTGAGAAGTAAGGGGGTCCACCTATCTGGAGGTCTTTAAGCAAAGGCTTTAACTACCATAGTGTATGATGTAAGGGTACTCACATAAATGGTAGGCAAAGATGGACTCTGTAGTCACTTTCAATTCTGAAATTCGTTTATTCTCCATCCTGAATGTTAACTGTTTACATTCTGGTTCCCTGTGTCCCTCACCCTTTCCTTGGCCAAATGTGTATGTTCTGGAAAATATTTTTATTTGCTAGCACAAGAAGCATTCCTGCTTTCATTTTCTCTGACTGCAGTAGGGTCCAATGACCCCTTCATCGATGTGTGTTCTGTTCTTTTTTGGGAAAATTTTAGTTACATAAATTCCATGGGCAATTCCCCTCCCAACACCCACACCCACACCAACTAAGTGGGACTTTCACAAGCTATTGGGAATTTCCTCTAATGAGAAGGTAAGTGAAAAGAGAATTTCTTATAATTAGAGGTTTAAGACTAATAAAGGAAATTAAAATAATCAGTACAGATGTTTAAACTGCTTCAGAGCACCGGACAAAGACTCATTGTTTAATTTAGGCAAATGCTGCTATTTATGGTACAACCACTTAGCTATTCAAGAGCTGGTTTTATGCTCCATTTTGTTATTAATTTAAGTTAAAGTATTACTCAGATATGTACATGTTACAAAAATCAGTCATTCATAAACTGATTCAAAAGTAGCCAAATCGAGGTTTTTCTCTTTTTCTGTGTCACATATACTTTACCTGTGATGTCTTGGCAGGATGGTGAGGCCCAAAGGTTCTTAGATCTTGACCTGGAAAGGACCTCAAAGTTCATTAAGTCCAGTCCCCTCATTTTACAAGTGAGAAAACTGAGGCCTAAAGAAACAGGAAGAAGTGACTTGCCTAGAGTCATACGGCTAGTGTCTGAGATGGAATTCAAACGTAGGTCTTCCGGATTCCAACTCTACTATGTCCATTATGCCATATTGCTATCAAGCAAAAACTGGAAAGTCCCGTCAGTGGGGAATTTCTAAAAGGATACAGATGCGTTTCCAAGGATGAGAAGTGACAGTGAAGTTCACCAGTGGAGAAGTTATCTCCCCCTCAGTCTTCCCTCCCCTAATCAATTAGATCCTATATCCATTGGATTATAAACATAACCTGTATAGAGTAGAGGGTCCTTATCCCATCTCATTCTCATTGGCAAGTCAGATCCCCAGCCTGTAGCTGGCTACATCTCTCTCTCTCTCTCTCTCTCTCTCTCTCTCTCTCTCTCTCTCTCTCCCTCTCCCCACTATGATGGTACCCTTGAAAAGCAATAGGATTCTTTTAATGCTATGCACTACAGCCCCATTTTCATGTGTTCTCCTGAATATCAGTCACTAGAGCCAGCTAATATCTTCTTGGTAACATTGATCCCAGTGCCCAACTTAACCTGTTGGTGTCATCAATATTATTGATAGCCAATTAATATCAATTAGCTTTACAAAACGGACAGCCAGCTGGTACGGTGGATAGAGAGCTGGGCCTAGAGTCAGGAAGACCTAAGTCCAAATATGACCTCAGACACTTATTAACTGTGTGACCCTGGGCAAGTCACTTAACTCTGTTAACATCAGTTCCCTCATCTGTCAAGTGAACTGGAGAAGGAAATGGCAAACCATACCCTAGTATTTTTGCCAAGAAAATCCCAAATGGGGTCACAAGAGTCGGACACAGATGAAACAACTGAACAAGAAGCTTTACAAAGGAATGTTTTCTAAGAAGATATAGCAAGAACAGAATTACAAATATATCCCCCTGAAACCAAGGCACATTCTCCCCTCTACAACCTCTGTCCCTGTGGAGAGTGGGTTCAACTTAAAGTACTTGCAACTAAACATTCATCCTGCCAAGTTCCCTTCCAGGAGTGACATTGCCAATGGACCTTGTTACTCTCTCATTGGGGTTCATGATGGCTTAGCTACCAGGTCAATCCACGGCTGGGCTGGATCCCAGGTCATTCCTCTGATGAGGGCAGTGCTCCTTATTGGACTCAGCAGCCAGCAAACTCTCTGATAAGCAATCCAGTTCCTAGACCTTTCTGGTTTTTCAAAACTCCCAGTTATATTCTAGTCCATTCTGCCTCCTAACTAATTTGCCTAAATTCAGGAAAGAATGAATGAAATTCAAGAGACAGAAAACCAATAGCACCATATGTTTAAGGCAGTTCAAGGCTGTACTGCAATACAGGTAGAGAGATAAGAGCTCAGAGTCTTTCTTCCCCACGCATTCCACAAGCAGAGACTTACTGCATGTATTCATTCCCCCACTCAGCACCGGAAAAGAGAAGCCAGATTTGTCCTGTTTATACCCTTCTGTATGCATACTCAGTTTTGGTTCCATAGCCAATTAAAAGGCTTTTCTTCACCAAGTACTATGTGGATATTCAGGAAATACCTGTGCATGCTTTGATGGAGGACAGGATTCTGCATTATGCATGCCCTGAAACAAGCTTCCCAAACGGTGTGGGTTGGCACCGTGCAAAGCAAATTGCTATTGCTCAAAGTCCTGGGCCTTCATTGGCCAGTCCCCTGTTATTTAAGTAAAAGTATAGCTCCCTAAATCTTATAATACTAAATGATTCAGAGGCATCCCTATAGATGTATTTGGTGTTGGTACAACATTTTTTTATGGACATTTCATTTATTCTAATTATTCCTGATATAATCTCCTTCCTTAGATGCTTCAGGCTATTTTAAAGTTAAATTATTCTTTTAAACACAATTATTTCCATATACATACATTTGGAATTTTATCTTTTAGAATTCAGTTTTTATGAAGTACCCAATATGTACAGATCAGTGTGTTAGGTAAAGGATGGATGCAGAGATGAAAGAAAATGTAATTTCCACATTGAATGCAGAGATAGAACAAAACATTGTCCCTACCCTCAAGGTGCTTATTACAATAGTGTTATAGTTTGGCAAAGAATTAGACATTGAGGGGATGCCCACCAATCGGGGAATGGCTGAGCAAATTGTATATGAATGTAATGGAATATTAGTGTGGGGGGTTTTTGGGAGGGTGGGCAATGAGGGTTAAGTGACTTGCCCAGGGTCACACAGCTAGTAAGTGTCAAGTGGTTGAGGTCAGATTTGAACTCAGGTCCTCCTGAATCCAGGACTGGTGCTTTATCCACTGCGCCATCTAGCCACCCTAATGGAATACTATTGTGCTATAAGAGAAATGATGAAAAGGCCGATTTCAGAAAAACTTGGAAAGACTTATATGAACTGATGCAAAGAGAAGTGAGCAGAACCAGGAGAATATATAGTACACAATAACCCCAACGTTGTGTGATAATCAGCTGTGACTTAGCCCTTCTAAACAATACAATGGGACAAAACGGTTCCAAAAGACTCATGAAAGAAAATGATATCAACACCCAGAGAGTCTGAATGCAGATTGAAGCATACTATTTTCACTTTCTTGGGGTAATTTTTTTCCTTTTGTTCTATTTCTTCTTTCACAACATGACTAATATGGAAATATGTTTTACACGATGGAACAAATATAACCTATATCAAATTGCTTACCCTTTTAGAGAGGAGGGAAAAGAGGGAAGAAGGCAGAAAATCTGGAAGTAAAAATTTTATTTTAAAATGCATGTTAAAAATTGCCTTTGCATGTAATTTGAAAAAATAAAATACTATTAAAAAACAGTAGTGCTATAATTGTGAATCATTCCTTTTTGTTCCTACTATATGCAGAACCCTACCCTTAAGTACCAACACATGATAAATGCTTAATAAACCTTTCCTCTCTGATATGGAAATGAAAAGAATATTCAGAAGGTGTGTGTATTGGGGGGGGGTCTATGAGTGTGGACTATTTAATATATAAGTTTTCTATGGTTTTTTCTCTGTTTTTCTCTTGGTCCTATTTTTCTTTTCTTTAATCTGTTATATGGGATGGCTGTCTGTGATAGGGCTACAAGGAGAAAGTGTAGGTGATGTAAAAACAAAATATATCAACATACCAATAAAAATTTATTAAAAAGATAAAAAGAAAAAGGATGTGTAGGACTTGGAGTCAAAAGCTCTGGGTTCAAATTTGAGTTCCACCACTTACTGCCTGTGTGACCCTTTGAAGATCACTTGAACCCTCCTAGTCTTAGTTTTATGATCCGTAAAAGGATACAGAATACATGGCTTCCAAGATCCCTTGAACCTCTAAATCTATGATGCAATATATTTGTGCCATTTCAAGGAGAATCTTCTTAATTTACCAATGACTTAGGGTTTCACATTCTATTTGGAACAAGAACCTTTATGCAATGTATAAATAGTACAGGGCTTCTTAAACTTCTTACACTCACAACCCCTTTTCATCCGAGAAATTTTTTCACAACCCCAGATATATAGTTATAGAAAATAGGTCTACATAACCTTTTACTTTTTTTTTTGTGGGGCAATGACGGTTAAGTGACTTGCCCAAGACCACACAGCTAGTAAGTCTCAAGTGTCTGAGGCCAGATTTGAACTCAGCTCCTCCTGAATCCAGGGTTGGTGCTTTATCCATTGAGCCACCTAGCTGCCCCCATAACCTTTTACTCTTGCCAAATTTTTCACAACCTCCACAACCCCATATGTGGTCACAACCCACAGTTTATGAAACTGGGTAGTAATAGATAGACAGACATCATGGGAGTCAAGGAAAATCTGGGTTGAGTCTTGCCTATGACCCTTGGGTAAATCTCTTATGGCCTCCATGCCCCAGGCAGTTCTCTAAGACCTTAGGTTGCAGAACAGTTTTAACTCTTCACAGGTAAGAGTAAAAGATGATCAAGAAGGAGCCCCCCTTCGTCACTAAAATAACAGATTCTGACTAAATAAAATAAGTATCTGAGGCAGAATTTCAACCTGCCTAGGGGCAGCTAGGTGGTGAGCCATGGGCCTTGAGTCAGGAAGACATGAGTTCAAATGCGGCTTGAGACACTTATTAGTTGTGCGACCTTGGGCAAATGATTTAACCTCTATTTTCCCCAGTTCCTCATCTGTAAAATGGAGAAGGAAATGACAAACCACTCCAGTATCTTTGTTAGGAAAACTCCCAGGGACTAAATCCCTGAATGTAAGAAGGAGGAGAAGGAGAAGGAGAAGGACAACAACAACAAACAACAAATGCTAATTGATATACTAATCCTGAGTCATTAGGTGGAGTTGGGCTTTGTTCCAATCTTGCCTAGAGATTCAACTTCATGAGTTTAAATCCAGCATCAGATACTTGCTGACTGTGTGAGCCCTGGGCAAGTCAATTAACCCCATTTGCCTCAGTTTCTTCATCTGTAAAATGAGCTGAAGAAGGAAATGCCAAATCACTCCAAGAAAATCCCCAATGGGGTCAGAAAGAGTCAGACAGGGATGAAAAACAATGAAACAACAAACACAACAATGTGCCAGGGCTTCTTAACTTGAGTGGGAGGGAGTTCTGTAAACTTGTGTTTAAAAAAGTGCAGGAAAGTCATATTGGTGGCTGAATGGATGATGGGTTGGAGTGGGGAGAAACTTGAGGCAGCAGACCCACCCTCAGGCTCTTGTTTCAATAGTCCAAGCATGAGATGATGAGCACTTGCAGGAGATCCGTGGCCTTGTTACACGAGAGAAGAGGGTATATTCAAGAGCTGTTGCAAAGGTGAAATCCACAAACCTTGGCTACAGATTGGATGTAGAGGGATATCATCACCAACTCCCTCTGCAGAGCTGAGGCACCATTTGTATGGAACACTAAGTATAACATCAGATTTTTAAATCAAGTGCATAGTGAATAGGTCACTGGACTTGGAGTCAGAAAGACTCAGGTGTGATTTTACTAGCTCTGTGATCCTGTGAGTCATTTAACTTCTCTTGGCCTTATTTTTTTCATTTGTAGAACAGATCATAATAGTTCCTGTCTGAGAGGGTTGTTGTAAAGATTAAAGGGGATTTATGTGTTTATGTGTATACACATGTATATATACCTATGTATAAATGTATATGCATACACACAAATATAAATATGGATATAGATGTGGATATAAATGTAGATGTAGATATAGTTTTGTAAACTTTAAAGCCACAGTCTAAGCTAAAGATTAGCTATTCTCATTATTATTACTATAATTATAAATGTTAGCTATTACTATTATATTACTAATTGTGTAGAACTTTACATTTTTTTCATATTAAAGGTTTGCTGGGGGGCAGCTAGGTGGGACAGTGGATAGAGCACCGGACCTGGAGTCAGGAGGACCTGAGTTCAAATCCGGCCTCAGACACTTAACACTTACTAGCTGTGTGGCCCTAGGCAAGTCACTTAACCCCAATTGCCTCACCAAAAGAAAAAAAAAAGTACAAAAAACAAACAAAAAAAAGGTTTGCTGGGGAGGGAGGGGGGGAAGACAATGAGAAATAGAAGTGATGGAAAAAGAAAAGATATTAATAAAAATTTGTTTAAATAAACAGAATGAGATATAGTTTGATCAATGCTGCAATAAGTCATTCCTACAGTCTTCTTTCTCTCTTGGGTTTTAGAGAAGTGGGTAGCAATTTTGTGTTTGACTTAGTATTGTCAGTGGATTGGGCTCTAATGTTGCTTTTTAAAAAACCCAACATTCATCTTAGCCACCCCCACCCCCACCCCACCCCTCCAGTGCATGTGGGCAGAATCTAGGACTCATACTTTATTCACTCTCGTGGTGTAGGGGGTCTCTGTGAGGTCATAAATGACGACAATTCAGCCTGTTTCCTTCTGATCTCCTAAACTCACATCAGCACACCCACAACAGGGCTGGAGTAGCTGATGAGAGATAAAAAGATATATTACTCCTTTGTTTGTATCAATTTCTTCTATCTTGGTACAGTTTCTATCAGCAGTTGGCATGGTTGTGAGGCAAACAAACATTGTCTTGGAAGGATTTTTATTTCTAAGTTCTTTTAAAAATGTTTTATTTTTGCCTTTTGTTTTTACATGATAATTCCTCCACACCTCGCTCCCCTTCTCCAACACTTTTTTAAATTGAAGAAAAACATTTCAGGAAACTGTCTTTCTGTGTTAGAAGGAAAGTTTTGTGGGATTTGGGGTAAGGATTATTTCCAGAAATGACTGTAATGCACAAACAAAAGGCATTAATAAACCTTTTTTTTTTTTTAAGTCAAGTGTGATCCTGGATCCCAATCTATATAAGCATACAAAACTACAGACTTTACTGACAGCCTACACCATCTTCCATACCAACAACCCCTCTCTATCAAATGTAGCTACCCAAAGTTTCAACAGGATATTTATCAGTTTTTACACTCCTTCCAAGTACTCAAGATTGGGACTTCCTTTTAGTGATATTGTCATTTATGTGGTCTTGTGGATAAAGGACTGACCTTGGGGTCCAGAAAATCTGAATTCAAGACACACTGCTGACACATACTAGCTGTGTGTACTTGGCCAAGTCATTTATCTTTTCAGTGTAAGTTGCAGAGAAGATGCCTGCCTTGGGGTGGAATTCCCTCATTCTGGAGTTCCCTTTATGAATGGAATCACAAGTCTAATCCCTGTTCCTATCATTTATATCTCAGTTGTATATATTGTTCCTTTGGTTCCGTTTTCCTCACTCTGCATCAGTTCATACAAGTCTCACCAAATTTCTCTGAGTTCATCACTGTAGCAATTTCTTACAGTTCAATAAAATTATCGGCAGCATTTTTGCTCATTCCTTGCAGAGTTGATTACAAATTGGTTATTTCATATTGGGTAGATGGAGGCATTTGAATGATTATTCAAAGTAGCCCCAAGCACCCAGGATTTTGTAAGTGCACACTGATGGCATTTGATGATAGTTTGGAGTGAAGATTTGAGTCCTGAGGGAGAAGGATTGGCAGTGCTACATGGGATCAAATCATTTGAATTAATTTGCATAGCAATTCCACAGTAAAATGTAGTAACTGAGGAAGCTTCTATGCAGTACTTTTTCAAATTAGTATTTTATTTTTTCCAATTACATATAAAGATGAATTTTAACATTCATTTTAAAAATTTTGAGTTCTGAATTTTCCTCTCTTTACCTCTTCCCACCCTAAGACAATCAACAGTTTGATATAGGTTATATGGGTGCAATCATGTAAAACATATATTAGTCATGTTGTGGAAGAAGAAACAGACCAAAAGGAAAAAAAAAGCCATGAAAAAAAATATAGTTAAAATACTGTGCCTCAATCTGCATTCAGACTCCATCCGTTCTTTTTCTGGATTTGAATAGCATTTTTTGTCTTGAGTCCTTTGGCATTTTCTTGGATCATTAAAATGCTGAGAATAGCTAAGTCCTCCATAGTTTTCACTGTACAGTGTTGCTATTACTGTGTACCATGCTTTCCTGGTTCTGCTCACTTCACTTTGCATCAATTCATGTAAGTCCAGGTTTTTCTGAAATCTGCCATATTCAGTACTTTTTTTTAAAAAAGGATCCAAATTGTAGTTTCTTCCCCTACTTCCCTCATCCCAAAATATTTTATATTTTTATATATTTTGTGCATCTAGAAGTACAGCCAATTTTTCTCAAGTCAAGCTATACATGTAGAATTTTATAATACTCTGTAAAAAACAAAATTAGGCATAAATTTTCATTTTTTCCAAAGTAACTTCTTTACAGAAAAGATAAGCAAAATTTTCTTAAATAAAAATCCTAAAGAAGCATACAATAATAACAGCTAGCTTTTCACCACACTTAAAGTTTTAAAAAGCATTTTTATGCATTCTTGCTTTATCCTCCTAGCAACCCTAGGAGGTAGATGCTAGTCAAAAACAGTCAATGACTCACTATTTCTTCAAGGATAACATATAAAATAGCCTGGTATTGTAAGGCTGTCTTCAGTCTGGTTTACAACTACTTTACCTGACTTGATGCTTATTCTTCCCCTACTTGGAAACTTAGTATGAACTGTGTGTTCCCTGTATAAAGCATTCCATGTCCCACCTCTACAGATAGCATCCTGTGACAGGATTGGACTCTTGTCTTCAAGTCTTGAAATCCTTAGCTTCTTTCCATATGTTGCTCAGGTGTCTCCTTTTACATGAGGCCTTTTCTTGATCTCACAAATTATTGGTACTCTAAAGTACTCCTAAAATTACTTTTGATTAGTTTGTATATATTTAAAATCTATTCATCCAGGCGCATGTGTTCTCCCCTGCCAAGGAGAGAGTAATAATATTGAACTCACTTCAATTCTGTGACACAAAGTTCATAAATTATTAGGAACATGAAGAATTAAGTTCAAATAATTTGAAGTTTTTACATTGTACTGTAGCAGGAAACTCAACCAGATCATATCATTTTTCTGCTTGAATGATTTCCTGTGATACAATCAAACTATTGGCCATTCTCTAACATTTCTCAAAGCTGTTTTATCTACCAAATTTTGCATTTGTGGGTATGTATAGTTACAGATTGTGTGTGTGTATGTGTGTATATATATATATATAATTATATGGTTATATATAGTTATATAGTCATATACACATGTATATGTATATGCACATGTTGGCCTGTAGAAGAAAACATACTGGGGTAGTTAGGTGGCATAGTGGATAGAACACTGGCCCTGGATTCAACCTGAGTTCAAATCTGGCCTCAGACACTTGACATGTACTAGCTGTGTGACCTTGGGCAAGTCACTTAACCCCAATTGCCTCACACACACAAAAAAAACCCCATACTGAATTACTTTTAAAGCTGAATAGGCTTGGGGAAGCTAGGTAGCACAGTGGATAAAGCACCAGTCCTGGATTCAGGAGGACCTGAGTTCATATCTGACCTCAGACTTGATACTTACTAGCTGTGTGACCCTGGGCAAGTCACTTAACCCTCATTGCCCTGCCTCCCCTCCCCCCCCCAAAAAAAAGTTGAATAGGCCTTAGATTTCATCTAGTCTAATTTCCTTATTTGACAATTGTGGAAACTAGAGCCCAGGGGGATAGAGCACTGGTCTTGGAGTCAGGAAAACCTGAGTTTGATTATTGCCTCAGACATTTCCTGTGTAACCTTGGGCAAATCTCTGTCAGTTTCCGTTTTCTCTTTTGTAAAAATGAGGCTGATAGTAGTGCCTACCACACAGGTGTTATGAAGATCAAATGAGATAAAGTATGCAAAGCTCTTTGTAAATATTAGCTGCTATCATCATCACCACCATCACTCTCCTCCTAGTAAGTCGAGACATAGCATAATGTAGTAGATAGAGAGTTGGCTTTGGGGCTGAGAAAACTTAGGTTCAAGTCCCATTTCTGACACTGACAGGCCATGTGATCTGGAGCAAGTCAAACTTTCAGTACTACAATACAGGTAACTTCCTAAGACTCTAAATTGCAATAAGGATGCTGACTTGTTTTAAAAGAAAGTTTTCTCATCGGGGAGTTTCTCCCTATGCCAATGAGATAACAGGTTCAGTCCCTATCCAAATAAGGATCCAGATAACTTATTATTAGTATTTTTCTTGGTTTTATTTATGAAAGAGGCCCTAGAAGGAAGAGCTGAGAGGATGTGGGACAAACAGATTAGGAATGGGAGTCACAGGGAGATTACTGGAGCAATATGATGGAAAGAGCAAAGGAAAGTGCCTTGTATACAGTTATAGCAATATCATTTTCAAAATGACTGTGAGCAAATAAGTCATTTTGAGTATTATACATACACAGATTAACTAAAAAGGACATAAGAAGAAAGATGCTATATGTATCCAAAGACCTCATAAATAGAATAATGTATAGAATGACTTTACATACACACACATACACACATACATATAGCATGTATGTGTGTGTGTACATACACATATACCTTTTTGTGTCTAATAGTAGCTATCTCTAGGGTGAAGGGGGGAAGAAAAAAAGAAATTTACATGATAACTTTTATATATTTAAAAGGCATAGCAAGTTGTACGTAATAGATTTGCAGTTTCATGTACAGTCATTTTTAAAAATTAAACTATGTTATGGAAATTCTTATTTTATTCCATAAGTTTAAAAACAAAAAAATCTAGCCAAAGAGAAAATACTAGAGATGTAGTGATCCAGGACCAAGCTGTGTCTCATCATTTTCTCTAAGCTTTATAAACAAAAGATAAATAAGACAATCCAACTCCTCAAGACAGTAAGACAGTAACATGGAGACTGCTGTCTTAAATTGTGTAATGTCATTCTACCTTTGATCCAAACCTGCTTTAACTGTTGGTCAGAGCCATCTTTTTTTTTTCTGGGACAATGCGGGTTAAGTGACTTGCCCAGGGTCACACAGCTAGTAAGTGTCAAGTGTCTGAGGCTAGATTTGAACTCAGGTGCTCCTGAATCCAGGGCCGGTGCTTTATCCACTGTGCCACCTAGCTGCCCCCCAGAGCCATCTTTTAACTGCTAGTCCATGGAGAAGTTTCTTTACTATTTTTTTTTTTGTGGGAGGTGGGAGGTAGGAGGACTACTACTAGGAGTGGGCTCTAGCCTCATCTACAGTGTTACTTAAAGTCTCCTACTGAAAAAGATCACAACCAAACCTCTTCAATGAGAAACCTGGAATTGTCTTAGGATACAATAATCCACCATAGTCACCATATGGGAAAACTGGTTTTATACTTAGGCATATTATAGGAATTCAGTTAATCAGGGTATCCAAGTGTGCCTGTCTATCATTTTAACATCATTTCCCAATCACAAGTCTATCACAAATCCATACAGGACTATAATTTTGAACACATTTCAGATCAGCCCACCTGTTCTTCTTCTATGACATTGTATCTCCAAGGGAGTAGCTAGATGGTGCAGTGAATAGAGCACTGCCTCTGGAGTCAGGAGGACCCAAGTTCAAATCCAGCATCAGACAACTGGCACTTACTAACTGTGTGACCCTGGGCAAGTTACTTAACTCCAATTGCCTCAGACCATCTCCAGTCATCCTAATATAGATCTTGCCACTAGACTCAGATGGCTCTGGAGGAGAGGCTAGTGACTTTGCATAGTGCCGCCCCCCCCTCCACCCCTTAAATCCAATTCACTGCAAGTGATGATATTACCTCCCAATGTCATGGTCCTCTTTGAGAATGAAAGACAAACAACAACAACAACGATCTCCAACCTCTATGTCTTTGTACAGACAGTCTCTTATACCTAGAATGTGTTGCGTTTGAACCCCTAGCTTCTTTCAGAGCCCAACTCATGAATGTAGTAGAAGGAATGCTGAGTTTGAAGTCAGAGGATCTGAATTAGAATTCCTCTCTTGCACTTACTACCTGCGTGTTCTTAGGTAAATAATTTAATTTCTCTGGGTATCAGTTTCCTCATATAGGGTTTTAGGGGACTGTGAGCTCAATATGAGTTTTGTGTATGATATTGTAGCCAAAAAACGCTAATGCTAATGCTGTTGGAAGCTTCATTAGTCAGGGCATAGCTTTTGGGAATAGGGAAGTGATAATCCCGCTGTACTGTGCCTTTAGCACATCTCATCTGGAGCATCATGTTCAGTTCTGGGCATCACCATTTAAGAAGAATATTGATAAACTGGAGTATGTCCAGAGGTGGGCAGCCAGCCTGGTGAAGGGCCTTCAGAGGAGGCGTATGTTCCTTAAAAAGAAAAGATTGGAAAGTGTCCAGTTAAAGACCCTGGATCCTTATACTCCACACTATCATATGATAACATGATTTTACTGAATATAATGTAATGGATGAAAAGGCAAATGTATCTTTTCTGGAAATGCGTCTTTATAGAAAAGATCAAATGTCACATGTGGCCTCTTCCATGTACCCACACCTAGCTAAGTCCTTTATAAAATAATACGCTTTGTATATAATAAGGATAAATTATTTTCAGGTATGTTTCATAAATTACACATTTAGATAACTGAGTGACCTCAGAGGTCACCTAGTCCAACTAAGTGAGGGAACAGACTGAGTGCAATGAAGGGATTTGCTCAGGGTCACACAAGGGACAAATGAGATGGTAACTGTAAAGTGCTTAGCACAGTGCCTGGCACATGGTAAGTGCTAAATAAATTCTAGCTATTATTATTATTTGTGAGTGATAGAACTAGGATTCAAACACAGTTCCCCTGATTCTAAAATAAGTGCTCATTTTTTTCTTTTCTTTTTTTTTTGGGGGGGGGGTGTGCAATGAGGGTTAAGTGACTTGCCCGGGATCACACAGCTAGTAAGTGTCAAGTGTCTGAGATCAGATTTGAACTCAGGTCCTCCTGAATCCAGGGCTCGTGCTTTATCCACTGTGCCACTTAACTGCCCCCGAAGTGCTCATTCTAAGAATCCTCAAGAAAAGAATCCTTCATGCTATGCCTGTTTCTGGGTAGAGGATTTATCCCTTTAACCACCAACATTTGATTTGTTTTGTTAAATACCTAATGTAGGATAATAATGATAATAGCTAATATTTATAATAAGTGCTTTAAGGTTTGCAAAATTCTTTACATATATTATCTCATAGGATTCTCACTAGCACTATGTAAAGGAGGTGCTATTATTATCCCCATTTTGCAGATGAGACAATTGAGGCTGAATGAGGTAGAGCCATTTGCCCAGGTCACACAGCTAACAAGGTCTGCAGGGCATTGAATTCAGAGCTTCCTGACTCTCAAGTACATTATGAGGGTTAATGAGATAATGGATACAATCTCTTTTCAAAGTCAAAAACTTCTATGTGAACATTATTTTTTAAAACTACTAATGGTGATCTAAAGATAATTCTGATAAGAGCAGCAGTATGAAGAATGGACTGCAGGGCAAGAGACTGAAGACAGGACAATCATTTGGGGGTATGGATGGTTGTGTATAGGATGGACTCACAAAGGGACAGACTGGAGATGGGAAGGTTAGTTAGAGAGACAGTGTAATATAGGTAAGAGGGAAAGAGTCTGTGAACTGGGTTGGCAGTGTTAGGAATAGACAGGAGAAAGGTGATGGAAGAGATATTATTGATCAAAAACTGGCAAAGGCTTGGCCACCGATTGAATGTGGAAGGTGAGAAAAAGAAAACAGAGACAGAAAAGAAATGGCCAGTAGCTTTAGAGCTTGGGTGACTGGAAGTGGGGTGGTGCCATTAATGATAATAGAGAAATCAAGAGAAACCACAACTAGGGTTTAGAGCAGGGAAGAACTTTAGTGCTCCTCTAGTACAGCTCTCATTTTACAAAGGAGGAAACTGAGGCCCAGATGAGTAAATGACTTATTTGTTCAAGCTCTTCTAGATCAGGACTTTTTAAACTTTTTCCACTCATGACTCTTTTTTTGCCTGAGAAATTTGCAACCCCAGGTACATAGGTATGTAAAATAGGTATATAAGGGGCAGCTAGGTGACAAAGTGGATAAAGCACCAGCCCTGGATCCAGGAGAACTGAATTCAAATATGGCCTCAGACACTTGACACTTACTAGCTATGTGACCCTAGGCAAGTCACTTAACCCTTGTTGTCCTGCAAAAATAAAATAAAATAGGTATACATAACCTTTTACTGTTGCCAAATTGTTCACAATCTTCCACATTCTGTTATGCTACCCAATATGGGGATGCGACCCACAGTTTAAGAAGCTAGGTTCTAGATGGCAAGTGGGATATTAGGAGAATGATGATGAGATTATTTTTAAATATACTGAGTCTGATCATCCAAGTGCAGAAGAATAATTGGTCTAGAGCTTTGATTCTATTGGCATGGGGAACTTCACAATGAGAAATTCTCATCAATATCTCAATTTGGCAATTTCTCTTTAGCTTAAAGACTTAGAGACTTGTGTGAGGCACTTGGGGGTGAGTGGCTTGCCACATGGTCAAGAGACTGGGCATGAACCCAGGTATTTCCTTTCTCCGAGGCCAGAACTCCATTCACAGTGCCACTGAGTGCCTCACTGAGATTTTCAATAGGCAATTGGAAATATAAATCTGGTATCTGGGAGTGAGGTGTGCCTGAAGATTCGTTCGGATTTGGGAGTTACCTGTTTTAGAGGTACTTGTCAAGGAAACAAGAGGAGATCTCTGAGGTTCTTTCTTACTTTAAATTAATGATCCTTTGATATGTCACTGCTCTTAGATCTAATCAGGCAAATAAATGTAGATAAATACCCTCCAGAAAAGGAGAACTATATTGAGTGCAAAATTAACAATCTTCTTTTTTATGGTGAAGATTATAACTTGTATGTCTTTATTATCTGTAGAAACAGACATTTTGTTTTCCTGATAAATTAGGCCTATTAGCTCAAAGAACAATTCTGCTGCCAGCGGTTTGTCATTTTTACTTAAAAAGCTAATTAATTCTTTTTACTAAAGGTAAAGATTGTGGGATTTAATTTCATGGAAAATCTTCCTTATAATAATATTAATCTGCCCAATGTCATATACTAAAGTTTAACTATTATGCTTTGCCATCATTTCCAAAGACTGGGCTTAAATTGAACAGATCAGGTACTTTCCCATGTAAGGGAGAAAAGGGACCATTAACACCTTGTCCACAAAGAATGACTATAACACAATATCCTTTGATACACTGAGTATAGCTTAGAGGAACACAGTTTTCCCCATTATCTCTTGCTGCCCAGTGTGGCATAGGGCTATCCAGTGATGTATAGATGATATAGTTGGACTCAACTAAAATGGCCAGGTCTACCTAGCCAAAACAAATATTGAGCAGCTATCTGTTGTGCTGATAGTATAGTGAATCCAGGTAACTTTTTTTTTCAGGGCAGTGAGGGCTAAGTGACTTGCCCAAGGTCACACAACTAGTTAGTGTCAAGCATCTGAGGCCGGATTTGAACTCAGGTACTCCTGAATCCAGGGCCGGTGCTTTATCCACTGCACCACCTAGCTGCCCCCAGGTAACTTTCAGACCTAAGCAAAGACTTTGGAATTTAAAAAGTACAGATTGGCTGTGAATACCCCAAACTGCCCACTTTGGCATTCATTGAAAACCTTTTACAATCTACTTCTATTCTACTTTTCCAAGCTTACTTCACATTATTCCCCTTTCTGAATTCTATGCTCTAGCTAAACTGGCCTATTTGAGGTTCCTAGAACTCAGCAATTACATTTCCTGTCTTTGTGTCTTTTTATGCTACCCTCAGTTCTTAGAATTCACTCTCTCCTCTTAGCCACCTCTTAGAATCTCTAGCTTCCTTTATGATTCTATAAACCATACCCAAGGAAGAGGTTGTATGTGCGTGGGTGGTAGTGACTGACATTTCAACTTCACTCTCACACATACAGTTGGATACTCAAATACATTTCAATTATTACAAGAAGGGTAGATTAAGGGAGGTAATTGGATAAAGCTCTGGGCCTGGAGTTAGGAAGACCTGAGTTCAGAATCGGCCTCAGATACTCACTATTTATGTGACCCTGGGCAAATCACTTTACCTCTGTTTGCAGTAATCCATTAGAGAAGGAAATGGTAAACCATTCCAGTATCTTTGCCAAGAAAACCCCATAGATAGTATTGGTTTGCCGTGATCCACAGGGTAACAAATAGTGAACAAATGAACAAAAACAGAGTAAGGGAGAAATTATTTCTAAACAAAACTAGCTCTAACTAAGGATGTACAAAAATATTTATAGCTTTTTTTTTGAGGTAGCAAAGAATGGGGTTCCGAAGGAATGCCTATCATTTGATTTGGGGAATAGCGGAACAATTTATGGTGCATAAACGTGATAGAGCATTTTAGTATTGTAAGGAATGCTGAAGGGGATGGCTTCAGAGAAACACGGGAAGACTTGTATGAACTGATACTAAGTGAAATGAGCAAAACAAGGAGGAAAATTTATATAGAGACAACAATATGGTGAAGAAAATACATTTGGAAAAAAATAGGAACTCTGATCCACATAGTGACCAACTATGATTCCAGAAAACTAAGGATGAAACATAATACTTATCTCTAGGTAGGGAGCTAAAGGACTTGCAGTAGAGAATGAGACATTTTTTTTTGCACATGGCTCATGTGGACATTTGTTTTGCTTGACTATACATGTTTGTTTTTGTTTTTGTTTCTGTTTTTTGCGGAGCAATGTGAATTGCCCAGGATCACATGGCTAGTAACTATCAAGTGTCTGAGGTCAAATTTGAACTCATGTCCTCCTTAATCCAAGGCCAGTGCTTTGCCCACTGTGCCTCCTAGCTGCCCCTTGACTATACATGTTTGTAAAAGGGATTTTTTTTCTTTCATTCTAATTATGTGGTGCTGGTGGTGGGATTGGAGTAGGAGGAAGAGAAGTTAAACTTTTGTTGATTGGAATATAGACATATATACACATATGTATATATACATGTCATATATGTAGATACAAATGTGTAGATATAAATACCTACATATGTGTATATATAAATTTTTTAAAAGACTCCATTATTTTCCATAGGATGCCATTTCCAATTCCCCCCCCACCCCCCGGCCAGGATTCTCTCTCTCCTTAAAATATCATGTATGTACTTATTGTATACATGCTTTGTTTACATGTTTACAAAGCGTGCATGTAAGAGCCAGTGAGGTGGCACAGTGAATAGAGTGCTGGACCTGGAGTCAGGAAGATCTGAGTTCAAATTTAGCCTGAGACACTAACTGTGTGATCCTGGGATTCTGTTTTCCTCAGTTTCCCCAAATATAAAATGGGTATATAATAATACCTACCTTCCAGGGTTGTTGCGAGGATCAAATAAGATACTATTTGTAAAGCACTTAGCATGGTTATGGACCATTCTCCTAATGGTTAGACCATTTTTCCTTACATATTAAGCACCATATAAATGCTAGTTATTTATAGCTACTATTGTCACTTTGTTTCTCCTTTAAGTAGAATGTACACTCCTGAAAAGTCAGGACTCTATTTTTAATCTTTATATCCCTAGTGCTTTTCACATAGTAGATGCTTCAAAAAAAACCAAGTTGGATTGAAACCCTGCCTAGATCCATAAACTTGCTTTATCTCTACAATGGGATCTTTTCCCTCAAAGGGTGCAGTGAGAAAAAGTGCTTTGTAAACTCAATCTTCTATATAAACATGAACTAATTTTTACCTCTTGCCCAGGACAGCATTCTTTATGAGTTAGAGAATGTTTCAGAAGCGGAGGCCTCTCTATATGGCTTTTGGAAATGAATTAGAATTAGTCATGTTAAAACAACAACAACACAATATTCCTTGCCACCTCTGGAAGGGGTGGATGGGAGTGAGCCAAACTAAATGATGTCTACTGAAATCACCTATGAGTTATAAAGACCTGTTTACCATTGTTAATCTAAGCCATGGGAAAAAAACCCAAAACACTTCATTCATTCCCCACTTAGAAGGATCTCCTCTTCATTGGAGCTGTTTCCTGGTTTACCACAATCTTAACAGAGGTGCAAGGAATATAGGTAGTAGGGAGAAGATGGTGGGACCAAGATTCAAGATTTCCCTACTTGATGATTCAGAGTCTTCCTGCCTAGTTCCCAGGCATAGGGATGGAGGAGAGGAAATTAGAGTAGGAAAGGAATGAAGGAGGATTTTTTTTTCCTTTTGAGTCTTTGGCTTTCTGGGCAAACTTATTAGAGACAATTTCAAGGCTCATGGATAAGGAAGAAAAGAAAGACAAAAGGACCTCTTTGCCTAACTCCTCCCAAGGCTGATGCTCCCTCCATTGGCTTCTAAGACCTGAAGAGTAGGAGAATGAGCACCATTGCCTTTCAGGCCAGGCTAGCAACATGTTTTCAAGAGTGTCATGTACCTTGATTAATGATAATGATCTGATGTAATTCACACTGCCTTTTTCCATCAAATCTGAGGGCAGCCTACACCTCCATTCTCAGGTTATATGGCTTTACCTTTAGGGGCCTACTTGCTGTTGTGAAATCTGTGTTAGCAACAACATCAACAATATATGTGCTGGAACAAACAATAGTAGCAGCCCCAGCAGCAGCAGCAGCAGCAGCACTATTGCAGGTATACTTGATTCTAAGTAGATTTGATGTGGGAACCCAGAATCATAGAATCCTGGTCTCATGCTGTCTACATTGTAAATATGTTGCCAGATCTTGTTTTTACCTTCACGACATCTCTTAGATATATTTCATTCTCTCCACTCATACAGCCACCATACTGGGCAGCTAGGTGGCGCAGTGGATAGAGCACTGACCCTGGAGTCAAGAGGACTTGAATTCAAATCTCACCTCAGATACTTACTAGCTGTGTGATCCCAGGCAAGTCACTTAACCCCAATTGCCTCAAACATCCAGGGCCATCTCCAGTTGTCTTGATGTAGAACTTGCCACTGGAGCCATATGGCTCTGGAGGAGAGAGTGAGTCTTTCACGGACCTCCCTCACTTAAATCCAATTCAGTGCAGGTCATGACATCGCTTGGATGTCATGGTCCTCTTGACAATGAAGGACAAAACCATCAAAAACAATAGCCACCACCCTAGCTCAGGTCTTCAGCACCCCTCACAGGGGCTGTTACAGTTGCCTTCTGATTCGTCCCCTTGGCACAAGTCTCTCCGTGCTCTGATCCATTCTACACTCAGCTGCCAAGAGGATTTTCCTAAAGCACAACTGACTGCTTCACACCTTCCTTCCCAGCTGCCCCCCTCCCAGAAAGCTCTAGCTGTCTCCTTTAGGATCAAATAGGAAATCCTTTGTGCAGCATTTACAGCTCTTGCTAGCCTGGCCCCTCTCCTATGCTGCAGCCTCCCCTACATGATCTCTGTAATCCAGCTATTCTGGTTTAGCCTCTTGAACCATCTGCCAGCTCTGGTCCTTCCCACTGGCCATCCCCTAGATTCCAGGCTCTTCACATCTCCTCTTAGTTTCCCTGGCTCTCTTTGAGACTCAGTACAAATCCCTCCTGCTGCAGGAGGTTTCCCTGAGCCTCCTAGCTGCTAGTGCCTTCTTCTCTGATACTTCCTTCCATCTGTTCTATATATCTTATGGATGTCCCTAGTCCCCCTTGGATGGCATGCTCTCCCTCCTCCACTCAGACTGCTGACCTCCCTGGCTCCCTTTCAGTCCCAACTAAAATCCCACCTTCTACAGGAAGCCTTCCCCAACCCCTCTTAATCTCAGTGTGTTCCCTCTTTTCATTTCCATTTTATCCCATATATACCTTGCTTTCTATGTATTTGTTTGCATGTTGTCTTCCCCATCAGATTGTAAGCTCTCTGAGGGCAGGCACTATCTTTTGCCTCTTTTTGTATTCCTTTAACATGGCACAGTGGCTATTGAGTAAATATTTGATTGATTAAATACTCGATTGGTTGAATATTTAAATGTGGTCTTGCCTATTAGGATTATATACTCCTTAAGGACAGGGACTCTGTGGCTTTCTTTGGCTCTTCAGTGCCTAATAGTGACTAACCCATAGTAGTAAGTAAGTTGATAAATAAGTACTCATTGATGGATTGAGTGTCAGAAGGGACCCCAGAGTTTATCTAATCCAACCAATACCTACCTAGGAATCCTATCTATAG
This sequence comes from Dromiciops gliroides, assembly GCF_019393635.1. Classification (NCBI taxonomy): domain Eukaryota; kingdom Metazoa; phylum Chordata; class Mammalia; order Microbiotheria; family Microbiotheriidae; genus Dromiciops; species Dromiciops gliroides. Next base: position 154,957,326 of record NC_057866.1, on the reverse strand, counting down.
CATTATTGGCAGGGAGGAATCCTTAGGCCTTGATGGAAACCCTCAAGTAAAGGAGTTTGCACTACTTCTCAAGGCAGACCTTTTCTCTTTGAGATAGCTCTAGTTGTTAAACAACTGGGTAGCTAGGTGAAGTGGATAGAACACTGGCCCAGGAGTCAGGAAAACCTGAGTTCAAATCTCACCTCTTACCAGCTGTGTGACCCTGGGCAAGTCACTTAACCTCAATTGCCTTAAACATCAGGGCCTTCTCCAGTTCTCCTGATGTATATCTTTTTGGGTGTTTTTTGTTGTTGGTGGGTTTTTTTTGTTTTGTTTTTTGCTGGGAAATGGAGGTTAAGTGATTTGCCCAGGGTCACACAGATAGTAAGTGTCAAATGTCTGAGGGTAGATTTGAAGTCAGGTCCTCCTGAATCCAGGGCCAGTGCTTTACCCACTGCACCACCCAGCTGCCCACCCCCACCCCCACCCACCCCCCCACCCCATGTATATCTTGCCAATGGACCCAGATGGCTCCAAAGAAGAGAGTGAGGTTGGTGACAGCCCTTCTTCACTTAAATCCAATTCAGTGCAAGTCATGATATCACCCTGATGTCATGGTTTACAACAACAATAGTTAAACAGCTTTTGTTTAAATGAATTAATTCATGAAAAAATCATTTATGAGGTTCTTACTATGTCCAAAGCTCTGTAAATGCTGGGGAGACAGAAAAGGAAAACAGTCTCTTCTCTCAGGGGACTTACATTTTAATGAGGAAGACAACAAACATTACATCATATCCTATATACCAATATGTAGGGATCGTCTCTTTTAAGTGTTTCCAGACTGCATTCATTGCAGTCACATTTAAGGGCTTGTTTCAAAATCCTGCTCTGGAGCCAATAGCCTTTAACCTTTGAACTCTATGGTAACCATGTGGTATGAATACTATATGATTGTGCCTGTATTAAAGATATAAAGGCTGTTGTGATAAAACACTATGAATAATAATAGCTTTTATTATTTATCATATTTCTTTACATATTATATTCTACTGTTTTAACATATTGAAAGTGATTTGCATATGTTAACTCATTTGATCCTCACAACTCTGTGAGGTGGGAGCTGCTATTATCTTTATTTTACAGATGGGGAAACTGAGGCACAAGGAAGTTAAGTTTTATTATTATTTTTTATGTTTGATTATGATTACATCATAATAATGACCAAGTTAGATTATAGCTCAGTTAAAGTAGATTTGTACAATCTGAATTTTAATGCAGAAAGGATCTATTTCTCCTTCTTACATAATTGGAAACCTAGGACCAGAGAGGTAAAGTTTCTTAGCCAAGCTCATATATGTAGATAGTAACAGAACCAGTACAAGAATTTCTTATGATTCTTGGCTGGGAATTTCTTGATTACCAGTCTAGTACTCTATCTAATAGTCTACCACCTAGTCAGTTGCCATATAATTTATCTAGCAGATAAACAAAGATACATCTCCAAAGTCTAAATCAATCATGCTAGAACCAATAGAGCTATATCCTGTAGACCCAAGCTGAGACAGAATGTAGCCCCATCTGTGTTCAAGTAGACCCAGCTAAATCATTTACATAAGCTGATTAAATGGATTATCATGCTATGGAGTGGGCAACAGCATATCTGGATACAAGGGTAGATGGGCTCTGGCCATCTTTCTTTGCAGCTTCTTCCACAATAAGGTCCATTTAAAAAAAAAATTGTCCATAGAGACAGGGTCACGGTCTGCATAGAACAAAGTGAGATGGGACTCTGGCAGTGATCTGGTTAGTTTGATGAATGTAGGGAGCCTAATAAGATTACCTAGGTCCCAGAGCAGATTATCCATTTTGGCTTTCTGCTGTGATCAAATTAACAGGGTAATTTCCACATCTTCACTTCTCTTCTCATGCACAAAACCAGATTCAGTGATTTTTGCCAGGGGGATTAGAGGAGTCCTATAGCCTTCTTCTCCAAATAATTTCTACCTACCTGACAACCTCTGCTATGTGAAATATGATACTTATTTGTTCCAGGGGTGTGCTGAGAAATGTTTAACAATCAGCTCAAAAAATGTATTCAGGATATACTTTTGCATTTCATCTACATTATTTACATGTTTCCCACCACTTTTTCAAGTCTAGAAATCAACAAAACAACAAATCAAGCCCTGATATATAGTATTTGTTAACCGTGGTGTCAATTCTTATGCTGAGAGTTTAACAATTGGGGAGGTTTTTGTTTTTAATTTTTGCAAAGGAATAATACACAAAGGTATAATTACAAATATATAATCTTATTTCTCACTGTATGTGCCTTAATCTCTCCTTCCCCTCCCCCCCCTACCCCTCCCAGCCAAGTCACTTCAGTCTCTAGGGATAGGAAGGGGATTAGGTTCATAGTTGAGCTCAGTTCCTATAGTGCACAATTCCAGTTCTAAGTACAAAACCCCTTTCAGTCTCAAGTCACAGGTAGTCTGGTTTGTCTGGGCTTTCTTGCCAGGTTGGCTGGCTGTAACATCCCGTGTGGGCGCCTGCCTCTAAGGTCACCATGGCTCTGACGCTTGGGTCTGGTGGGATCACTGTTGGCACCCAGCACCTGAAACCGGGAAGGATGAATGACATAGAACAGAAACAAATATCCCCAGGCCCATTTTTCAAAGTGAGGCTAAAAGAAGGGAGTAGGAGAAGGAAGTTCTTCCTTTTAGTTCACTTCACATGGTACCCACTCTGTATGCAGCAGGAAGGGGTACACAGGAAAGAACCCCAGGCAGAGAGTCTCAATCTCACCAGTTAAAGACTTAGCTGTAATCACTACACAACTAATCAAAAGAGGCTGCCCCATGGGGCAGCTAGGTGGTGCAGTGGATAGAGCACTGGCCCTGCATTCAGGAGGACCTGAGTTCAAAGCCAGCCTCAGACACTTAACACTTACTAGCTGTGTGACCCTGGGCAAGTCACTTAACCCCAATTGCCTCACCAAAAAACAAAAAACAAGAAACAAACAAAAAAAAGAGGCTGCCCCCCTCACTACCCAACCTAAACCTGACCCAGAATTCCTTGTCCAACATCCACAACACATGGCCATCACCTCACAGTGAGGAGGAACCCACTCATTTCTGAAGTTGCCCATTGACACAACTATAATTGAGACGTTTGAACCATTTTTGGCAAGTTGTCACAAATGAATCCAGGCACCTAGATTTAAAGTAAAACACCAGAGGTGCTACCTGTAGAGATCTGTTTTACCAGGTCATTGAGCAGTTTTTTCCATTCTCTTTGCTATGCCCCACAAATCACGACTCATCTCCTGTCTGCATTTTCACTGCCTGTCCTGCAGACATGGATTTCTCTCCCTCCTCATCCCTGCCCCCTGGTCTCCCCTGCTTCCTTTAAGCTCCATTTAGAATCCCACCTTCTACAGGAAGCCTTTCCTGATCCTCCTTAATGCCCATGCCTTCCCTCTGTTGATTATCTCCAATTTATCCCGTTTATAAATCTTGTTTACGTGTAGTTATATGCACATTGTCTCCTATGCATACCGGAGAGCTCCCTGAGAGCAGAAACTGGCTTTTGCCTTTATTTTTCTTCCTAGCACTTAACAAAGTGCCTTGCACATGGTAGGGGTGTAGTAAATGCTTGTTGACGCACAGGACAATCTTTGCCCAGCCTTCTGCTGGGGATGTAGTTCAGTGGTAATCATAACATGTTCTATTTGTAGAATGCTTTTACTTTTTCAAGTATACTTAAGGCTGCATGCCAGACGCAGGTCTCCTCATTCCAAATGCTGCTCTCTTTCCACCATCCCATGATGCCTAGACAATAGCTGTTAGCCTAGACTATGCCAAGAGAGGTTTTCTATAAGGGAAGTACTTTAGAACAATAGAGAAATGTAATCATTTGAGTATTAGCTTTGGTATTACTGAGGTCTTTGCTCCTGTCTATCTGATACATTGTGTTAGTCCAACTAGACTGTATGCTTCCTATGTGTATAAACATTGTCTTCTCAGGTAGCGCAGGGGCGAGGGGGCTGGAATCAGAGAGAGCTGAATTCAAATTTTGCCTCAGGTACTTGCTAGCTGTGTGATCCTCAATAAGTTACATCTCTTAGTCTCGATCTCCTCATCTGTGAAAGGGGGATAATAATAGCATAGACCTTACAAGGATATTGTGAGGATCACATGAAATAACATATGTAAAATGTTTTGCAAGCCTCATAGCATTATGCAAATGTTAGGTATTGTTGCTTTTTTGTCTTTCTCTTCCCCATCACAGTGCCTTTAGTATTTGTTGTTGTTCTTTTTCAGTCACGATCAATTCTTCAGGACCCCATTTAGGGTTTCTTGGCAAAGATATTGGATTGGTTTGCCATTTATTTCTTTCTTTCCAGCTCATTTGACAGATGAGGAAATGGAGGCAAAAATGTTAAGTGACTTGCCCAGGGTCACATAGTTAGGAAGTGTCTGAGTTCAGATTTGAACTTAGGAAGAGGAGCCTTCCTGACTCTAGGCCTGGTACTTCTATGCCACCTAGCTGCCCTTCCTCTAGTATTACTACATTTTAAAAGTAGGTAATTGGAAGAATGACAATGAAAACTACCAGAGAGCAAATTTTTGTCCTACAAATTCTGAGGATCTGATGAGACTACTGAGCCTGCTCTGTAGACAAGCGTCATACTCAGTAGCAGAGATACAAAGAAACACAATGTCCCTGCCCTTAACAAACTAACTTTCTCCTGGGAGAGATAGAACATGTATACAAGGAAATGCAAAGTATATACAAAATAATTTGCTGAGAAGCCAACACTTAACTGAAAGAAGTAAGAAAAGCTTTGTGTGAGAAGCTGCACTTGATATGTGCTTTGAAGGAAGCTAGAGATTCTACAAGGTCAAGAGATGAGGTAGCAGTGCATTGTAGAGATGAAATGTCATTTAGAGCTGATTGTTTAAAAAAGGGGGGGGAAAGCTGATTGTTGAATTTTTGGTGTGGGCATTTGTCTTTTGGAGATGGGCAAAATCTCCAAAGTAAAATAATATTAATAACACAAATTTTATGATTAAAATAACAAAGTATAAATTTCATTATTGTGAGAAAATAATGGGATTTGGCAGGCATCCTAAGGCCCCACCTGGAGATTGATTTAGTATTGATTGAATTGAGACTGAAAGACTGAGAACCTAATCCAAGTTAATTAAATCAAAACCCCACCTGGCTGGCCCTAAATAGGGTATTGTTCTCAGAAGCTAAGGACTTTGAACTCAACAACAAGACAACCCTAAAGTCCAGTGAACCGATATAACCAATCAGCTTGAAAGACGGCCCCCTTCTGGGGGAGGGAGACAGGAAGTAGGAAGTGAGGCTTGCTCCCTGGCTCGGTCTCTTTTGTTCCAGAACCTCCTGTTGTGGCTGAAGAGAAGGAGAAAAAGGAGGCCAGTCTGAATCCTAGGATAGATAGGTTTCTTTCTTAATTTTCTGAACTATACGTGTTCTCTATTTATTCTTTAATAAATGCTTAATGCCAAAAACTGGTGCTGATGCTTCTAATTTATAAGTAAACCCTAGTTAGTTTCCCCACACACACACACACTGGGGGCAGAAAAAAGGTGACCACACATTAGATTTTTGGGGCCAGGGTGAGGCAGTTGGGGTTAAGTGACTTGCCCGGGATCACACAGCTAGTAAGTGTTAAGTGTCTGAGGTCGGATTTGAATTCAAGTCCTTCTGAATCCAGGGTGCTCTATCCACTGTGCCACCTATTTGCCCCCACACATTAGATTTTAAAAGTCACATTATAAAATAATTAATGAAGTAATATTGATAAAATGAACTATTAATTTTATTATTTTGTTGATTGTTTAAACTTAAGAGAATAATGGGAAAAATGTTTAATAATAGATCTTTAACTTTAAAAATATGAACTTTGTACAATCCCCCAAGCCCTCCCTCTCCTCCCAGAGGGCTGGTTGTTAAATATTTATGCACATGTCACTGAGGTAGTGCGGCATGACTAGCAGATAAGTTTTCCTGGAATGAAGAGTCCATGAAGGGCAATAATATGTAAGATAAATGGAAAGGTAGGTTGGACCCAGAAAGTAGAATTTTAAAAGTGCTTAAGGTTTTGTAATTTGTGTCACAGTATGATACTAATAGAACTGATTAGGTTCTTTAGGTGGAGAAAAATAAAATCCTTCCTGGTTATTTTAGAACACAATGAGAAGGATCTGGTGTCATTTGTGGATGCATAAAGTACCTACTGTTCTGGAATTCAGCCTGAAGCACAGTGGGAAGTAAGATACTAAATAGAATTCAAAAGACAAAGTACATCTGAGTGCTAACCTAAATTATCAGCATGCGCTAAGTGATAGAGGTTGGATGTGGGAAAAACTTCATCATCCATAAATTTATTTTGGGTATAAGTGTCTAGCTTGTGGAAGGTGTCATGAGCCAGAGTTGATCTTGGATTTTAGAATTAACCAGTCTCACCTAGTTTTAGAATCGCAGAATTGAAAAATGCCACAGGCCCTCTTGGCTAACCCACTCCTGGCTAACTGTTGTCAATGTGTATAGCTTAATTAATTTACTTTTAACCAGACTGGTGATATCATCAGTGTAGGGAACTCTTGATAAGAACCTCTTTACCAATATAGGCCAGTGCCTTCTCTTCTAGTCTCAGAGTTCCCTATAGCAATGAGTGGTTTAGTGACTTGACTTGGCTAGCATAGCCATTGTGTGTCAGAAGTGGGACTTGGACCCATTGGGTCTCTCTCACTTGGAAGTACTCTCTCCAATACATTATACTTGATAAATAAATGTGACATTTGATGTTGTCAAAAACACTTCAGTAATTTAAAACCCAGAGTTTATGATCTCAATGTCAAAATTTTATTATTTATGGACTAATTATCTAACATAGTATAATGGTAGGTATGATATATATATTATATATATATGACATCTATATCTATCTATCTTTCTATCTATCTATCTATCTATCTACACACACACACACACACACACACACACACACACACACACACACGGAGTATCTCAACCCAATTAGAACTTGAGTTCTTAATCTTTCTCATGTCATGGACCCGTTTGACAATCGTGGAAAGCCTATGGATCCCCTTCTCAGGATAATGTTTTCACATGCACAAAATAAAATGTATAGGATTATAAAGGAAAACTATTATATTGAAATATAGTTATCAAAATATTTTTTTAAGTTCACCACTTTAAGAATCTCTGTATTAAAAGGTGGTGGTTGTTGGTTGTTTCATGTCTGATTCTTTGTGACCCCATTTTGGGTTTTCTTGGCAAAGATACTAGAATGGTTTGACCTTTCCTTCTCCAGGTCATTTTACAGATGAGGAAACTGAGGTAAACAGGGTTAAGTGATATGCCCAAGGTCACACAGCTAGTAAGAAGTGTCTGAAGCCAGATTTGAACTCAGGTGTCCCTGACTCCAGGTCCAACACTCTATTCACTGTGCCACCTAGCTGCTCATTAAAAGTTTATACTCTAGGGGCAGTTAGGTGGCACAGTGGATAAAGCACCAGCCCTGGATTCAGGAGGACCTGAGTTCAAATCCAACCTGAGACACTTGACACTTACTAGCTGTGTGACCCTGGGCAAGTCACTTAACCCCCATTGCCCTGCAAAAAGAAAAAGTTTATACTCTAATATGAGAGATCAGCAAGTCTCTAAATATGTCTAGTGACTTGTTAAATGCATATAGAGATCAAAACTGTCTCTTAGGGAATGACATGGGTAAATTCAATTCTTCACATTTCTGTCCTGGAAGGAGATTGGCTCAGCTCTGTAGTCTCCAGAAATCATTTCCTAGCTTATCAAGAGGTACACGCACTTTATTGTGTCCCACAATCCTTGACACAGCCATGCTTAAGAGAATAGGGAAGGGTTAGGGGTTATCACAACCACAACTGCCACCAAACTTGTGACACAGAGTCTTTATTAACTAGACCTTTCAGTGGTGTATGTGGTAGGCACCCAAATGTTTATGGAATAGGGTTGTTCTCTGTGTCTAGGACCTTAATCAGTTTGCAGCACAGCCCAACATACTGGACATATCCAAGGATGAACATAAATACAAGGGATTGCTTACTGACTTGGATGGATAGGACAGGACAAGGCAGACCTGGAAAGGACCAGAAGGGACTAGCTGGGATGGGACAGGACACAGAAGGGCGGGGAAGGAGGAAGAAAAGCCACAGAGATCACCAGTCTCCATACCCCAATTCAAATTCACTTCCTTCTACAGTTGGTTAACTCTGAGCTCTGCAGAGAAATCATGTATTGCCTAGAGGCAAACTCAGAGGGAGAGAAAGGCTAGTTCTCTCATTTGAAGTATTAGTGATGTCTGGTGCCTTCCTATCCCACAGTTCACCTGCTGCACCTTTCTGATTATTGTAGCAACCCCATTAACCAAATCATTCACCCCCTTCTTCCTTGTTGTGTACATATGTTTATATGCATGTATGAGAAAATGTGATGTATCTGTGATTTCTTCAATGTGGGAAACCACATCTTTGATTCAGAAGGTAAGTCCTAGAGAGTTACTTGAAGCATCTGAAGTAAAATGACTTACCTTGGGTCACTCAACTAATAAGTGTCAGAAACAAGATTTAAACCCAAGTTGGACCGACTCAAAGTCCAATGTTCTCTCTGCTATGCCAAGTTGCACATATACTTCTGTCTCTGTCTGTATGTAATTATAATAACAGCTCATTTATACAGGACTTAACATTTACAAAACACTTTTTTCTTGGCAACCTTGTAAGGTAGGTCATGTGAATAAGTGAATAAGAAAGCATATATTTAGCACTTACTGTATGCCAAACATACTGCTAAGTACTATGAGGTCTATGGGGTATTTAGGGAAGACTAGCATCTCTGGTATGAGGGCTACTGAGCCTTTTTCAGGGCTACTTATCCACCTTTGGTGTCCACCTGTCACCCAACTCTCACCTGTGACTCTAAGAAGCTGTAGCATGCACAGTGGTCACACCACAGTAAGCCATCTTGGCAGATGGGCTAAACCAGGCTGAGGGTAACTCATGAGCATCAAATCCAGTGGTGAGTTGGTGTAGGAGTCAGGAGGTGTCAACCTGAAGCATGTGAAGGCTTTCCCTGGTGGAATGGGCATATGAGAATAATTTGTTCCAGTGGCCATGAAGGCAACTGAAGCAGGCACTATGGAATGCTTAGAGCTTGGTGGGACATCAAAGATACTAATATCATCCACTGTATCCTAGGCCATCACCAGTCATTTGGACTATTGGCTTGCCACTGGATCATGATGACTCAGTTGAGTCTCTTCTTTCTTTCTTTCTTTCTTTCTTTCTTTCTTTCTTTCTTTCTTTCTTTCTTTCTTTCTTTCTTCCTTCCTTCCTTCCTTCCTTCCTTCCTTCCTTCCTTCCTTCCTTCCTTCCTTCCTTCCTTCCTTCCTTCCTTCCTTCCTTCCTTCCTTCCTTCCTTCCTTCCTTCCTTCCTTCCTTCCTTCCTTCCTTCCTTTCACAGGGCAATGAGGGTTAAGTGACTTGCCCAGGGTTACACAGTTAGTAAGTGTCAAGTGTCTGAGGCCGCATTTGAACTCAGGTCCTCCTGAATCCAGGACTGGTGCTTTATCCACTGTGCCACCTAGCTGCCCCAACCTTGATGACTCAGGAAGAGAGAATGAAGCTGACAACTTTGTGGAACTCTGTCTCACTTAACTCCAAATCATGTAGGAGTCGGGACATCGCCATGTGATGTCACTGGTCCTCTTTGAAAATGAAAGACAAACAAGTGCTGAGCATTGGGAATACAAATACAAAAACAAAGACAGCCCCTGCTCTTGAGGAGCTTCAATTCTAATAAGGGAAGACAATACATATCTGATATTGGGGGGCAGGAAGGGGTGTTTTGTAATGGGAATTCACTGAATGGAGCCATTGGGCCATGGATGCATATGATCTTTATGGGAATGGTATTATTAATTTAATTATTATTCCCCAAAGTGGAGAAAGATGGGCATGGGAAAAAGATACATGAACTGTGGAATTGTTAGAGGTTGGTCAGAAGTTCTAGATGAGGGGAATTCTAGAGAATTCCCAGCAAATCCAAGTGAAGGGCCCCACAGCTGGCACTGGAATACAGGAATAGTTATTGGGGGCAGCTAGGTGGTGCAGTGGATAAAGCACCGGTCTTGGATTCAGGAGGACGTGAGTTCAAATGCGCCCTCAAACACCCGACACTTACTAGCTGTGTGACCCTGGGCAAGTCACTTAACCCTCATTGTCCTGCCCCACCAAAAAAAAATTTGTTTCACAGATGAAGCAGACTTGCCCAAGGTCACCTGGCTAGTGAATTGCCAAAACTTGAGCTCTGATCTTCTTTCCATGCTTCTTTCCACCATGCTTCATTGCACCCAATTCTCTTCCCATTGGCATCTCTTTGTTTCTATAACAGGATTATCTCTTCACATGAATGTTGCCTTCCTAACGAAGTAAAAACATCAAGGAAAAACATCACACTCAAATTTCCCCTGCTGAGCATGTAGAGAAAAGGGGATAGGGGAAATTGTAAAGGGAGCAGGACCTTCCTGAAACTATCCTCCCACGTGAGGACCTTTCATCTGATTACAGTGAAAATCATTATTATTGCTACTAACAACAACAATAGCATATATATCACACTATATGGGACAATTAGGTGGCACAGTGGATAAAGCACTGGACCTGGAATCAGGGAGGCTCATTTCTTGAGTTCGAATCTGGCCTCAGATAACTTACTATCTGTGTAATCCTGGGCAAGTCACTTAAGCCTGTTTGCCTCAGTTTCCTCATCTGTATAAAATAAATTGGAAAAGGAAATGTCAAACCACTCTGATATCTTTGCCAAGAAAACCACAAATGGGGTCATGAAGAGTTAGACATGACTGAAAAACAACTGACAGTGGAACTGCCAAGTAGACCTTACTTAAGGAGTAGACAAAAGGCAACTGCAAGAAAGCACCATGAAAAAATGCTTCAGAAACACTGATGCCATACATATGTACCCAAGTGCAGTGGAGGGCAGAGAGCTGAAAACAAAGTCAGAAAAATCTGGGTTCAAGTTCCACCTCTCATACTAGCTGTGTGACCCTGGGCAACTCATTAATCTCTGAGGGTCCCAAGCAACTCTCTAAGACTGTAAGACACAGAACAGTTGTCTGTTTGCATTGGTAGAGAGAGTTTCTGTAATAGATGTTCTTTATGTTAGTAAAAAATCATTGATTCGGGTAATAATAATTATTTCAAATAAATAGTTGTATAATGCTTTAAAGTTTGCTAGACGCAAACTAGATGCATTCATTATCTTACTTGAATGTTAAACCAATACTGTGAGATAGATACCATAGGGATTATGATCCCTCTTTTACAAATGAGCAAAATGAGTCACTTGGTGAGTTTGAGGGACTCACCTAGGGTCACACTGCCAGTAAGTGTCACAGGTAGAATTCCATCCTAGGTTTTCCTGTCTCCAGATGCACATTCCATTATGCTGTTGCATTGCAGCAAATAATTTGTTTAATTCTTAGTGATTGGCTGGAAGCAATGAACTTGGTTTGGGGTGGGGGGGGGCAAGCTTTTCAATTAATGTCTACGATATTGATAGAATTATCCAAGAAGCAATGATGAATGGTAGAAATAGATCCTGCAGGTATACACAAAGCTACCATGCAAATAGTCTGTGTTCTCAGGAACTTGACGCTCTCTTGGCAGCCTGCTCTGTATGCCATTCTTTCAGGTGGCATGTTGGTATTCTTGATTCCTTTTGCTTCTCAGATGATTGTTGCATCACCCTCTGGGCACCAGAATTTAGTAACTGATTTTAATGAGATAATTCCGATGGAAATCTTTGGCATTGTCTTGTTTTCTTACTCTTAAGGGTTATTGTTAAACTGTGTGATTGGATACTGATCTCTGATCTCCAGCATATTGAATGAAAAAAATGGAATTCAATTCAATAACCCAGCCTGCAATTAACCTGAGAATATTAATAACTTGGGGATGAATGCTTGGAAAACTGGAAAGTAGTTTGGTAGAAATTAGTTTTAAACAAACATTTACAACATATGTAAAATAACCTAAAACTAAATATATGACCTGAATAATAAAGGTCATACCATTTAAAAAATTAGAAGAGATACAGATCAGGAACTTTTCATAACTATGTCCAGAAAGAGATTTCTTCAAACAAGGAATAGAGTTAACTACAAAAGATAAAATACTTAAATTCAATTACATGAAATTGAAAAAAATTTGCATGAACAAAATCAGTGCAACTAGGATAAGGGAAACTTTAGTTGGAAAAATCTTTATATCAAGCATCTTTGAAAGGTCTTGGATATTCAAGACAAGTAGAGAATTAACAAACATATATGACTAATGATGTGACCAAAGGATACAAATAAATATTTCTTAAAAGAAGAGCTGTAAACTATTAACAACCATAAGAAAGATTACTCCAAATTACTAGTAATAAGAGATATACAAATCAAAACAACTGAGCTTTGGCCTCATATATAGCAAATAGTAAAGATGACAGAAGTTGGGGGTTTGCAGTGTTGGAGAGGATGTGGAAAGAAAGGTAGAGTAGCACACTGTTGGTGGGGGTTTGAGTTAGTCGGTATATTATGCGTGGTTAAATATTGGGAAAATCAAAGATATATAAACCAAAGATATCGCTACAATTTTAAGTTAAAAACATAGAATCAAAAAGAAAATCTGAAAAGGACCTTATTCCAATTTACATTGGTTTTTAAAGGCAAGAGAAATGAATACTAGAGAGGTGAATTGACATATGGATAGTTAGTAGAAAAGACAGGACCAGAACCCAGGTCTCTACAAACCCATTCCATTGTTCTTTTCTGCTATAAGTAGTTTATTTGGAGAGTAGAGTCAGGTACATTCAAAAGATTTGGATGTCCTTGGAACCCTGACTTTTATTTCCTTTGATGGGACATCCTAAGCTACCTTTTTATGTATCATGCTCAGTGTCCATTCCTTCCTCATTTTTTCAATTTCTGTGATTTCAAGTAAAAAATAAATTTCTCCATAAATTTTGTCTCTTTTTGCTTCCCCACACTTTTCATTGCACAGAGTAAGTAGATATTTAATAAATGTTGTTGGCTCAAGTTGAACTGAGCTGTAGTACTAATGACTCCCAGTTGCAGTGACATTTTATCTGCAATCCAACATTTTCTCGTACATGGAATTTTGATTACTTGACTGTATTATTTCCCACGAAAAGTTGATTCTGTGAGTCACCATCTGTGCGTGTGTGTCTGCCTTTGGACAGCTCTTGGAACTTGCTCAGAATTAAGGAGGACCAGATTCTTGTTCTGGTCCAGGCCCTGCCTTCTTCTCTTGCTATAAATGGAACTTCTGTTTATTGTCGGGGGATGGAGGGGGGTGGGGTGGGGTGGGGTGTGTATGGCAATGAGTAAAAAAGGGCTTGAATCAGAGAGTTCAGAAGATACTTTGTATGTCCAGATGACTCTTACAGGATTTCTAACTTACCAGAACTGGCATTTAAAGCCAATCCCTCGGATGTAACACTTTGTTTTTGTTTTTTTAATTTTTAAAGACACGCTGTGCAATGTTGAAGGTGACAGAGAGCACATCCTACACGACCATAAGTCATACAAAATTCAGGTCACCCTCCATAGCTGGGTCCTAGACCATTTTTTTTTCAGTGACCCTTTTCTTTGGCATTCAAGGGTTAAAAAGTCAGGCTTTAAAAGGCAAAGAAAATGATGTAATCCAAAAAGGAAGTATAGAAGAGTGAGAAAAGAAAGTGGGCTCCTTTTTCTTTACTTTTATTTCCCATCCATTCTTCAAGAAACTTATTGTGTTCTTTCTTTGACTGTCTAGAACCCATGGGTTCTAGTTCCATGTAGAGATAGTTTTCAACATTTGTTTGATAACACCCCTATCTGGATCCGAATTCGACTTTAGTCTCCAGAAAAGCAAGAGTAAACTAAATCGTCATGGGAACCTAGCAGCACAGATGTCCAGTAGTTGAGAATGTAGCCAGTAGTTTAAAAATATTTTTTTCCTAGACCTGTTTCCCTGCTTCTTTCAAAGCTACAGAAACAAGGAGTGACTTATGGGGTGTTGTTACTTTCATGTTTAGCCTTGGATGGTAGGCATTAAATAACACCCCACATGGTCTTATATGTTGTTTCTTTCCTACATAAGTCAATGTGCCTTAGCCCAGTCTTTGGCAGCTCACAAAAGTGGGCAAGTTGTAAATGTGACTAATAGAGCACCTAATTGTTTAAAAAAGAAATAAACAAACACAAATGTCAGCATCCACTCAAAAAAGCATCATAAGATCTTCAAGTTTCATAGTAATAATATTTATTTGAAGCTACAGTGGTAGTAGGGTGGAAAGAGCATTGGATTGGAATCAGCTGAGCTGAATTCAGTCACTCAGTGCTTATGTGACTGAGCTTTCATTTTATCATTGGTAAATTAGGGACGAGAGGTAATGCAATACAGTGGATCAAGGCCCAGCCTTGGAGTCAGAAAAACCTGAATTCAAATGCTACTTTTGACACTTACTGTTATTGTGATCATGGGCAAGTCACTTAACCTCTTGGGTCCTGGGACAGCTAGTATTCTTAAGACTATAGTCTACAGACAGTAGGGATTTCCCTGTACAATGAAATCATAGGTCTGGATTCTCCTTTCTTCTTCCACCCCACCCCCTGCAAAAAGTCCAGAGGGCGGAAGTAGTTGTTGATAATAATATTTGCCCTATCTCAAAGGGGCGTTGTGAGGATCACATGAGATTATTTATTCCTATTTCTATTAATATGCTATACATAAATTACATAATCATATAAATATTTAGATAAGCCTGTACCCAAAAGAGATCAAAGGAAGTCCTGTGTGTACAAACATATTTATAACATCTCTTTCTGTGGTGACCAAAAAACCCTGAAACCCTTTGGAAACTAAAAGGATGACCATCAATTAGGGAATGGCTGAATAAACAGTGGTATATGAATGGAAGAGGCAGCTAGGTGGCACAGTGACTAGATTGTGGAGACTGGAATTCAGTAAGATGCATATCCCTGAGTTCAAATCTGGCCTTCAGACACTTACTAGCTATTTGGCCCTGGTCAAGTCCCAGAACCCTGTTTACTTTAGTTTCCTCATTTGTTAAATGAGCTGGAGAAGGAAATGTCAAAGCGCTCCAGTATCTTTGCCAAGAAAACCCCCATTGGTGTCACAAAGCATTGAATATGACTGAAACAACTAAATAACAGCAACAAAAATATGAATGGGATGGAATACTATTGTGCTGGGAGAAAAGAGGAAATAGATCATTTCAAAGAGACATGGATTTATATGACCTAATGAAGAGTGAAAGAAGTCAAACTACAAGAACAGTTTATACTATAAAATCATGATTATAAAATAATTTGGAAAACACAAACTGGTGAAGCATGGAGTGATACAACACATACAACTGCAGTAACAGTGTAAAGACAGACCACTTTGAAAACTGTTAAGGAATATGATGATGGTCCATGATTCCAGAGGAAGGATGAGAAAAATACTATTTCTTTTCTAATGGAGAGAATTTTGAATACAAAATATTTTTAAAATATATGCCCAAAAAGAGAATTTGTTTTACTTGACTATGCATATTTGTTGCAAGAAATTTCTTTTCCTTTTTTCTTTTTTTCCCCTCTAATATGCTGGAGGTGGGTGGGAGGGAGAGAAAATAGATTTCTGTTAATTTTTTTAAAAACCACTTAAACTGGAGTTTGGGGAGGTGTACTCCAAATGTGGAATGTTGCATGTACTTTAAGATGAGATCACTGCATTCTTAGTTTTTCTTAACTATTTTGCTTTTTTTTGCAAGAGCTCTCAGGGAGTATGATCATTTGTAATGTTTTCTATGTAAGACCAAATGGGTCAATAAATCTGTTTCTTGGAAGAATGGAAAGAGAAGGGAGGAGAGAGAGAGAAAGGAGAAAAGAGGGAGAAGAGAGAGGGAGAGATGGACCGGGGTGGGGGGAGGGGGAGGGAGAGAGAGAGAGAGAGACAGAGAACATGCCATGAGATAATAGAGGTCTGCTTAAATCAAGAAGGCCTGACTTCAAGGCCTATCTCTGGCCCATACTTGGTGTGTGACAATGGACAAGGCACTTAACCCTTTGGTGTCCCAGGCAGCCCTCTGAGGCTCTAAATTAAAGACAGGTTGCCAATTTGCCTGGGTGGAAGAAGTTTCCATCTCGAGTTTCTCATACTGAGGAAAGCACCTATTTAGACAAAATACCTACCTGAATGTATTTGCACATATACACATGTGTTTATGTGTTGACAAATACATCTAGACATATGTGATATCTAACATTATATCCAGAAATATTACCATGATGTGCACATCTACCAACTATTGTCAGAGAGATGCCTAAGTAATCAAGCTCAGCTGAGAGTGGTAAGCTAGAGAGAGTGGTGCTTCCTTCTGGCCATGGAATGTAAGAAATGCTTGCTTTGGTCCCTGGCTTCCTCCACTCCCATTCTGGTTCCTGCTCTTTATCTTTATATTCTACAGCTGTTCTTATTTATCCCTGTGCAGTCTGAGCCTTCTCTTTGCCTTCCCACTTCAGTCATTTATGCTTCATGTATTTAGTCACTAGGATGCTACCTTTGACTTGGACATTGACAGACTAGACATTAGTTATCTCTGAATCTCAGTGGGTTTTGTTTGTTTGTTTTGTTTTGTTTTTTGTTTTTTTGGTGAGGCAATTGGGGTTAAGCGACTTACCCAAGGTCACACAGCTAGTAAGTGTCAAGTTTCTGAGGCCGGATTTGAACTCAGGCCCTCCTGACTTCAGGGCCAGTGCTCCATCCACTGCGCCACCTAGCTGCCCCATGAATCTCAATTTTTTTATACCATACATTGGGCATTTATTGATGCTTACGGATAAGTGCCTGCTCTTTAGGAGGGATTCACAAGTATGATGCTGTGGCCTAAAGGAATGGTTTACAGCTTAGCTCATTAGAACATTCTTAGGCTCCACTGAAGTACAGAAACCTGTTACAATCTAACCATTTCGTGGTCAGTCCAGTAACATAACAGGCACAATGATTTCAATACTTTGTGCTACTTTTGAGCCACCTGAAGGAATTCCTATCTCTTCTTTCTGGGGTTTCAGTGCTTTTAGCTACCATGGAGCAATCAAATGTAAAAAAAATCTTTGCATTTTCTTTTTCATCTATCACATTATGGTATAATGGAAAATGTAGGGAGAGAATACGGGTGAATGGTAAACAGACTACTGCTAGGAATCTTTTGCATTTCTTTTCTTTCTTTCTTTTTTGTTTAAAGTGAGGTTATAGTGAGGTGTTTTTTTTTTAATCCTTCTCTGTTGGAGGCAGCTAGGTGGCATAGTGGATAAAGCACTGGCCTTGGATTTAGGAGGACCTGAGTTCAGATCCAGCCTCAAACACTTGACAGTTACTTGCTTCATGATCCTGGGCAAGTCATTTAACCCTCATTTCCCTGCAAAAGACAAAACAAAACAAAACGATAAAATCCTTCTCTGTTAGCAAGAATTTGGAAATAAAGTTTCCCCCTTCCACAATGCAACTTTCCCTATCACAGTTTCAATATATCAAGGGTCAGCATAAGAAATTAAATAGGAATTTGGGGGGAGTTTTGCGGAAGCTGAAGACAACACAGAAAAGGTTTAGAAAGTAAAAAATGCATACAGTATATGTATACTATTGTATAACATCCACATATTTTATCTTTTGATACCATAATTCAGACTCTAGTTCAAAAGAAGGGCCAAAATTTTTATGGGGATTTTTCAGATTGTGGGGGGCTGTTACAGCACTATGGCCCTAACCTCTCATTGTAGAAGGGATAACTGTAACCCTAAGAGCCTGGGCACTTCCTTGAAAAAGAATGTCTCTCCTGCCTTCTGACTATAGGTATAGTATCGTTCTATGTTGGGCTGTTAAATCCATTTCTGCCTATGAACCTTTGCCTAGAAGGGGTTCTAGGCATTAAAGTGAACTGAAGAATATCCTGTCGAAATTTGCAGACATCCAGGTAAGAATATGGAGGCCATATTCTTCCCTGTCTCCAGTTAGACTCAGGCATTGCCATGGAGAACAATGAGGAAAGAAAAAGACAGGAGACTTCCAGTTAAATGAACTTAGGAGGCATTGGAGAGAAGTGCTGACAATATAGAGCTGGACATAAAAACAATCAGACCTGGCTGTTTAGCCTAACATATCCTTATTTGACCATTACTGAACAAAAGCCTAAAACAGTAGCCTTTCCCTTGGTCCCATAGCACCTTATTGTGATTCCTTTATTTTGACCCTATTTGATGGGCATTGTCCTGGATTGTAGATGTTACGCTCATCCCCTTGACCCTTTCAGTTTCACTACTTGGGTCTCTGGCTCCTGATACTGGCTGGTTTAATTATTGGCAACAAACTTCCTTCTCTCTGTTCTCCAAACTGGGTTCAGTCATCTCCTGTGGACATAGCCCTCGATGGACCACAATCCTAGTCACACTGGAGGGAAACTATAAATAGAACCAGAAACTGGACCAGCCATTGGCTAGTGCCGAGGATCTATGATGGAACAGGTTAGGGCTTCATGAGATAGAAGATATGGAAACCACTCGGGCTAACAGTACCTGGTTCAGAGAAGCAGGTAGGCGGGTTAGTTGTGCAGAGCTAGGAGTCAGTTCCCACAGATAATGGTACACCCAGCAGAAGGATCAGAGGCAGGAGATGGCATTCCAATCAGGAGCATTGGTTTGGAAGAGATCTCCAGCCATCCAGTACAAAGGAATCCCCACTACAACATACCCAACAAGTAGTTATTGAACTTCTTCTAAAAGAACTTCAGTGAAGTGGAGCTCCCTACCTCTTGGAAGTTTTGGATGTTGGAGCTTTGAATTTGTTATTATCTTCTTCTGAGGGTGTTTTCTGATCTACTTTGTCCCCCACCCCAAAAAGCTTTCTATAGTCCGCTGTTTTCTTTGCCTACTCATCTCAACCCAGAAGCAGATGTCTGATTGAAATCTGATTCTCTAAGGTCAGAAGCTTGGCATGCCTGTGCCCATCCCCCACTGGGCTGCCACCACTGGATTTGGCCCACTGGTTCAGAACCAGGGCACTTTGCCATAACTCCAGCAGAGACTGAAAACACTTCACACTGGCCAACCGCTGAACCCCCTCACCAGTCAGTAAGCCGATCCTCAGAAGAAGTCACTGGCGCTGAAGATTCTGAGGTGCTGGAGGCATGGTCTGTTCCTGGCTGGGTCTGGACCACATGCTGAGCTCTTCGCTAAGCTTGATCAGCAGGTGATCCCAGTTACTGTCTTTGACTGGAAAATAGTCTCACTCTGTTCTTATGTGAGTTAGGCTGGTCTGGGGTTTGTTTTTATGGAATTATTTGGGAATGAGTGGATGGGTTTATTGGGAGCTTGTGGGAGTTACAGCCTCTCCTCTGCCATCTTGGCTCTGCCTCTACTGTATCTCCCTACCTCTCTAGGCAGCCCATTCCAGCTTCATTATTAGGAAGGTTTTCCTGGCACCAAACCCCAGTTTGGTCCTTTGTAGTTTCCACCCTTGTTTCTGCTTCTCCTTGATATCAGTGAAGACTGCTGTCATGCCCCATTCCCCACCCACTCACCTCCTTTTTGCCTTCTCCTCTCCAGGCTAAATATCTCCATATCCTTCATACTAAGTATTATCTACCCATCCCTCCCCCATCTTATATGAGCAAAATGTTATTTTTACAAAATGTATTTTGTCACTCATTTCTCCCATGAAGCTTTATTTTCCTAAATTACATGTAAATACAAATTTTGACATCAATTTTTTACAAACTTTATGTTCCAAATTCTCTTCTTCCTCCCCGACCCCCCCCTCCCCCGCCAAAGAACTCAAGCAATTCAATATAAGCCATACATGAGCAGTCATGGAAAACATTTCCACATTAGCCAGGTTGTGAAAGAAAACAGACAAAAGCAAAACTTCAGATAAAGGAACTAACAAAAAATGTTTCAATCTCTATTAAGACAGCATCAGTTGGACTATATTCTTCTCACCAATGCAATGGTACAGAAGAGTTCCAGGGAACTCATGATGAAAGAGGATATCCAAACCCAGGGGAAAAAAAAGAACTGTGGAGTAGATGCTGAATGAACCATACTATTTCTTTTCTTTTTGGTGCTGATGTTTTTCTATTTTGAGGTTTTTCATCATTGCTCTGATTTTTCTCTTATAACATGGCTAATGCAGAAATATGTTTAATGTTATTATATGTATATGTAAAACCTATATCAGCTTACCTGCTGTCTAGGGAAGGGGGGGAGGGGGGGGAGGGAGGGGAGGGAAGGAGAAAAATCTGAAGTTCGAAAGCTTGTATAAATAAAAGTTGAGAACTATCTTTACATGTAACAGGGAAATAAAATAAAATACTTTATTAATTAAAAAAGACAGCATCAGTTCTCTCTCTGTAGATGGACTGCATTTTTATAGGATCTTCAGAGTTGTCTTAGATCATTGTATTGCTGAAAATAAGCAAATCATTGACAGCAGATAATCTTATAGTATTGCTGTTATTTTGTATACAGTATATTTCGTGTTAAAATATGATTTTGTAAAAATGAAATATTATTTTGAAAGGAATTTTATCTTAACAATTAACAAGCATCCCCTTCCCCCCTTTCCTACTTCACTCGCATTGGAAAGAAAGAAACAGCTTGTAAATATTCATAATCATGCAAAACATTCCCACATTGGCTGTACCCAAAAATGTCTGTCTCCTTTTGTATCTTTTTTTTTTAAATTAGTGAGGCAATTAAGGTTAAGTGACTTGCCCAAGGTCACACAGCTAGTAAGTGCTAAGTGTCTGAAGCCGGATTTGAACTCAGGTACTCCTGACTCCAGGGCCAGTGCTCTATCCACTGTGCCACCTAGCTGCCCCTCCTTTTGTATCTTGAGTCCATCATCTCTGTCAAGAGCTGGGTAGCATTCTTTATCATCTGTCCCTTTGGAAATAGAATTTGTCCTTGTCTTGAGAGAGTTCTTAAGTCAAAGTAGAAGTTTTAAACCCAAGTATAAGACTTTGTGTTTATCCTTATTAAAATTCATCTTATTAGATTCAGCCTAGTGTTAAAGCCTATCCTATCAAGACTATTTTGAATCCTAACTCTGTCGGAGAGAGGCAGCTAGGTGGTACAATGGCTGTTTTTGACATTGGAGTCAGAAGAACCTGAGTTCAAATCCATTCTATGGCAGACTTAACTAACTGCGTGACTATGGGCAAGTCAATTAATTTCCTTCCACCTCTGCTTCTTCACCGGCTAAATGGGGATAATTATGGCCTATCCCACAGGGTTGTTGTGAGGATAAAATGAAATATTTATAAAATTTCTAAACCTTAAAACACTACAGAAATGCAACTAGTGTTATTATTATTATTATTGGAGTATTACACATGTAATTATGACTAGTCTATTTAATAAACACAGTTGTCCAGTGCTGGACACACAACCAGAGGCAAGTCCAGAGCCGTAACTAGGATGAGGTGATAAACATTTTGTCCCAGGGCATAGCAGTTTAAAGGGAATAAGAATAATTAGTTAAAAGGAAGCCACTAGAATAACAAGTTTTGTTCATAACACTCATTTTCAGAACACTAAAGAAACTATTTCCTCTCTTGTTTAAATCTGGTTTCATTGCTTCTTATATTGTTTTTTTTCTTAATTACTTGTCTTAGGAACCAAAAATTGTAAGTTACAGCTCTAGGCTTTGCTACGAGATACATGTTTGCAAATGATACAGTATTATTTGAGCCCGGATATTTTTCCTCCCTGGCATGGCTTATATAGGAATTGAGCAGGTACAGATGAACCCAACTACACATGCACAGTTAGAGGTCATTCTCTGATACACAATCTTCCTCTTAATGTTCAGGTTGAATTGGTTGGATGAGAATGGTTTTTGATCAGTTCCATTTGTAATGTGTTGTGAATTCCCATATATGCACTGATTAATTCTTTCCCAAAACACATTTTAATGTTGTGTACATATTGCCTAATAATTAGGCTTCCTCTCTGCAACAGGGAGACACAGGAGGCCTTTATTTCCCATGGGGACTCTGTCTTCCTTTCTGTGCAGCTGTGAGTGCACACAGACTCACCTGTTTTCTTTTGTACTTGTATATTTTCCCTTGATAATCACCTACCCTCTCTTGAGGATATTAGAATTTTCTTACCCAATGGTTGACTGTGGATTTCAGGCCCAGTGACCAGAAAGGTGCCATGTCCAATTTCATATTGTCTACATAATGGGTAAAGTCTTTGTCTCATTAGAATTTAGAGCTGAAAGGAACATTACAGATCATCTAATTTATCCTTCAGGGAAGCTGGGTGGTACAGTGGATAGCAGGGTCTGGAGTCAGGAAGACTCATCTCCCTGAGTTTAAATCTGGCATCAGACACTAGTAAGTGTGTGTGACCCTCAACAAGTCATTTAACTCTCTTTACCTCAGGTTCCCATCTGTCAAATGAACTGGAAAAGGACATGGTGAACTAGTGTCTTTACCAAGAAATTCCTAAATGGAGTCACAAAGACTTGGACACAGCTGAAAAATGGCTGAACAATATCATTTATATAGCACCTACTATGTACCAGGCAATATGCTAAGTGATTCATAATTATTATCTCCTTTATCTCATTTTATCCTCAGACAATTCTCTGAGACTCTTCTACTGTTATAAACTTGCAATATATATGTGTGTATAATATATAATGTAATATTTATTGTATATTATGATATATAATATTACTAATGTTATATGTTATATACTCAATATATTACAACTATATATATATATGTCACACACAAAAATTACAGATAACTGACTTGAGTATTCCTATCATGGCTTAGCACAGAGCTCTGCATATAGCAAGTGTTTAATAAATGTTTAGAAAAATGGAATTGAATCTTAGGAAAAAAGTTTTTCAGGAAAAAAATTGTACTGTTTTCCTAGTTCAATACCTAACCCTTAAAAGCTATTGTGCAAGTGCTGCTTCCCATTCTACGATTTTGACCAAACTAATCATCTTTTCTATCTGTGAAGTCTATGTGTGTAGTCATAGCTTTAAGAATGGGTGGAGAAGGTAGCCACCTCTTTGGTGTGAATTAGATAGACTAGGCCAAGCTCTCTTCCTCCAAGATGGTCCCTTTCTTCCCCCAATTACATACAACTACTAGGGTACTTGAATCATTATCCTTAGAAAATTTTTCCTTTGGATTAAGACATTTCTTCTCTTGAAGTCCTCTTTTAAAATGCAAATGGAACTAATACAAGCTCAAAGAGGGCTAGTAACTTAAATCATTAAAGCTATCACAGAAGAAAAGTTATCCCTCTAAAGTCTGGTGATGTTATAGAGTGGAAAGAGCACTGAAATTGGAGGGATACCAAAGACAAGTTTCACCCACCTTAAAACTTTGCTCAGGGTCAGGCCCAAACATCCACAGGGAAAGAGACAAGAAGAAGAGTTACTTGGAGAAGATATTGTGAATAAGTATATCCCTATCTTATTCTTCTTTGTCTATTCCTGCTACTCATTGGCAGATGTATGTAAATATACAGGTGTGCTTGCACACATACAGGTATGTACTGTGGATATAAGTGGTTATAGTATTTTTTAAACCAAACCTTTGATTTTATCAATGTAGAGAACACTTGTTGAGGAACTTTTTCTATCAGTATAATTAAATAATGTAATAGTAATGAAATATAGGGACATAATGACATAGCAGATAGAGAATTGGCCACAAAGTGAGGAAGACCCATTTTTAAGTTGCATCTCTATCATTATATACTCTATGTGACCTTAGACAAATCTTTTAATCCCTTAGTATCCCAGTGAATTCTCTAGGCCCTGGAAACTCTACCCGTTAAAATGACAGTCATAACCTTAAATGAATGGATGGATGGATGGATGGATGGATAGATAGACAGACAGATAGATAGAGACTCCTAGTATTTGAAGGAACCTTTAAATTTACAATGAAACTGAGGCAACTTTGTGTTATTGCTGGCTTATGGAAAGAGTCAGAGAAGAGAGAAGAGTAGAGACAGACATGCCAAATACTGTCTCCTCTAGGAAGCACTCCTGGATTATCTCCAGTTCCCCTTCCTTCCCCTAAGAGAAGAACTTAAATAGTCCTTTTTCCTCTATAATTCTCTACCGAACCTAGAACTCAATGCTGTTTGTTCACTGGCCGTGTTTGTGTCTTTACTTCTTCCTGGACTTTACGTTCCATGAGGCAAGGCACCTGTTTTACCGAATTTTTGTATATTCCCAGTTCCTAGAACAGTGCTTTCTTTGTACACCCTAGGGACTTTATAAACGTTTGCTGAATGAATGGATCATATGGAAAGGAGAGTGTGGTAAGAGGAGTCTCTGGAAAATGAGAGTCTTCATATTATTAACCTGATACCACTAGCTACCACAATTTATAGGGTGTTGCACTTGGATTCACATCCTGCTCAAACAATTAGGTACTATGGATGCTGGGCAAGCCACTTAGTTACTGCCACCCTCAATTTCCCCATCTATAAAATGGGCATAATTATAGCTCCTATCTATCTCAGTGTTGTTGTGAGATTCAAATGAGTTAACATATGTCAAATGCTTCGCAAACCTTCTTGTAGAAATGCAAGCTACAGCTATTTTTTCTATATTTGGGGGTTCTTTATGTTTTGTGGCTGCTAGAATTTTTTGATTTGTTATGTTTTCCTAGGGCATTGTGTGATTTGTTTATCTTAGGCCACCGTGCAAAGGAGTAGATGTTGTGATTGGGCTAAATTGCCTCCCTTCACAGCCTCAATGAAGAGAAACTACCTCAGAAAGAAATGCATGAAATTTTGGAGGAAGAATTTACTGAGCTGGAGAGCAGCCTCAGTGAACACCAGGGTGGTTACTCCCTTTAGAATCCACCCACTCAAGGCTCCACTTAAGGGACTGGGGCTTGTAGGCAGAGAAGAGACCTGCAGGTGTTTATCTGTTGCCATTAATTTAATTTAATTTCGTTTCATTTAAATCTTGTTTATCCTGAACATTCCAATTTCCCTTGATAATAAAGTGTAAATTTTATGCAGGCAGAGGGTTTGTTGTCTACAAAAAAGCAGAGCCTTTCCCTTAGCACACCCATAAATAAGTTTCAAGTCTCTGCATCCACTGGTAGAAGTAGCCGGGTTTGCTTTATTTTCCCCTCTGTATTTATTCAGGCAAATGTTTAAAATTGAAATTGAGTGGGCTGGGGGCAGCTAGGTAGTGCAGTAGATAAAGCACAAGTCCTGGATTCAAGAGGACCTGAGTACAAATGTGACCTCAGAAACTTGACACTAGCTGTGTGACCCTGGGAAAGTCACTTAACCCTCATTGCCCCACCAAGGGAGGGAGGGAGGGAGGGAGAGAGAGAGAGAGAGAGAGAGAGAGAGAGAGAGAGAGAGAGAGAGAAGAGAGAGAGGAAAGGAAAGGAAAGGAAAGGAAAGGAAAGGAAAGGAAAGGAAAGAAGAGAAAAAGAAAAAGAAAAAGAAATTGAGTGGGCTGAAAAATCACATGGCCCAGAACACCCCAAATGATCATATGTTTAGTCCACTTGGGCAATCCTTATCTTACTTTTCTAGAGAATTACCAAAATGGGGAATCACTAACCTTTCCTGAATACAGTCACAGTGGATAGAGTGCTGAATCCAGAGTCAGGAAGTCCTGAGTTCAAATGCCACCTCACTCATTACCCATGTGGACCCTTAACTTCTGACTGCCTTCAATTCTGAAATTGGGGATGATAATAGAACCTACCTGCCCGGGTTGTTGTAAGGATCAAATAAGATAATATTTTTAAAGCATTTTGCACAATGCCTCACATGTAGTGGGTGCTTAATAAATGATTATAAATTATTATTAATCTGAATCTTTGTGTCCAATCCAGTTTCCCACACTTAAATATTTCAGTATTTCAAGTATTTCTGTGTAACAAGTCTAAGACTCTGTAAGTAGACAAGACTCAAGGGGACAGATGACTGCCAATTACCCAGATTCTTCCCCAGCCTCCTGAAGCCGCACAGATTCTTACCTAGGAGTCTGTCACTAACC
The DNA here is from genome assembly GCF_019393635.1 of Dromiciops gliroides. Lineage (NCBI taxonomy): Eukaryota > Metazoa > Chordata > Mammalia > Microbiotheria > Microbiotheriidae > Dromiciops > Dromiciops gliroides. The sequence continues at coordinate 154,931,110 of NC_057866.1, read as the reverse complement.
TCAAGCTGAGCCCCAACTTACTTGGCTCCAGCCTTTCCTTTCTTGCCCTTGCAGTTCTTTCATTTACTGACATACAAAGTGAGAGTCATGGTTAAATAACAACTTAATTAGATTTTATGACAGTATAATTAGATGCAAACCAAAAGATGTGTATTACAGAGTGTACAATTCCACTTGCTCAAAGGTTCCGCTCTCCTCTCTCCCCGCCCCCCCAACAAAGGCAGGAGAAAACTCATTAAGGATGATAACTACTTCTTTTCACACACCGCTTTCCTAGCCAAAGTCTAGGGACCAATTTATTATTTTTTTTGTTGGGGGGTCCACCCTTGTAATTCTATCCGTGGGGAATACTCGCAGTATGGAAACTCCCTCCATCTATTCAGATAAATAACTCTTCTGTAAGTTAGAGTTGCCTGGGACTTTGAAAGGTTAAATAAATTATTCAGGGTCACAGCTAGTATGTATCAGAGCCTTGACTTGATGAACCTACAATCTGCGTGACTCGAAGACTGGTCCGTTGTCCCTTATACTCTGCTGCCTCTCCATGGGAGCATAGGGCTAGGTCAATGTCTAGTCATGAATTTCTTAGCTTTCAGGGACATAAGATGGGATCATCTGTCAGGGATTCTTCACCATTTGGGGTTCATGGACCTCACTGGAAGTCTTATGACACCTGTGGAGCCCATTTCAGATGAATGTTTTAAAATAAGTATTTTATTATTAAAAAAATTATTTTATTAAATTGTCATAAACTAATCATTATTATTTCATTTCATTAAAATAAGTAAATTCTCTGTTTCAGTTAGAGGTTAATGAAAATAAAGGGGTAACTTGTTTTCCCATCCAAGGTCACAGATCCTAGTTCAAACCTCTCTTCTAAATTCACAGTCCAAATGGTAGCTTAAACTCTAGAGGCCCCTTTTGTTCTCACTCGAATTAGTCTACTGTTTCCTCTCCTGCTGCCACATCGACTCTCCTTTTGTGTTTGATATGGTTGGTTTGTGTTTCTTGCCTCTGGTTTGGGTTCAAAATTATTACCTATATAGATGTATGCCAGTCAGTATACAAGTATACACAAATGGTCCTTTGCAACTGTTATATGGTAGGCAGTATGCTAAGTCCTAGGGATACAAAGAAAAGCAAATAACAGGCCCTACCCTGGAGTGCACAGTCACTATGTACATGCTTGTGTCAGTCAGCATGCTAGTGTACACAAAAGGTCCTTTGCGTGTTGGCAGTTTAGGAATGTCAGTTCTTGTAGTACAGATGACCCTCAGAAGTTTTAATAATCCTTTTTCATGGGGGCAGCTAGGTGGCGCAGTGGATAAAGCACTGGCCTTCGATTCTGGAGGACCTGAGTTCAAGTACAGCCTCAGACACTTGTCAATAGCTGTGTGACCCTGGGCAAGTCACTTAACCCCCATTGCCCCATGTTAAGGGGTAAAATTCTAGCTAGTCTGTCTAAAATATTTAATGAGTGGTCGCCAATAAATTATAAGCTTTAGCAAGAGTTAGACTTTTAAGCATTTATTAAGGAGAATAAGAATTTGGTAAAGAGAGAGAAAGGCCTAGATTCCTATCTATTAAAGGGAGAGCACATTTCTAGCTCCGCTCTCCACCAGAGTCCAGATGAAAGAGCCCCTAGAGTCAGCGCCAGTCTCTTCCTTCCTCCTCCCACTAGTCCGCGTCACTTCCTCCCGCCAAGAACTCTTCTACAGTAAGTATCCAGCAGGTGGCGTCATTCCAATCGTTACAGTCCCCCCTGTTGTTCCTCAAGAAACAAAATGTTTCCTTGACGGAACAGTAAAAAACAATATAATAACTATTACTAACTAATAATATGTGAACAACAATATAGAAAAGGAAGAGAGGAAAGTTTTGTCCAGAGGGGCGATTTTTTTTTTTTGTCCTCATGAACCGACGCTTTGACATTAGTCTTGCAAAGGGAGGGCCTCTGCAGAGAATACATGTTACAGATGGTGTATATTATAACAGAAAGAGAAAAAAAACAACAAAAACAACAAATCAAAACTGTTCATTTAAAGTCTCTGAAAATCTTTTCTCAGATGTCCTCTAGGTGTAGTCGTGGAATGGAAGTCTTTTCAGGGGTTGATGTGTGGATGCTGGTAATCAGCCAGGAAATTTCCTACAAAATTGAGCTTAACACAACTTTAAAATAGCTTTGTCAGTAATCAAATCAAACAATGAAAGTTCTCAGAAACATATATAAGGGAATTCAGAATCTTGGTTGTTACACATGAAACATATAATAAAACAAAAATTGAAACATTCTTTAAAATTATAATATTACTATAGTCCCCCCTTATGGAGGGTAATTGAGAAGACAATTGCTGCAATATTAATTAATAAAAATAATTTTTATCTTTGTTTCATCACTTTTTGCATCATCTGCCTAATTATCCTCATGCCATTATGAGAAATTAAAAAATCTAATATAATTGGTAACAGGTGTCAAGGCCAAATTCAACACTGTATTTATCATGACACCTGAGATAATTATGGGGGTTACCATAAAAGAACAGAGAAATGATGGGATATGAGCATTCCCACACTTGAGCAGTATGTACTGCCCATACAGTATGCCAGGCTTAAAAGAGGTGGATGGAATATATGTCCATGCCACCGAACATATTGGAAGAAACTGAGTCAGACTTAATCAGATGCATGGGATTGAGATGTCCATGGCATCAGGCATATAGGAGGGAGCATAGAAGCCAGGTGTAGAAGTGAGATGGGTGGGATCAATACTTCCAGCCATCTGTACAATATTGTGGGGAAAAATAAAATATTAAACCAAGAGAATCCAACCTCAACATTTGTCAAAAGCCGTTCCCTTGGCCATACCTTGACTTCATGCATGTCTCCCCTCATGTGACAGTTCAGTGTCTGCTCTTGCGTGTATTCCTCTTGTGATTGGATGGCATCTTGGCCAACTGGCATCTGATAACTCAGAATAAAGGCAATTAATGTCTTAAATGATAAGTTCCCATAATCCAAGTCTCATATGGATTTAAAAATTGAGGATAATAAATGATTGCAAAAAATGTGAATACATCTTGACTCAGAATATAATATATAATTATGCAACAATTTCAAATAATACCCCTTTTTTAACTTAGTATACAATTACTTTTTTGAAAAATCTGAACATATTTAAATACAAGTTAAAGCACAACAGAATCTCAAAGAAAACTTTTTTTTTGAAAAAAGAAAACTTTTACAAATGTTCCCCTCTTTTTTTTTTGGAAATATGCTTATTAAAAATAATACTTCTAGAATCAATTTACACTTGCCATGGCAACCAATTTGCCAGGGAAATGCTTTAAAGAGTTTGATCAAATAATCAGTTGAGAAAAAATAATAAAAACAAACAACTCAGAATATGGGAGCACAATACTCCTAGAATTAACATTGCATTATGAAATCAAAACCATCTTGCAATGTTTCAAAATTAGATAGACAAATGAATAGAAGAAAATACACATGGAACAATAAAAGACAGTGAAATTCAAACTAAGGAAATCTAAATGAATATGAACTTAATATCAATAAGAGTATTATAAAATATAAACTTGATCACATGACTATAAAAAGCTTTTACAAATATTCTCCTTGTTTTAGAAACTAGGTATAAGACACAATCTCAAAAGCATGAAAATCTCTATGAAAATAAACCCATACCATTAATTTCAAAATGTATATGTAATAGCATAGAAATCCTATGTAACCTCTGAATTGATACTATCACTCTGAATGAATTCAGAACACTTTTGATTCCGATATCTAAAATCCCCAATACTCATATCAATACCTTGCTGTTTACTTCTACATTTCTGTAAAATATATATACTTCCATGGCAAAAGAAGCGGAGTCTTGAACTATGGTGATGATTGTCATTCTTATTCAGCTTAAGTTTTTCTTCTTTAACCCCTCTATATTGTCTGTCAGTCTTTTCACCATACAAATGCTTTATAAGATTACTAATTAAAGACAAAAGCAGGTTAGCAAAATTATGAACAAAACGAGCATATCTGGAATTTAAAGGGTTTTCTAAGGTTGTCTCAGAAGCACAGCCAGGCCGGGGAAGGGCTGAGCCTGAAGCTGCAAATGCAGGTAGAAAAAGTTGAGCATGCGCACCAGATCTCTGGACTTCCCAGGCAGGGGAAGCTATGGGCTTGGCCATAGGAGGAGTAGAGGGTGGGGTCTGGAGAGGAGGGGAGGGACCAGAGCAATTTGAATCAGACTTGATTTTGAACTCAGGCCTGGATTCCTCTTCCCCCACTTTGCCTCCAGGTGCTAGGGGATTAAAAGCTTCTAGAGGGTGGGTCATTGCCTCCAGGCATGCAAAATTAAAGCAACAATTACTGTTAGAACTGGGAAAAGCTGCGGGAATCTTTTCAGGTTTCTCTGAAAAAGCATGGTTGGGAGAGGGAGAGATATTTCCTTGTGTGAGTAAGTTGCTGGCTCTTTTAACAAAAAGAAAAAGAAAAATAGAAAATCCACAAAAACAAAGCATTAACATGATCTTATCTCCCATTTGTCTGGTTAAACAGACTAAAATAAAAAATAGGATAATTAGGGAGTTTAAAAGGTCCATTCGAAAAAATTTAAAGGAAAAACACAGCCAGTACCCAGTACTTAGCAGTTTAAAGGGTAGGGGAAATTTCTTACCCAACCGGAAGATCAGAAGTGAGGTTCAGCTTTCCTCTTCGTGGTCAGCCATCTGTTAAGGGGTAAAATTCTAGCTAGTCTGTCTAAAATATTTAATGAGTGGTCGCCAATAAATTATAAGCTTTAGCAAGAGTTAGACTTTTAAGCATTTATTAAGGAGAATAAGAATTTGGTAAAGAGAGAGAAAAAGGCCTAGATTCCTATCTATTAAAGGGAGAGCACATTTCTAGCTCCGCTCTCCACCAGAGTCCAGATGAAAGAGCCCCTAGAGTCAGCGCCAGTCTCTTCCTTCCTCCTCCCACTAGTCCGCGTCACTTCCTCCCGCCAAGAACTCTTCTACAGTAAGTATCCAGCAGGTGGCGTCATTCCAATTGTTACACCCAGGAAATAAAGAAAAAGAAAAAAAACACAAAATAATTCTTTTTCATGATGGTGGTGGTTAGTTCATCACCACTTTATGTATATGGCTCCCAGTCAGGGACAGTATAGCATAATGGATAGAGGGCAAGTCCATTGGAGTCAGGAAGACCTAGACAGAAGTCCTGCTTTTGGCACATATTGGCTGTGTGGACACCAACAAGTAAATCAACTACTTAATGGCTCAGACTATTCTCTAAGATGTAGAGGAATTGCTAATGTGCATTAGTGAATGGAGTTTCACACTTACTGCTTACTCTATGCCAATGACCATATTAAGCTACTCTTTTGGTTAATCTTCTCTTCAACAACACAGCTGCAACACAAAGTGCAGTCCACCTCTCTGGGACTAAATGAAATCTATATTTCTAGCTGGAAATGTTTCTGTCCTTGGCACTAAACTTCCCCTCTTGTGAAAAATGATGTAACAATCCAAAGTTTATTGCATGAATGCTGCAGGCTTCTGTTTACATGATGAAAAAAGAAAAAGGTTATTATTTTATGGGGAAAAGAGGGACTGAGACATTGGGGAAGTCCAACTTTTCTCCATTATTTCATTTCCATTAAAAAGAAGTGTTCTCATCAGATGGCAAGGAAAGAACATGGATACAACAACTGCCTCTGACAGCACATGCCACATTCCATATGTGTGGCCCTATGTTCTTATAATGGGAAAAGAGAAGTGTATTTTAACTTGTTACTTTTATAAATAAAGAAATGAAAACCAGGAAAAGAGAAGTGACTAAGTTAGAGGAATCTGGGTTGCTCAGTGGATAGCACCCTGGACTTGTTTAGCCAGCACAAAGTAAGTGTATAATAGATATTTGTCATGTATATCAAAATTATATAGCTAGAAAGTAGCAGAGCCTGAATTTGAACCCAGGTCTACCTAGTCTAAACCCAGTGTCCCATGAGTAATAGTTCATAGTAAATGTATAGATGCTACATTGTATGCTTCTGAAAAGATGAGAAACTTGGGGAGGGGAATGATAAATAAAAGCAATCTTAGTAATGGCCTTACTCAACCAGGGTACCATAAAAGAGAAAATGAGCTGCAGAAAGAAATGGCAAAACACTCCAGTATCTTTTCCAAGAAAACCTCAAATGGGGTCATGAAGAGTTGGACAGGACTGAAAAAAATACCACACATACATATGTATGTATGTATGTATGTATATGTATATGTATATACATGGTTTTGCAAACCTTAAAGTGTGACATGAAGTTAACTAGTAGTAGTAGTATGGGCAGCTAGGTGGCATAGTAGATAGAACACCAGGCCTCCAATCAGGAAAACCCAAGTTTAAATCTGGCCACAGACACTTAGTAACTGTGTGACCCTGGAAAGTCACTTAACCCTGTTTTCCTCAGTTCCTCATTTATAAACTGAGCTGGAGAAGGAAATGACAAACCTCTTCAGTATCTTTGCCAGGAAAACTCCAAATGGGGTCACAAAGAGTTAGATATACCTGAAACAAATGAATACAACAAAAAAGTAGTGGTGGTGGGAGTGGTGGTGGTGGTGGTGTTATCCCTTCCATATGGTGAGGCCTAGAGGTGTCACACCTCTGCAATCTGGAAAATCAGTGTAAAAATTTTGGCCCTCCCTTTGTACAAGAGAAATCTGAATTTTCCCCCCTTTTTCCTGTATGGGGTGTTTATAGTACCTTATTATAGAATTTGGGTTAAGTATGATACTATACATATATTTTATGCATTTCTGGCTTTCTAAACTTTTTCTACAAAACTCCCCCAAAATTCCCATTTGATTTCTTATGCTGACCCATTATACACACACACACACATATGGCAGGGCAACAAGGGTTAAGTGACTTGCCCAGGGTCACAGCTAGTACATGTCAAGTGTCTGAGGTTGGATTTCAACTCAGGTCTTCCTGAATCCAGGGCTGGTGCTTTATCCACTGTGCTACCTAGCTGCCCCTGCCCCATGATATATTGAAACCGTGATGAGGAAAATCAAGATGAGGAAGGGATGACTGTAGTAGTGGTGGTAGTGGTAAAAGATTATCCATTTTTTTTCTTTAAACAACTCACATTTCAGTATGGCTTGAATGCACACGAAGTGCTTTCTTTATGACGACCCTGTTAGGTGTTTTCATGGATATGTTATTATCCGTATTTTATGAGTGTAGAAACTGAGATTCATGGAGGTTGTGACTTGTCTAGAGTGACACAGGTAGTTAAGTCAGAGTAAAGAAGAAAATCCATCTTTCTTGATTCCAAGTCCCAGGAGCTTAATGTCATTAGAAAGAAAAAATATTTTGTCATGTAGAGAGTTAGTAAAGGCCAGAAGAATTAATTCCCATCACTTTCTATAGCCTATCATTGTATCTGCCTTCTCTTAAACACTGCCTGTGGTGCTTAAAGGAGGATCACACATTGGAGAAATATGTGGGAGCTAATGGGGTGAGACTGCTACAGCCAGAGGTCTGGTTTGCTGAGAATGGTCTAGTCCTGCCAAGAAACCCTCCAGCCTACATTCCAGGACATAGTGCAGTTCTGGGATGAAGCCACTTCAGATAAACATAATCAGGATCTTGCTATCTTTCTCCTTTATGAGATGGTGTGATCTTTCTAAGTTTCTTCATTCACCGTGATTTGTGTGTTATTTAGAGCGGGAAGGGAATTTGCAAGACAGGGAGTGTATGACAAAGGGTAGTGCATGACAAAGGGTAGCGCAGAAGTCTCCGAAATGTGGGTCTTAACACACCTAGTGCTCCTGAACCAGATTAAAACATAATTGAGAGATGTTTAACAAAATAAATAAAAATACAATAAACTAAGTGTATGTACCAGCCACAAGAATCCTGTTGTACAGATTAGTGGCCTCCATTTCTATCTGGTGTCATGGATTAAGTGTTGGATTGGAGAGTTTAAGTGCTAGGTTTCAATGCTGTCTCTATTAGCTGTGTGACAATGGCAAGTCCCTAAACCTCTCAGTTTGTTTCCTCATCTATAAAAGCAATCAATCATTCAATCAATGAGCATTTAGTAAGAGCCTACTATACACCAGGCACTGTTGCTAAATACTAGGGATACAAGGAAAGACAAACACAACAAAACAAAAATAGCCCCTGCTCTCAAGGCACTCACAGCATAATGGAAGAGACAACATGAAAACAGCCATGTTCAGACAAAATATAGACAGGGCAAATTGTGATAGCCTCACAGGGAAGGCATGAAGATTAAAGAATACTGGAAAAAACCAATAATCAATAAACATGAAGGGCCTACTATGTAGGAGTGCCTCTCAGGACTATAATGATGCTCTAATAAGAAAATGTACAGACAATCATATGCTATCTTGAATGTGATCTGCAAATGTTAGTCATTCTATCTAGCCATACTCTCATTTTACAGCTAAGAAAACTGGGGTCTACATCTCAATATGTTTGTATTATATGTTATGGAGATAGAATAAGGAAGGATAATTCTTTTATCTGTGTCCAAGGCAGGGTTTGATGTCAGGTCTTCCTGAATCCAATTCTGGTGTTTCATCTCCTATACTGGCAATGCTCTATCTGCCTCTCACTATATTGGTGCTCAGAATACAAACACAAAGAATGAAAAAATCCCAACTCCCAGTTCTAAATTGATGGGCTTATTTCATCCCATTTTGATTGGCAAAAGGAACATGAAGAGGAATAATGTTAATATAAGAGCTGAGATACAGGAAGATAAGTTGGGCCAAGGAGGACATCCACTCAATGTTGATAAGAAGAGGTTGCTGTCCTTTGTTCGCAAAGAGGACCATGACTTTGGGAGGTGATGTCATGACTTGCAGTGAATTGAATTTAAGTGAGGCAGAGCTGTGCAAAGTCACCAGCCTCATTCTTTCCTCCAGAGTAATCTGGGTCCAATGGCAAGATATATATCAGGACATCTGGAGATGACCCTGGATGCAGTGGGAGACATTTGCCTTTTTATGGATAAGAAGGGGAATGACCATCTAGACAGTGCTCTGGGAAGATGAATCTGGAGCTGACATGGATAGGTTGGGGTAGAGAGGGACCAAAAGCGAGGACCCAGTTAGAAAATGATTAGCATTGTTCAAGTGAGAGGCAATGGATGACAGCTGTGGAAATGAAAAAGAGAGTATGGCCACAAGATGCATTGCAGAAGTGAAACAGGTATTTTTCCATGCTCTCGGTTTTATCCTAGTTTTATCCTGGTTAGTGAATTATTCTTCTCAACTTTTGTTAAGAAGATTCATAGTGTCCATAATATCTGAAACATATTATAAAGAGAGAAAAATTAACTAGAGTGTTCAGACCTTGTTCAATGGTTCATGCAAAAGTGACTCATATTTGTCCAGAGTCTTAACCATTGTCTGGGGTTTCCAGGTCATTGCTTTCTCCAGAGCCAAAGTGAGTGTCTCACTTGAAGCTTGGCGTTTTTGTTATGTCAACCTATCTTCATTCTTGCTCAAGAGATATTTCTGTGTTATACTTTTGTCTAATCTCAAATTGAGTAACTTTAAGATTAGATGGGAAGTCTACTATTTGTATTTTTCTATTTGTATTAAGTTTCAGTGAGTTGGAAACTGGAGACAGAGCTTCATCAAGAAATTTTGGCACCTGGAACAGGTACTGCTAAATGGAACCAGGGTGAAACAAATTCAATTGGGAGAGAGGATGAGAGTAGCACAAGGCTCTGAATGGAGGGAAGGAAGCACCCCATTTATTAGCTAAATTTTAGCTAATTTCCTATTTTAACTCAATTTCTTACTAACTAACTGCTGATGTCAGTTGATTCTCCTTGATGAATAAATACGTGAGTGGTTAGCACCATCTAAATTTCAGCATCCTAGGGCAAAGTCCAGGTCACCCGACCTTAATTAGGGTTCTGATCAGAGGATTCCTGCTCATTATGATATTCTAGAGGATAGTCTAGTAGACTTGTTTAGCTTAATATAACCAGGACCAAGTAGTAGAAGTTACAGGAAGGGGAATTTCTGCTCAATATAAGAAAAAACCCTTCCCAACAATTCAAGCTGTCCCAAAGTGGAATGTGCTGCCTTCGAATAGGTTCTCTGTCACTTGAAGAGCTTTAAGCCAAAGCTAAATGACAACTTGTTGAGAGTTTACAGATAGAGAAAAGTCTAGCCTTTGGATAAGGCTTGTGGTAAATGGCTGCTAATGCCCCTTTTAATGTGTTAACTCTATAATTCTATGTAGGAAGCTTGGTAATAAAAAGGGTGGGATTTAGGGTTAGATGACCTAGACTAGTATCCCAAAAAGGCTTGGTTTTTATGTCATATATCCATGCCTCAGTTTCCACATCTGTAAATTTTAGTTATTGGATAAAAGAGTCTACTTCTTTTACTCTCTGCTGGGATTAGTACCAAAACAAGTGTCCACCTAGATCCACATTAGGCTTTATAAAGATTGTCTCTCCTTTCCCATCTAGCAAAACCTTCTCCTATCTCCTGCCTGGATTTTTAGTTAATAGAGAGCAAGAATGTGGATAAGACTTCCTTTGGCTTCTCTATGGGAAGGGAAGAGCACGTGGCCTTGGTGCTTTCCTCTGCTGTGTACCCACATGGCCATGCCTCTAGATGCCCTGCTGGGAAGCATCTCTGAATCCACAAGGAAAAGAACAGACACCTCCCCCCCCCCGCCATTTGCTTTCTCAGCCCCCAATAACTTAGGGTAGAGAGACCACCAAGGGAATCATGAGAATGTCCTATAAACCTATTCCCAGGAAGAGATAGTTTCTATTGACAGCAAGTCAGAGCCAGTAAATGGGTAAAAGATGTCACTTGTAGGGTAAGAGAACCAGAAATATCTCTCTCTGCTCCCTTAAGCAACTTGAAGAATCCAGCAAGGTTTGAGTTACTTGAGGAAGGAACTATTTTTTTTTCTCCTTTTTGTCTTTGTACTCCAAGTACCTTGAACATAGTAGACCCTAAATAAATGTTTATTGGATGAACGAATGAAGGAATGAATAAAATCTCTTTGATGTTTTAGCCCAAGAGAAAATAATTGGGCATAGTCTTTGTGGAGAGAGACTGAAACTCTTTGGTTCTTAATTTCTTCAATGATTTGTGGCTTAGAGTGACTTAGGTGGCCACAAGCCCAAAAGGATTGTTTTAATGAGTCCAGATCTGGGCCATTGATATGCAAAAGGAACTAGCCCTGTCTGGGGCACTGGACACTAAATCTAGAGCTTTCATTGATCATAGAAGGATCAGGATAAAGGTTAAATTCTAACCAGAGTTGACTGTGTCCAATTCTGGTAAAACTTTATGAGAACGGGGCAGCTAGGTGGCGCAGTGGATAAAGCACTGGCCCTGGATTCAGGAGGACCTGAGTTCAAATCCGGCTTCAGATGCTTGACACTTACTAGCTGTGTGACTCTGGGCAAGTCACTTAACCCTCATTGACACACCCCCCCCCAAAAAAAACCCTTTATGAGAAGGCAATTCAATTCAACTTAACTAACATTTATTAAATACCTACTATATGCCAGGCAGTGTTAAGAGCTTTGGGATAAAAAGGGCCAAAACAGAAATAGTCACTACTCTCAAAGAGCTTATATTCTATGTAATGTATACAGTTAAATTAACAAGAAACATATACAACATTGGTTTCAGGGTAGAACACAGAGCACTAAAGAGGGGGAAATCGGCAAAGGCCTAGGGTAGGGGGTGTGGTTCAGCTAAGCCTTAAATGGAGAAACAGATTCTAAGAAGTGGAGATGATGGAAAAGACCATTCTACACATGGGACTGGTGCAAAGTTATAGACATTGAAAATGAAGGGTTATACTGAGAAAATGATGATTAGGCCTTTTTTTTTTTTCTGGAACCCAGTATTTGCGAAAGGGTATGATGTGAAGTAATGTGTCTGGAATGATAAACTAGAGCCAGATTGAAAAGGACTGTGATTTAAGTTAGGGTAGAGCCCAAGGTAACTTAGGAAAGGCTTTTGGCTAATGTCAATGCTTCAAGAAAAAAAATTCCATACTTTGACATAGTTTGAGAAGTAATTTTGCAGTTGCATCTTTTTCTGCACCATAATGAAATCATTCATGATGTATAACCTCTTAAAGGGTAATCTAATTTCATCTGTCTAGGAATTGAGTAGGGGGCAAATTGCTACAAGTCAGGGGTACCTAGAACTATGTTGGGGAAGGAGGATGTTGCATTTATCAATTCCCAAACTGCTTCTCCTCCAGGACCTAATAAAATCTAAGCAATTCCTGGTGGGAAGATCTGGAAGTGATTTTGAAATGTATGATGATGAAACCAGATGCTAGAAATCATCAGCAAAATGGCACATTAAATGAGTGACTGGGTTAGACACTGAGGAATATGTGCTCCTGTTCTTTGAAGGGAATTTTTACATTCTGGTATTTTTATAGCTCCTTTTAACTCATTGCGGCATATCTAAGTGACATACCAACCATGGACAGGCAGGTTCTTTTTAATGAAAATTCTGGTCTTTGGGTGACCTGTCTTTAAAAAACTTTAAAAACTTTTTTAAAAGCTTTAAAAACAGCTAAGCCAGCATCCTTAGCATCAAATAGCTCCTATGGGCCTCAGAAGCAAACAAATGAAAAATATGTCCAGTCACTATTAATGAGTCTTGAATATCTTAGTAAATAGATGGGATTCTATTCAATGTAGAATATATATTTTGGTGGCCAATTTTGGCAACCTTTATGAATGTATTTCATTGTTTTCATCACAAAAGACTCATTACAAGGAATGGTTTCCAGTTTCCTTTTAAGATGTATCTCAGGGCAGCTAGGTGGCGCAGTGGATAAAACACCAGGCCTGGATTCCAGAGGACCCAAGTTCAAATTTGGCCTCAGACACTTGACACTTACTAGCTGTGTGACCCTGGGCAAGTCTGTTTGTTTTAGTTTGTTCATCTGTAAAATGAGCTGGAAGAAGAAAATGGCAAACCATTCCAGTATCTTTGTGAAGAAAACCTAAATGGGATCACAAAGAGTTCAACATGGCTGAAAAATGACTGAACTGAAATATATTTGTGTGTGTGTGTGTGTGTGTGTGTGTGCGTGTGTGTGTAAAAAATGGTGTTTTTCTCCACTGCTAAGAAAGTATAAAATGAGGTTGTGTCAGGATTATCCTTGGGATTTTATAATGTGTTAAATAATAAGATCCACCCAGATCCTCAAATCACATTTCTCAAATACCAGTGCACTCTTTTATTATAGTGAACTAGAGAATCGCAAGTGATATCTACTATTAAGACAAGACTTTACAGGACACAATACTGTATTATTGGTGGGATAAAACAATTAAAATTAACTGTTTTTCATTGCTTGGATTTTGACAATGTAATTCATTCCCCATTTAACTAAATACTGGAATTTCCTTGGAGCTGTATTTGTAATCATTTTTAGTAAGATTCCCAAATTTACTAGGGGCTTGGAGTGATGCTTTTTGTCTTTTTTAAAACTGTCAAGCAGTTGGCAAAGCCAAGCACTCTAATGACTAAGCAAGATTTAAAAAAAAAAAAACACCAAGTTTTATGAGACTTGCTGCAATCCTTCTGAAGGATCTATAAGAAACATCTGGCAAAGTGATTGAGCACCATTTGTAGTCATGTGTATCATAGATTAATCATCAAGGATTCTGACTAATACTAACCACTAACTCTTAATGAATGTCAGATGTGAACTTTTCTCACATCAATGACATTTTAATGTAACAGTTGCCCAGTGCATTATGCAGTTATACAATTTACTTTACAAAGGATGTGGGCTGGGGTGTTTTGTTGTTGTTGTTGTTGTTTTTTGGGGGGGTTTTCTTGCCGTAGCTCTTCATGTTATTGCTTTTGCAGTATGCAGAGTTGGATATCACCAGGGTGGCCATCGGGAGCTCAACAGGACCAGTTCTGTAATTCATCATCTATCCAACTTTGAGTTCCAATCAGTTCTACTCTTCCTTGCTTGTGTATTTGGTCAAGCCAAAGTATACACATATATGGAAAACTAATTACTTACTTCCAAAATTCAAGTGGGAGAAAGATTCCAAGTCAGTATCTATACCACTAGGACATGGGTCATATGGAAGGGGTGGCAGTTGGACAGCCTCAATGCTGCTCTGACATTCATGACATCGCAAAATAACCGAGGAAACCCTCTGGCACATTTACTGAAACATGTTGAATTGAATTGGTGGTTCTGTTATGGATGCATGTTGTAAAGGTTCAGACAAAAATCACAGGGGATGAGAAGAAGGTATTGATGGACTGCAATCTTGCCCAACTGGAGGGAGACTACACACCCGTGAAGCAGCATGGTACATGAGATACAGTGATGGATTTAAAATCAGGAAGACCTGGGGCAGCTAGGTGGTGTAGTGGATAAAGCACTGGCCTTGGATTCAGGAGGACCTGAGTTCAAATCCAGCATCAGAGACTTGACACTTACTAGCTGGGTGACCTTGGGTAAGTCACTTATCCCTCATTGCCCTGCAAAAATTAAAAAAATCAAAAATCAAATCAAATCAAATCAGGAAGACTTGGCTTTAAATCTGGCCTCAGATACTAACTTTGTGACTCCGGGGAAATCATTTGAATTCTCTGGGCTTTAGTTACTTCATCTGGAAAATGAGAGGGTTGAATCTTTCAATCCCTGAGCCCCCTTACACCTTTAAATCTATGATACTGTAAGTTCATGGAGTCATTGATTATAGATCAGGCTTAAGAATGACTCTTTGTGGAAGAAGGATTACACTCTGGGTTCTGCTTGGCCCTCAAGGGCAGAATTAGAAGTAGAGAGGAATAAGGAAAAATCTTGATATCAATTAGAGCTCTCCCAAAATGGAAAGAGGTTTTGTGGGGAGGGGGAGCTCCTTTGTTGGAGTTCTTCAAGGGAAGTCTGGGTGATCACTAGTCAGGGATATTGTCCAGGGGATGCCTGTTATAAGAATGCTTTGGACTGGGTAACTTCTGAAGTAAGTCCTTTATAACTCTGAAGTTCTGTTCTGCAGAGTATGAAACTTGGCTGGACAGTCAAGTATCCATCATACCTCATATCCATCTGCTTCTGTCTTTTTTTTTTTTGGCGGGGCAATGAGGGTTAAGTGACTTGCCCAGGGTCACACAGCTAATAAGTGTCAAGTGTCTGAGGTGAATTTGAACTCAGGTCCTCCTGAGTGAGGGCTGGTGCTCTACCCACTGTGCCACCTAGCTGGCCCCTGGTTCAGCAGGAAAGCGCCTTGGGGAAAAAGTGGGTGTGGAAGCTCTGAGCTATAGGGAGCTACCTACACTAGGGACGGAGGCTGTACACTGCACGTTAGTGAACAGAGAGAGGGAGGCTATCCATTGCTTGTCTATATAAGCCAATTCCTCTCAGACACATTCCCTTCCCAAAGAGAAGAGGTCTTTGAATAGGGAAATCTGTTTGTACTACAATTAGAGAAGGCCCATAGAGACACGTGGACCAGGTGAAATGCATTGCCAACAATTGCAATACATCCAGAGACATATGGAGGCCACATTAGCTGGGATTTTTTCAGGTTTAGAAGACTAGTTGCTGGTGAATAATTTATCTGGCTACAGCCTTGTTGCCTTTAGTTAGACTGGTTGGTTGTAGATTGAGAATCAGACTCGGCAAGCCTCCAGGGCTTGGGAAGGTCACAGCGACCTTAGGTTACCCAGGAAATTTTGTTAACATAGGGATACCTCCGAGTTTTCTTCACTAGTGTACAGACTAGAAGAAAGGACCAAGGGGAAGAAGGAGAGGAGAGAAAGTGCTCCTCCCAGCATCTTCTGTGCTATGGCTGAGCTTGGAATCTCCCTTGAGCCAAAAAGGGTCCATTTTTAGTAAGGGTTGAATCTGTGAGGAAGACACTGAGACAAAGTCCTGGCAGCATTTCTGTAGAACAACCCTTCTGAGTGTCTGCCCACTTTAAAGGGTGGCTTTAAGGGCCCTATAGATGAACCTACCCTGACACATACATAATCCTTTAACCAGTGAGGAAACAGTCTACAGGGTCAGCCTGTCTCTGGGTTATGTTTAATAAGGATTGACTTGTGAAGTAACGATACTCAAATTGATCATAGAAGAGCTATTGCCACCTACATGGTAGCTGTGGAGAGCCCTCCAGAGGCATAACGGACATACTGATGATAGAGGAAATGCTTTCTGAGTAATCTTAGGAAAACTGCCGTCCTAAGAAACACAGGGATGACACACTCTCCTGTCTGAAATTTTGTGATTAAAACCCAATGGCCTCACTTATGATGGTCGGGCTCCACTCCACTCCATAATTCCTGGTAAAAAATGAACAAAGACAAAGTTCAGATAGAGCAGCACATAGGGTGCTTTTGTTTGTCCTTAAAAGGTATGGGTGAAAGGAAAGAAGGCAAGTCTTGCTATTTTCTTACTAGTAATTCAGTTGTTAACCAAGAAATGATCCATCAAGCGATGGCAAATTCCGTTGACCCATCTTCAGCAACAGTTTATTTCAAAGCATCCTGAAGTGGGCTTCTGTATCGTGCTTTTTTTTGGCGAGGCAATTGGGGTTAAGTGACTTGCCCAGGATCACACAGCTAGTAAGTATTAAGTGTCTGAAGCCAGATTTGAACTCAGGTACACCTGACTCCAGGGCTGG
Source organism: Dromiciops gliroides (assembly GCF_019393635.1). Classification (NCBI taxonomy): domain Eukaryota; kingdom Metazoa; phylum Chordata; class Mammalia; order Microbiotheria; family Microbiotheriidae; genus Dromiciops; species Dromiciops gliroides. Next base: position 154,914,387 of record NC_057866.1, on the reverse strand, counting down.
TGCTCTATCCACTGCACCACCTAGCTGCCCCTGTACTGTGCTTTTACAATGATTATCTAAAGGGTCATTGGGTATGATAGAAAATACCTCTGAGAGCATCCAGGAACAACTCCCAGATTGAATCTTCAGGAATCAGCTCCTTTGATCTGTGGGAGTTGTTTGTAATAAAAGCTTCAGATTTAGTCCACTATCATGTTGCTGCTTTAAAAAGATTGTAGATGTGAGGGAAATTCTTTAGAGTCATTGTTACAACACACATACCTTCATTAGTCCTCTTTGGACATATTTATGATAGTCTATATGGGCAAAGCAATAAAAGTTGACATGACATTCAATCAAAAACCATCCAGAACAGAAATTTCAGAATGTCTTTCTGAAAAGGATATTGATCATGCACTAATAGTTTGGCTTATCTAATTTTCCAGATTTAGGCCCATTATTTAAGGCAAGTGTGCAGTATGGGGAAAAGGAGTGTTATTTTGATTTCTTTTTTGATGGATCAGGGATCTCGTCCATGTGGACACTTCCTTCAAAACCTCCTACTGTTACCCATCCATGCCCATCCATCCCATGTGACTATCCATGTCATCCCATCAATCTGCCACGGGGGCTCCATTTGGCATGGGGGCTGCTCTCTAGATATCTCAACACTGTGTGGATACAATGAAGAGCGTACAGGCTGTCAGTTATCCCTTACTCTCTATGCATTTTTTCTTAGCCATATATGTTTACGTTGCACACTGTGGCTCCTCCTTCATAATCCCTCATTGAAAATGTCATAATCCCCAGGGCCTTGTTTCACTTGTGCCTGATCACTTGTGTATATTTGAGGAACAAGTCATAGGAGACCAAAGCAATCAACAACAACAAATGCTTCCAACACCAGATTCACCCAATTAATATAGCAAAGCAAGTCACTTAAAATGCTGCCTCTCTGATCTATAAAGTAATCATTGAAGCTGCGATACACAAAAGAAATTAAAGGCTATTTGGACGCCTTTTAGGACTTCATACATGCCATAACCGTTTCAGTTACAAAGACCATATGTTCCTTTCCTAAGTGGGGAAGAAAAAAAATTTCTTTAAATCATGAAAGAGGAGGAGTACATTTGGGATGAAAGAATTGAGACATCTGGAGGGCTTTCATTCCCCCATTTTGGAAGATGAGCAGCAAAACAGGATTGGATGGCTTGGTTTCTAATGTCTGCACCAGCTGACTTGTCTCTCTAGAGACCAAGAGCAAAATGGTTTTTGTTTGTTTGTTGTTTCTCAATGGTGTTGCTCCTAATTCTGGCAGCCATGTTTTGACACTTTGGCTATACTTCCCATGAAGAAAAAGCTTCAACTATGCATAGCCAACATTCATTCGTCTCACATGAGAAATTGAGTCTCTGATCAGCAAGAGAAGTTGTATACCTTTTGTAGGAGGCCAGGGAGGGGCATGTGTGTGTGTGTGTGTGTGTGTGTGTGTGTGTGTGTGTGTGTGTGTGTGAAGAGGCCATATCCCCTGGACCATTTCCAACATTTTCCCCATCCATCACCCCAGCCACAAACATCCCATTTCAGCCTTAGCTGTTCATATATATAAAGTCTTGGTGCCAGGAAGCCAGTGGCAGATGGTCTTTGGCAAGAACTATTATTACTGGATAGTCTGATTACCCCATGCCCAGGCTTTTATTTGTGGCAGTGGCCTACATCTGTTCCCCCTTGGGGTGACTTGAACAAGGGAAACATATGGACCCAAATGATCCAAGGGGGGACTCTGGCAAGCCCATATCTCTTTGAAGCTAAATTTTCTCTAACTCTTATCAAATATCCCCCCTGATCAGATCCATAAGTTTCATTTCCTGGCTTGCAGGCAAGCAGGAGTTGTCCAAAGGGCAGCATTCTATGTAAGAGAACAGGAGGACCCTGAGATTCAAGTGAAAATAGGATATTTTCGTTACAAATTCTGTTCATTTTCCACCAGACCTCCCACTCTCCTTCCATTGCTGACCCCTCTGCAGGACTCACAGTACACGAAGTGTACTGTAATATTTCTAGAGTCTCCTGAAGAGGATGGATCTCAGTACCCAGTCTCAACCATCTCTCATTATAATATTAATTCTCTCATTAATTGTTAACCAATCAGAATTGATTTCCACCTGTCTGGAATAGCTATTCTTCCAAGGGTATATAAACATTGAGCAGCCTCCATGATTTGTCTTTGGTTTATGAGAGAAAGCCAAATGACCAACATTTTATTAATTATCTGCTAGCCATAATCAATACAATCGATTCTTAATTACCCAAGCAGAAAAAAGAATGTTTGTAACTACTACATGCAGTTGGACTACATAGCACTTTGTTTTTAGTGTCTAGTTAGAGTTCTCAGCCTCTAGTAAGTTATAGGCTCTGTCTATCATGCTACCTGCCTCACAGGGGTTTTGTGAAGGAAAGTACTTGGCAAACCATAAAGCTAGAGGAATGGGAGGTTTTGTTTTGGGTTTTTTTGGAGGGGGTTGTGGGGCAATGAGGGCTAAGTGACTTGCCCAGGGTCACATAGCTAGTGAGTATCAAGTGTCTGATACTGGATTTGAACTCAGGTCCTCCTGAATCCAGGGCTGGTGTTTTATCTACTGCACCACCTAGCTGCCCCTAGGCTCTGTCTTCTAAACTAGCATAGATGAATGGCCTGGAGCAGTGGTATCAAGCTCAAAAAGAAAGTGCCCTTCTAAACTTTAGTGGGGGCAGCTAGGTGGTGTGGTAGATAGAGTGGCTAACACAGAGTCAGGAAGCCTCATCTTCCTGAGTTCAAATCTAGCCTCAGACACTTACTAGCTGTGTGATCCTGGGCAAGTCACTTAACCCTATTTGTCCTAGTTTCCCCATCTGTCAAATGAGGTAGAGAAGGAAATGGCAAACCACTCCAGTATCTTTGCCAAGAAAAATACCATATGGTGTCATGGAGAGTTGGACATGACTGAAAAATGACTGAACAACAAAACTGAATGGGTCCACATACTGACTTAGAAAACCACATATTAATATTATCTATGTCCTATTGTGTTTTCATTTATTTTGTTAAATATTTCCCAGTAACATTTTAATCTGGGTCAGGAATTGCACCCATGTTTTATAACTCTGGCCTAGATGTTGTAGAGTCCTGGACTTGGAAGCAGAGGAGTTGAATTTGTTTCTGATATTTGCCATTGGCACGACTTTGCACAAGTCACTTCTCTCTGGGCTTCAATTTCCTTATGTGTGAAATGAAGGGATTAGAGGATCAATTCTCAATCTATGCTTGTAGAATACCCATCACCAAACATTTAAACACCTTCTTTGTGTTCAGCACTGAGCAGTCCTTGGTGCCTTTACAATTTGAATCTAGCCAGGGAGACCTATACATGGACCTATACAGGTATATAGGCAGCTTGGTGGTGAAGTGAATCGAGCACCCTACCTGGAGTTCAAAACTGGTCTCAGACATTTTTCTGTGCCCCTGGACAAGTCACTTAAACCTCTGTGTCTTAGTTTACTCAACTGCAAAATATAGATAGTAATAGCATCTACTTCCCAAGGTTTTTGTGAGAAGAAATTCATACTATTTTTAAAGCACTTTGCAAACCTTAAAGTGCTATAGAAATGCTACCTATTCCTAGATATTATTATTTATATTGTTATTGAATTGGTTTTGTTTTATTATTTTGTTTTGTTTTGTTTTCAGTTGTGTCCAACTCTTTGTGATTTGAGATTTTTTGGTAAAGATACTGGAGTGGTCTGCCATTTCCTTCTCTGGCTCATTTTACAGATGAGAAAACCGAGGCAAACAGGGTTAAGTGAATTACCCAGGGTCACACAGCTAGTAAGTACCTGAGGCCAGATTTGAACTCAGAAAGAGAAGACTGACTTCCTGAGCCCAGACCCAGAGCTCTATCCACTGCACCACTACTAGATGTAGCCCATGGATTTAGGACATACTGTATACATATTTTTATTAATGATTATAGATCCAAAACTAGAAGGAACTAGAGCCCCAGGTCATCATCACTTCCCCTCTCCCATTTCACAGATAAAGATACTGAGGCCCAGGGAATTAGAGCAGTTTACTTAAGGCCATGTAGATACCAAGTAGAAGAGCTGGGATTTGAATGCATGTCTTCTGCCTCTAAATCCTGTACCTCGTTGCATCATATTGCCTTTTGCTACTACACTCCTTCCCACATTTCTGGTGACGTGCTTCAAGTCCTTTTACCAGGCTGAGAGATGGGCTTGTTCTAAGACAGTTATCTCTCTAGGCATCTGTGTTCAACCACAACCCGTATTTGCAAGCTGGTCAGGCTTTGATATGCATATGATCTATATTTCTCCACCTCTATGTAAAAACCTTTAGGAAAATCAAACCCCAAACCTTGACTTCATCAGCATCATGCTGTAACCAGCTGAATGGTCATGTTAGTTCTTTGCCAAAGAAAAATGGTGTATCAGAGGACTAATGGAGGAAAACCATCAGCTTGCATTATGCTGACTACTGGGGCAACTTCTACAATTCCCTTATCCCTCAACAAAACCTTCTGCTAACTCCCTTTGTAGACACAATGTCTGGAGACATTTGTTCAACCACACAGTCCCAAATTATATCTATTTAAACCTCACTCTGGTTCTTGGACATGTGCTGAGGGACTTAGCGGAGAAGAGGAAAAGAGGGAATCATGATTATGATAATGCAGCACATACATCCTCACCTGAAACCATTCTGACAATTCTCCTCCAAAGTCATTGGTGGCACCAGATTTTGTTCTGGGAGCTTGTACAGGAAGAGTTCTGAGGGAAATGAGTTAGGGGCTATAGGCTAACTTGTTTCTTATCTTAAGGCAACATGGTCTTTTTTTTTTTTTGTGGGGCAGTGAGGGTTAAGTGACTTGCTCAGAATCACACAGCTAGTGTCAAGTGTCTGAGGCCGGATTTGAACTCAGGTCCTCCTGAATCCAGGGCCAGTACTTTATCCACTGCACCACCTAGCTGCCCCCTATCAATCCCAATTTTAGAAGATATTTTCTTAAAGACTTATCAGCCTTTCAGACTAACCACAACCCTTTTTGCCGTTAGAATAGTGATTATCATCATATAGATTGTTTTCAAGAACGTCTACCTTTCTGTAAATGAGTTTAAAATGTGGAGGTGGGGGACAGCTAGGTGGATAGAGCAGTGGATAGAGCAAGGGCCCTGGAGTCAGGAGTACCTGAGTTCAAATCTGGCCTCAGACACTTAACACCTACTAGCTGTGTGACCCTGGGCAAGTCACTTAACCCCAATTGCCTCACTAAAAAAAAAAAAATTAAAAAAAAATGTGGAGGTTGGGGAGCTTATAAAGGGAGCAATATAATTACATTTCAGGAAATCTTCAATTGATTCAACTTGTTCCTATCATATTTTGAGTATATAAATACTATATTCTGTAATTTGTTATTTCTTGTCTAAACTTGTTTTACAGTCTGCCACATAAATAGCAACAGCCAAAAAAAAATGGCAGCCATGATGTCATAGGCAAAGGATCTTAGAGAACCCTAAGGAGAATTTAAGTTCCATGAGAGCAGGCATTTGGATCCCCAGTAACTAGTGGTGCCTGATGGATGTTTTTTGATTGAATATCACTTTTCATTGACTCAGCTTTCTCCTTGAATGGGCTTATTCCCAAATGGAAGGTTTCACTTGATTCAGAGACTGTTTTCTTTCCCATTTGGTTATGGGCTGCTGATGCAGAAGACATGGAGAAGCTAAGGAGAACTATAGGCAGAGTGTGCTCGTAAATGTTTAACAACCAGCTCGGGGGGAGGTGCCCACAACACATTTTTAAGTTTAATCTCATCACGCTTTAAGTTTAAGCAGTCAACAAAGCAATAAATCAAACTGCCTGATTTGTAGGGCAGCCAATTTCTGGGGTGTAAGTGCTCATGCTGAAAATTGGATCTCTATAACTGGTTCCAGCACACCCCTGCCTGTAGGAGATCTACAAGGGACAAGGAGATTAGGGAAATGTATTAAATTTCATGTCCCTTTCAGAACTTTGACTTTATTGACATACTTTGAGATAGGATGGCACATCAGTAGCCCTTCTGTATCATCTCCTTGGATTCTTTTAAACAATAATCATAACTTCACAGCAAAGAGAGATAGATGAATGGCAGTTGAATGAAAAAACACCAAGGAATTAGCCTGCCTTGTCTCTGGTGTTAGATGCTTAGATGGTTGTTTAGTGATCATGAATAATAATGTTTGCTCCATTAGGGCCAATCTGTGTAAACTATCAGAGCTTTCTCTTCAGTTTTGTCAGGATAGAGGAATTGCAGCCACATTAAGAGCCCAGGATAGGAAATCAGAGGAATTGGGTCTTAATCTCTGTTCTGGCTGTGTGACTTAGAGCTAAGGTCACTTCAAAGATAAGGAACAGCACAGTTGATTGGAAAGGACACTGGCTCTGGAGTCAAGGGATTTGGGTTCTGCCTCTGATACTTATGGCCCACATGACCTTTGGTAAGTCATTTGCTTTCTCTAGACTTTAGTCTTCTCATATCTAAAATGAGGGAGTTGGACAAAATAGCCTCCCAGGTCCCTTTCAGCTTTAGATCTGTGATCCTGTCACCTTTTTGGGCCTTGGTTCCCTTCTCTGTCAAATGAGAGGGTTGAGTGAGAGGATCATTACCATTCCTTCCAGCTTTAAATTCCATGGTTCTGCGATTTGTTCCAGGGCTGTCCTTTCCCCATCTCCGTCAAGCTACTCATGGTCATCATAAAGAGAAATGTTCTCAGCTTCTACTGATCTCTCCTCTGCCTACTCGACCATTAGGTGTTTGTAAAATTAACCGTCTCTAGGTTACAGAACTCCACAGAAATGAGCCACATCCAAGAGATTATTTGTTCTCAAGATCCTCTAAAGAGCAAAATCAAACATTTCATTTGAGAACAGTTTTCCGAGTGGCAGAGCTCAGGTGTCTTACTTTACTATTTTCTCACCTCTCAGCATCTCCAACATGCCTTTGATCCATGAGATTGCTAAGAAATTCAACCGCTCTGTGTGACATGATGATGGAGGCTTCTGAACATAAACTTCTTCAAGCATCTGTATTCTAATACCTTTTTTTTTCTTTTCTAGGGAGAGGCAAGGTCACTCATGCCCACTTATATACAACTTCAACCCTTTTGCATTAGTTCTCAGCTCTAGAACAAGCAAAATAGCATTTCTTAACCCGAGGTCCTTTAGTAAATTGCAGAGAATCTGCAAATGTAGATGAGAGTGGTAGAAGGAACATCTTTATTTCAATTTAATTGGTTTTCTTTGTAATTCTATGCATTTCATCCATTTTAAAGCATTTTCTCAGAAGACATCCATAGGTTTCACCAGAGTGCCAAAGAGATCCATGAAACAGGAAAGAATACAAGAGCCCATGCAATAAAGAGGGCATTTGGAGGGCCAGTATGTGGCAGGCAGGAGAGGAGAGAGGCCTTTGGATACTACAGATAAATCCTTCAGATTTATGTGTGGAAGGGAGGATGTTATGTTCACAGTAACAAATGACATTGTCCTTTAAAGTGTGAAAAGTGCTTTTTGTAGGTCATCTCATTTGGTTATCACAAAAACTATGAGCTCAGTGTTACAGGTGCTGTTATTTCCATTTTACAGATGTAGAAACTGAGACTCAGAAAGGGTATGGGGCAGTGACTTGTCCATGGTCACACAGTTAGTAGATGACAGGTAGGATATAAAGTCTGGACTTCCCTACTCAACAGCCATAAGAAGTGGCTTTTATAGACACTTAACATAAGCCACAATTTGAAGATGGCGTCTCAAGTTCCTTCAGACTTTAATATTCTGTGACTGAATTATCTTTCTGTACCCACTCCCACCCCCACCTGCTGCAAGTCCTTTCCAGGTTCAGTTCACAGCAGTCATTTTCTTTATCCAGTTTATTTCATATCAACTACATGTTACCATGCTCTCCATTACCATGGTGGAGAGCACTTTGGGTCTGTAACAAGAGCCACCTGTCAGAGAGAGGTCAACTACTTCAGGGCTGACATGGCATGAAGATGGCCCAGATATTGTAATTATGTGGTAATTTTATTCATTACTGCAGCATATTATCTGCAAAGAATTGCTCAGGAGAAGCCTCATAAAAGATATGATCAGGGAAATATGAGTGGAAAAGAGGCAGGCTAATTATGGAAGGAGAAAACCAATAAACAGTTCAGTTGCTATCCATGCAATGTCCAGAGCTCTAAAGAAGTTTGACCCCCTCTAGAGTATTTTTTGGAGGATAGGGATGAGTGCCCCCAAATGATGGAAAGAAATGAAGGAGTTGCATTATGTACCTTTAAATTGGGGCTTCTTAACCTGGGGTTTGTGAACTTGTGATTTAAAGATAGATAGATAGATAGATAGATAGATAGATAGATAGATAGATAGATAGATAGATAGATAGATAGATAGATAGATTATTGACTTGAATATAATTAAATTCCTTTGCAATTCCATATTTTTTATTTTATGCATTAAAAATATTATTCTCCGAAAGAGTCCCTTGTTTTTACCATACTGCCAAAGGGGTATATGCTACAAATCAGTTAAGAACCCCTGCATTAGTGGAAGCTCACCCACATTGATAAGATCATCATTATTATCATCAAGTTGAATATATCCATGAGATATACCTTATTGATAAGTTGTATTATTCAGATATTCCTAGAGGCGAACAAATTTATATAGATTTTATGACTAATTATATACAACACACACACACACATAGATATGTTTTTGTTTCTATCCTCAGTAGAATGTAACCTCTTTGTGGACTTGGGCCATTTTTTGACTTGTTGAGTCCAGTGTCTTGTGCCTAGAAGGCACTTAATAGAGTTTGTTGAAATGGCATTTGTTAAACTCCTTAAGAGAAAAGGACTGTTTCTTCCCTCTCTTCTGTATCTATTCATTCCCTTGGCACCTCCAAGAGTGCTCAAAATAAAGTAGGATGCCAATAAACATTGTTGGCTATTGTTAACTGACAATAACAAGAGCAAGCCCAGTGGCCCCCACACACTTTTCTCTAGAAATAATATTGGGATTTTTGTGTAATCAATAGTTTTGATTTGTTTTCTTTTATTTAGCAGAGGCTTTAATAATATCTTTATCTTAAGGAGAAACAAGTCAGTAAAGGCTGAATGCACTTGCAATTGTAATTTTTTTTTGCCTACCTAGATAAATCTTAGATATTTGCATATAAAAAGTTTTTAAGTGGTAAAGCTGGATAGCCCTCAGTCTTTTTTTTTTTTTTTTTTTTTTTTGCAGGGCAATGGGGTCACACAGCTAGTAAGTGTCAAGTGTCTGAGGGCGGATTTGAACTCAGGTACTCCTGAATCCAGGGCCGGCGCTTATCCACTGCACCACCTAGCTGCCCCCAGCTGGATAGCCCTCAAAACAAATGTGATTGGCCCATCCCTAAGACTCAACTACCATTTATTGTTGTTTAGTGATTTCAGTTGTGTCCGATTCTTTGTGAGGTTTTCTTAGCAAAGATACTGAAGTGGTTTGGCATTTCTTTCTCCAGTTCATTTTGCAGATGAAGAAACTGAGGCAAACAGGATGAAGTGACTTGCCCACTGACACAGCTAGTAAGTGTCTGAGGTCAGATTTAAACTCAGGTCTTTGTGATTCTAGGCCCAGTGCTCTATCCACTGTGCCACCTAGCTGAACATTAGAGTACCAATAGGTACCAACTGCCATTAGGGTCATGAAAAGAGGGTAGGACCTGGGTTCAAGTCCTTGCTCAGCCACTCTTTCTCTTTCTGACCTTGGGTATATCAGTCACTCATCAGTAAAGGAGGGGGTTGTGTGAGATAAATGCTAAGGCCCCTTCTAGCTTTGAATTGGTAATAGTGAAAACTGAATTCAGATTCCCTTTACAGCAGGTGTTCTTGACTTTAAAAAAGCAATCATGGCGCAGCTAGGTGGCACAGTGGACAGAGCACCAGCCCTGGAGTCAGGAGGACCTGAGTTCAAATCTGGCCTCAGACACTTGACACTTACTAGCTGTGTGACCCTGGGCAAGTCACTTAACCCCAATTGCCTAACCAAAAAAAAAAAAAAAAAGCAATCATGGTTCCCTTTGGCAGTCTGATGAAATCTCTGGACTCCTTATAAAAGTAATGTTTTTAAATGCATACAAATGATCATTTTATGGGATTTTATAGGATTACAAAGGAAGCTAGTTATATTGAAATACAGTTACCAGAATACTTTTTTAAAAACCAAGTTTATGAAACTCAGGTTAAGAACTCTTACTTTATAATAACGTCCTTAGAAAGACTCATGGTGTCATCAGTGTGAGTCTCACCCTCACCACTATGGAATACAGCCCCTTAAGAGTGGCCATGATCAAAAGAATCATTCCTTGGTGGTCAGCCTTCTGACCATGAGCTTCCCTGCCCTTAGCTTGGCAACCCCTGTGACAAGAGAAAGAGTCAGGCTATCATCAAACTGTACTCAGTCTTCCCAAGCTCAATAAAATTTATTAGAGTACAGGGCAGCTAGATGGCAAAGTGGATAGAGCTCTGCACTTACAGTCAGTAAAACCTGAGTTCAAATCCAGCTTCGGACAATTACTAGCTATATGACCTTGGGCAAGTCACTTCACCGTTTGCCTCAGTTTCCTCATCTATAAGAGGAGCTGGAGAAGGAAATGGCAAACTACTCCAGTATCTTTGCCAAGAAAACCTCAAATGGGGTCACAAACAGTTGGACACAACTGAAACAATCGAACCAACAATCGACATGCTCCATTGGCAGAAGAGCCAAGACCCCCCTCCTAGCCACAGCCCAAGGGAAGATAGCAGAGAACTGTGCTAGAGTTTAGAGTAAAACACAAGAACCAAGAAAGGTACTGATATTAGGGTGGGGGGAGGCATGGCTTAGGGAAAGGTATTTGACTACTTGGTGATTTTTCCAAAGGAGGGGCTGCTCCTATGGGAGCTTTCCTAGCTCTCTGTAGCAAGTCAAGCTGTGCTTTAAATTGTTGCTTTTCAAAATCAAAATCCTTTACTTCATTGTACCCACTCCATATAACTGGTTGGTAGTGATTAGTTTAAAAATAACTCCTAGCTAGATGAGTGTGCTGCAGAGAAGATTTGAACTTCAAAAGAATGCAGATTTAGTTTTATACAGCAGGAATGAGGCTTCTTGCTTTTCTGACAGCTGCCAGGTATCCCTTGGGGTGGGGGGGGGGCGGCAGGGCAATGGGGGGTTAAGTGAATTGCCCAGGGTCACACACCTAATAAGTGTCAAATGTCTGAGGTCAGATTTGAACTGCCTCCAGGTATCCCTTTAACAAATGTCCATGACTCTTTCCATTCTCTCCAGTTTGCAGCAGTTTTGGTCCCACTATCTCATTTATTAAATTAATTAAATAACTTTGTTGCTTAATTAAACATTGTTGTTGTTAATTAAACAGCACTGATTGATTATGAGTAAGGCACTCTACAAGGCACAAAGACAACGCCAACCCAGCCTCTACCTCTATAGAAACCTAAACTCATATATTTGATGTGCTCTGGTATTCACTCGTTTTATAAGATTCTCTACATCAGTAAGTTGCCAAGTAAAACAGTTTCTGAAGAATTAAAATTTAATATTAGGGGCAGGTAGGTGGTGCAGTAGATAAAGCACCAGCCCTGGATTCAGGAGTACCTGAGTTCAAATCCGGCCTCAGACCCTTGACACTTTCTAGCTGTGTGACTTTGGGCAAGTCACTTAACCCCCATTGTCATCTAAGAAGAGAGGGCACCAGCAGGTGAGGGGAACAGGAAAGACCTCCTGCAGAAGGTGGTGTGTAGGCTACCCTACATCTTGAAGGCAGAGAGAGGTTGAAGAAGATGATAAAGTGGAAACAAGTTGACATAGCTTATTAAAAAGTAGGTCCTGGAGAAGTGCTGAACCAAATTATGGTAGGAGCAAACCAGTATTGGAACATCTTTCCATCTTTGGGCGGGATTGACTCTCCAGATATTGTCTTTGAAACAGACATTCCCAGCCTGCCTTCTGTGAGGCTCCAGTGCTGGGATTTCCCTCTAAAGAGGAACACGGACAGCCAGCCGTCTGATCAGGCCGCTGATGACAATGGAAACTTCCTCTTCTCCTCCCTGCCCTCTTCTGTTGGCCCATTATTCTTGTGTGCTTTCCAAGGGAAATCCGCTAACTGCTCTCCTTTATTACATAGTGTTCTGAGTCCAGATGTAACTGACCCAAGCACTTTGCTCAAAGAATTCTTTCTAGGAAGAAAACCTGATGACAGCTCCTTGTGTTTTGGTAACCATGGCATCCCAACTTCATGTGTCAGACGTTACTGATTGAATAATAACATGGTGCCGTAGAAAGATGAGAGTTTCTGGTCAAAGAGCCCAGGTTTGCAGTCTGCTTTAGGTACATGCTCGCTATGTGACCTACCTGGACAATCGATTAATAATAATAATAAATAATGCCTAATGTTTAAACAGCATTTTAAGGTTTGCAAAATACTTTACAAATATTATCTCATTAACTTTTCTGTGCCTTGGTTCTGTCAGTGAAGGGATCCTCAACTAACATCTTAAAGTTCTTCTATTGAGCCAGACACTGGGAATCTCAATAAATGAATGGAACAATCCCTGCTCTCAATCATAATAGCATCCATCTTATAGTGCAGGGGGGAGCCAAAGAGATACAGGAGCTTCAGTGCTTGGCAAACCTTAAACCTCTACATAAGTGTGAGCTATTATTAGATACAGTTCAGTCTGTATTAGGGTTCCTCCCTCCACTCCCCGCTTTCTTTTCACATCACACCCTTTCCCACATTTTACATTCCAGTCAAAGTGGCCAACTTGCCGTGCCCTTAACTCAACATTCAACATTCCATCTCCTCTCTCTTCGAACCAGCTAAGCCACATGCCTGAGATGTTGTTCAGTCATTTCAGTCATGTCTGACTCTTCATGACCTCATTTGGAGTTTTCTTGGCAGAGATACTGGAGTTTCCTTCTGTGGCTTGTTTTACAGATGAGAAAACAGAGGCAAATAGGGTTAAGTGACTTAGGCCCAGGATCACACAGATAGTGTCTGAAGACAGTTTTGAACTCATGGAGATGACTGTTCCTAACTCCAGGCCTGAGACTCTATCCACTGCTCACCACCTCACTGCTCCAACGTATTCCATCCTTACCTGTGCCTCTTAGCTTCCTTTAAGGCTTAGTCCCCACATCATCATCTCCCAGAAGAAACTGGGGGAAGCCTTTTCTGGTACATCTTCTCCCCACCCCTTGTTAATACTCTTATATTCCTTAGATTATCTTGTTTGGATTTTTCTGTGTCAGTCTTCTATCTATCTATACCCTATTTCACCCTCTGCAGGAAACTAGCTCCCCAAGAACCCAGACGAATGCATTCTCATCTTATATTTGCGTATCTGTGTAGCTGTTTTATTGCCCTCCCTACCTATCTGCGCCCTTTGAGGGCCAAGATTGGCATGAGAGAGAGTGCGTGTGTGTCTTTGTCTTTGTATTCCCATTCCCAACACCCTGCACAGTCCCTTGCACATAGTAGGTCTATAATAAATGTTTGTTGGATGAATGGATTTGAGATAGAGGGAAACACCAAGATTCTGTTTCACCTTGCAATTTAAGGGATTAGGTCTCATAAATAAGTTTTAAAATATGCCCCCAAGCTGAAAACACCCCCTTGTTAAAAACAAGTCATTTCTATAGCCTCTTTCATTGAAGAGTTTCAGGAGATTTTGCAAACAAGGTTCACAGCAAAATAACCTAGGTTGATTTCTGAAGTCAATCTGAGGAAAACCAGGAAGCCCGAGATCAATGGTCAGTAGCAGATAAAGTGCTAGTCTTACAGTATGGAAGGCTTCCTTTCCCATCCTCTCTCTGCCTCTTACTAGTTATGGCTAATGGGCAGCTCAGCAACCCTCCTGAAGTTTTCAGTTTGCTCCGTTGTAAAACAGGAATAATAATGCCTCCTAATTCAAATGACTTAATGGATGTGAAATATCTTTCCAAACTTTAAAACAGAAGATGAATGTGAAATGTTTGCATGTGTGTGTGTGTATTTTAATCTAGAGGCAGCTAGGTAAGCCAATGGTTAGAGCACTGGGCCTAGAAACACGATGACCTGAGTTCAAATTGTACCTCAGACACTTATTATCTGTGTGACCCTGGTCAAGTCATTTAACCTCTGTTTGCCTTGGTTTCCTTAACTGTAAAGTGGGGATAGTAGTAGCACCCATGGATAGACCTGAAGTCAGGAAGATTTGTGAAAAATAAACTGAGATAGTATTCCATGCTAGACAGATAGTCCAATTTAATAAAACATTTCTTATTTTTTTCCTTCCTTCCTTCCCTCCAGGTTTTAGGCTCCTCCTCAAAAAATTAGAGGCCTTAAAGAAATGTGCATAGTGTGTGTGACTCTTGAACCTCAGATTAATGAGAAGAGGGCCAGCCATGGCCATGGCCTTCTCTTCTTTTGTCTCTGTCTCTGTCTCTGTCTCTGTCTCTGTCTCTCTCTCTCTCCCTCTCTGTGTCTCTGTCTCTCCCCTCCTCTCCCCAGTGGACATAGAGCTTTCTGGCTTCTCTATGAAATATCATTGAGGAAACCAGGAAGGTAAGGGTTGCATTAGGACTGTTCGCCCTGGGACAACTGCTGCCTGGGAGATGCCTCTTGGCCATCCCTGACTAAACTATGTAATCACTTCCACAAATCACTCACAGGCTTCCAGGAGAGAGGATAAGGGCCCGTGGCTCAGGAGTTTTGCCAGTCCTTTTTAGTCCAACCCACGTTCCACTGGCCAACCTTACTCTTATCTCCTGCTGTCAAGCAGTAGGAAAATGAGGAGGGGGCAGCCACAGAATCCAAGTTTGTGGCAACTTTTTGTATCCATTGCATATCAGAATACTGACCCTTACCATTTGGAGACCAGGAGTTAGTGGTGCTGCCTAACTCCTAATGGTTAAATCCTGGACATTCCAAGGAAGCAAACATTTTTTTTTAATTTCTGAAAAACAAAATTAAAGTGATTAATCACTTGTTTCTCCTTCAGATATGAGCCCTTGCAGTGTTTTTGTTTTTATTTTCTTCCAAGAAATTTCCCCCATCATGTAAAGAGAATGCCCTACTGATCCGGTAATAGGGACCAATCATGATCCAATCAATCAATCATCCTTTAAGTACCTACTCTGTGCCACATATACCTTAAGGCACCTGCCCTAAAGAAGCTTATGTTCTAATAGATAGTAGCAATCACCTGAGAGACCACTGGTACAGTAGATAGAAAACTGGCCTCAAAGGCAGTGAGACCTGGGTTCCAGTTTTAACTCTTAACACATATCATGTGGCCTTGGACAGAACAATTTAGCCTTTCAGTGCTTCCAGGTAATTTTCTGACACTCTTAGTTAAAGAACTACTTCTCCTCTGCATTGGTGTTTCCTTGTTGGGTGTTCCAAGGCTACTGATTGATATAATGGGCATACAGCTATTTCCATTCCATCTTCAACTTTAAGCAAACCAATATACAAAGACTTTTTTTGTTTTGGTTTGGTTTGGTTTTGGTTTGGTTTTGCAGGGCAATGAGGGTTAAGTGACTTGCCCAGGGTCACACAGCTAATAAGTGTCAAGTGTCTGAGGCTGGATTTGAACTCAGGTGCTCCTGAATGCAGGGCCAGTGCTTTAGCTACTTCACCACCTAGCTGCCCTGCCAGTGTACAAAGACTCTGAGGATGTGTTTATTCTCTTTTCCTCTTCACTTTGTAACACAACTCATGTTTCTGTTGTCTGTTTAAGATTGATGAGGCACTTTTCTCCAATGGATAGACCTGAAGTCAGGAAGATCTGAATTCAAATCCTACATTCACAGTTAGCAGTTGTATGATCTTGGGTAAGCCATTCAGTGTCCTTAGCTATACAATGAGGAGAATCATAGCATCTACCTCTCAGGGTTATTGTGAGCTTCAAATATTTGTATAGTATTGTGTAAATACTAACGATTTATTTATCTCCATTTTTTTGATGAAGAAACAGATAATGAAGTCAGATGATTTCAGAGAGAGACAGAGATGGACACAGATAGAGAATATTCCTTCTGTATTGTAGGTACTGTGCTGAGCTCTAGAAACAAAAATACGTGCAAGCAATATAGTCCCTGTGCTGAGGTTTATATTCTAATGGGGAAAGACAACACAAAAAAGGGAGCAGGAAATGGGGACTATTACACCTGGGTTGTCCCAGAGATCATTGGGAAGTGGCAATCTGGTTTTTGATAGGATAAAATCAGAGTTCATCCATTAGAGCCCAGCATCCCAAGGGCAGAGTCCAAGACTGAATGTGTGGGGAAAAGAGACTGATGGTGACAGTATAGGAGGCATGATGTGGAAATGGGTGACCGGAGGACAGCCAATCCTTTGCCTTTTCATGGGTGATTTTTTTTTCTCTGGGTCTCTGTTCAAATCTGGATGTACAGATCTCTCTCAGAATTCCCACTGGAGGAAGCTCAGATCAAGTTCTTTGTCCCCGTGAATGCCTGTTTGTCAGTGCAGAGTATATCCTAAGTCACGATTCAACTCAATTAAGTAGACATTGAGTGATTACTTTGTGCAAAGCACAATCATAAAGTCAGCTCAGTAGGTATAAACAGTACTGTCGACAAGATTTCTATAGAGAGAGACGATATTGGCCTTTTTGTAGAGCATAGATTGGGAACTTAGAGATAATAAATCCCAACCCCTACATCTTATAGCCAAGGATCCCAAAGCCAGAGATGTTAAGTGCATTGCCAAGGACACACAGCGGAGAGGAGAGCTGGGATTTGAACACTCAGCTCCCTTGACTCCAAAATCATTTCCCTTTCCATTCCATCACAGTGTGTTATTCTAGATGACCACTCAGATTGAGTAGAGTGTCAATTTCTTAAGAGTAAGGCATCACTGGATCTTTTTCTTTGTATCTCTGGCACCTTGCACATAAGTAGGTAGATATTTGGTGAATTAAATTGAAGAGTTCTTTCCGCCTCACAGGGATTTTTCAAGCACAAGCTCGATGATCTCTTGCCGAGAATATTGAAATATAGATTATTTTGTGGGCTATGAGTTGGACAAGGAGGCTACTGAGCTCCCTTTTAAATGAAATTCTGTCATTCCCCAAAGCTTTCCAACTTTAAGTTTCTATGGATCTGTCATCAGCTCCGAGTTTGATGAAATTAAAAGAGACGTTGTTCTTTAGTCATTCATAATATCCTTTAAGACTTCATTGTCTTATTTGGCCTGGAGTGATATTCTTGAATTCTTTTTTGTGGAGTAGCTTCTGCAGGAGACTTGTACGTTTTGAAGCTCACTTCCCCTAGACCTCTTCAAATCTAAAATCGGCACCAGTAGCAGGGATCACTTGGCTGGCGAGTTGTGGGCTTGGTGGTTGTTGTTTTTAGCACAATAAGGATATGCTGACAGGAAATAAAAATAAAGCATCATGCTGCCAAATCCTGGACCTTTCCAGTAAAGGAAAACGGAGATTGTCATTATCCTCTTTCTTACCTCCTTCCCCTTCCTACTCTTTACCTCCTACATATAGACTTCTTGCCAGCTAGACTCCCACATAGAGACATTCAGCTAAGGTGGAGGGTGGCATTGCTGTCAGAACAACAGGAGAGATGGTGATTATGACATCAGGTATTTCTAGCTGAGGCACAGACACACATATGCGCATATGGAGTCAGTCCTTTAGAATTGACAGTTCAGCCCTCTTCTCAGCAGAGGTGGTGAACTGTAGGTGCAGAATGGGGCATGCACTCTCACACATCGACAATGTGTTGATGTGTTTTCCTTAACTGTACTTTGTTACCAGGGATGATTTGTTGGGGGAGGAGGTAAAAGGGAAGCAACATAGAAGTCAGTCAGTAAACATTTATTAAGCACCTACTTTGTGTCAGTCCTTCTGCTAAGCATTGATACAAAGAAAGGCTTAAAAAAGTCCCTGTCAAAAGTTCCTCTTAGAGTCCATCTGAGAACTCGCAATTTAATAAGAGAGACAACCTGCAAATAACTATGTACAAACAAGCTCCATACAGAACAAATTTGAAATAATCAACAGAGGGAAGACACTAGAATTAAGAGGGGAAAGGTTTCCCGTAGAAGGTGGGCTTTTATCTTGGACTTAAAGGAAGTCAGGGAAATCAGGAGGTGGAGATTAGAAGGGAGAGCATTCAGGATAGTCAGAGAAAAATGCCCTTTGTTAGGAGATGGATTATCTTGTTGGAGCAACAGCAAGGAGAAAATATCTATGTAATAAGTGGCACAGGGGCAGCTAGGTTGCAGAGTGATTAGAATACTGCCCCTGGAGTCAGGACCTGAGTTCAAATGTGGCCTCAGACACTTACTAGCGGTGTGACCCTGGTCAAGTCACTTAACCCCAACTGCTTCCAAAAAAGTAGTAAGTGGCACAATGAATAAGCCTCAAATACTTATTAGGTCTGGGCATGTCATTTAATCCTTCAGAGCCTCAGTTTCCTCATCTGCAGAATGAGAGGGTTGGACTTGATGGTCTCTGAGGACCCTGCTAACTCCAAATCTATGATCTTGTGAATTCTTTTTTAAAGCCCTCACAGCTAAACTTCTCAGTATCAGATGATCAAAGGAGAGAGAGAGAGAGAGAGAGAGAGAGAGAGAGAAGGAGGGAGGGAGGGGGAGACAGAGAGACAGAGAGGCAGACAGGAGGGTAATCATTTCAGTCCACATTAGCTGAGACTTCAGACACATGAAAAGCAGAGCAAACATTGATGCATCACTAAGCAAGTTCCAAACCAAAGTGGAAAACTTGGTGCCTTGTAGATTTCTATCTCTCCGTGCAGTTCTCACCATTGAAAAGCTGGTGATCCTAAAGCCTCACTGCTTCTCTTTTTGATGGAGCTCCTGTGATAAAGGAGGTTATGCAGGGCTTTGTCGAGCTTATTGCTATTGCAGATGTTCCAAGTTAGCCTGAAAATCAGGCCTAATACCTTTTCTTCTGACTGTCGTATGGTATTCTGAACTGTCAGGAGACTTGAGTCCTAGTCTAGGGTTCAGTATTGGCTTACTCTTTAATCTCTCAATTCAATTCAACAAACATTTTGAGGACTTTCTTTGTGTCATATGCTGCCAAATCTTTGGGATGTAAACAAGCAAACCCAACCCTCACCTCATGGAGAAGTTCAATTAGGAAATATAGCATGCAAGCAGGTAACTAAATCTTTCTATTTCCCTTATGATTTGTGACATAAGACTAGGAGTGTTCCAGTAAATATTTAACAACTGGCTCTCCAGGTGGGGAAATATGCTTATGATACCACTTTTAAGTTTAATCTGCATCACTGACATTTCATGCACCACTCTTTTTAAGTCAAGATAAACAACAACCAATCCGTGATTTGTAGCATTTGACCATTTTTGAAGTATAAATGCTCACACTGAAAATTTAACAACTAGCTCAAGCTTGTAAGCGCCGTCTCCAGTATAACCTTATCACATAGGACAGATAATTGCAGTATCCTACCTCATACAGTGGAAAATACATAGTTAAGTAACTTTTTGTTTTATAAAACTGAGGACCACAGACCATTGGGTAAAGAGAATGGGAAGACAGCTGGGTAAGGAAGCCCTCAATCCCAGTCCCTCTGCTGGTTTGTACATTGAAGAACTGAGGTTCTCTGTCTTGGTAGACAAGGATTTTCTTACTGAGCTCCTCACAGATACACACCAGTGAAATTCAACTCAAATATGACTACCTTTCATACTGCTTGTCACTAATTAGATGTTTGAGTGAATGAATGAATGAATGAATGAATGAATGAATGAATGAATGAATGAATGAACGAACCAGAGTAGGAGATATGTAGAAGGAATTTTTTTAAAAGCTTATAATGAGGGGCAGCTAGGTGGCACAGTGGATAGAGCACCGGCCCTGGATTCAGGAGGACCTGAGTTCAAATCCGGCCTCAGACATTTGACACTTACTAGCTGTGTGACCCTGGGCAAGTCACTTAACCCCAATTGCCTTACCAAAAAAACAAAAACAAAAACTAGTTACTTGCAAATAAAGTCCATTATAAACTTTTTTTTTTTTTTTTGGTGAGGCAATTGGGGTTAAGTGACTTGCCCAGGGTCACAGAGCTAGTAAGTGTTAGTGTCTGAGGCCAGATTTGAACTCGGGTCCTCCTGAATCCAGGGCCGGTGCTCTATCCACTGTGCCACCTAGCTGCCCCCAAGTAACTAGTTTTTAAAAATTAATCCACCCTTTTCAACAACTATTCCTTCCCATTTACCAAATGAAAAATAACAACCCCCAAAACGAATCCCAAAGGACACAAGTACATAGTTTGACACAACAAATTTTCACATTAGCTGTGTGATGGACTTCTGTGTGTGTGTGTGTGTGTGTGTGTGTGTGTGTGTGTGTGTGTGATGGCGTTCTTAAACAACTGAATCAATACTTCTTTCTTCATTTTTTTTTTCACTAAATGTGAAAGGGCAGCTAGGTGGTACAGTGAGTAGAGTGCTGGGCCTGGAGTCAGGAAGATTCATCTTTGTGAGTTCAAATCTGGCCTCAGACACTTCCTAGCTGTGTGACCTTGGGCAAGTCACTTCACCCTGTTTGCCTTAGTTTCCTCATCTGTCAAATGACGTGGAGAGGGAAATGGCAAACCACTCCAGTATCTCTGCCAAGAAAACCACTAATAAGGTTACAGAGAGTTGGACAAAACTGAACAGCAACAAAACATCCATACCTTGGTCCCCAACAATTTGGTTCCTGGCCATACTATCCTGCTGAAGTTGGCATCTTCAAGGTTCATCGTGGCCCCCTAACATCCAACTTCAAATTCTTTTACATTGGTCCTCTTCTACATCACTGATCCATCCCCATTCTGTTAGAGAGTCTTCCCTCCCTTGGCTTTCATCACATTACATAATCTGTATTATGGTTTTTCTCCTTGCTCTCTAACCACTCCTTACCCATTAGAACAAAAACTTCTTGTGAGCAGGGACTATATTATTCGTTATCCTTGTATCACTAGCACTTCATATAATAAAGAGAATTTTGTAAATGTTAAATTGCCATACCTATCAGAAATGACAAATGCTGGAGGGAATAAAGGAAAGAAAATAGGTACGCTAATAAGCTGTTGGTGAAGTTGTGAACTGGTCCTACCATTCTGGAAAGATACTTGGAACTATGCCTGAAGGGCTATAAAACCACACATACCCTTTGATCCAGCAGTACCACTACTAGGTGTCTATCCCAAAGAGATAAAAGGAAAAGGGAAAGGACCTATACATACAAAAATATTTATAGCAATTCTTTTTCTAGTGGCAAAGAATTGGAAGTTGAAAGGATGTCTATCGACTGGGAAATGCCTAAACAAGTTGTAGCATATGATTGTGATGGTGAATTCTTGGGCTATAAGAAATGATGAGGGATTGGTTCCAGAAAGAACATTCAAGACCTATATGAACTGATGCAATGTTGTAAATGATGATCAATTGTGAAAGATTCGACCACTCTGGTCAATACAGTGATCCAAGACAATTCCAAAGAACTCATGATGAGAAATGCTATCTACCTCCTGAGAGAGAATTAATGAACTCTGAGTACAAACTGAAGTCTGATTTTCTCTCTTTATTATTATTTTGTTCGAGGTATGGCTAATAGGAAATGTTTTAAATGATTTCACATGTGTAATTGATATCATATTGTTTGCCTTCTCAGTGGGTTGGGAAGGGGTGGGAAGGAGATAGAGAATGTAGAGATTAAAATTTAAAAAGAAAATAATTTTTAAAATAAAAAATAATAAATTTGAGTTTAAAATATATTAATATAAAATTCTAATTTCCCCAGTTCCACTTTCTCTTCCTTTCCCCCAAATATTCACATACCCCACAAGGTTTAGTCTCTAACTTTCTGTTTTATGTATGCTATTTTTCCTTAGTCCATTTTCACAATTTAGATTTTTAACTCCACGTGCCTAACTCCCGAAGTCCCCAAGCTCCAATCCAGGAGAATGAAGGGAAGCTCCTTCAGGTCACAAACTGCTTTGAGATTGTCTTCTGTCACCTAACAGACACATATTACTATTTAATAACGACTTACTGAGTTAAATTGAGTCCCACGTTTCCAACTGCTTGCTGGGCATTTCTTTCTGGAGATCCTTCTCCCATATCAAAGTCAACATGTATAAAATTGAATCTATTATCTTTCCCCTAAAACAATCTCTTTCTCTCCCCTTCCCTAGAACTATCATCATTCTCTAAATTTCCTAGGCTTGAAACCTTCATCTTCTCCTTTACCCTAAAGGTCCAGTTACCCAGTCCTGTTAATGGTATCTTTCATGGGATTTTTCAAATCTGCCCCATCTCCATCCTACTGCCAACCTCCAATTTGAGGCCTTCATTATGTTATTCTGGAACCATCCTAGTTTTCATTCATTCATTCATTCGTTCATTCGTTTGTTTATTTTTGCAGAACAGTAAGGGTTAAGTGACTTGCCCAGGGTCAGAAAGCTAGTGTGTCAAGTGTCTGAGGCCAAATTTGAACTCAGGTCCTCCTGAATCCAAGGCTGGTGCTTTATCCACTGCCCCACCTAGCTGCCCCATCATGGTTTTTAAATTGATCTCCCTAGCCCTCTTTGTTATCCAAAGTAAACTTGGATCAATCCTCCTAAAATAGCAACTCTGCTGAAATCTTCAATAGTTCCCCATTTTCTATAGAGGATAAAGGGTACAAAATTTTAGAGAGAGAAGAATTTGCTATCATCTAGTCAAACTGCCTCATGTTAAAGATGAGGAAACCCCAGCACAGATGGGTTAACATGAGGACTTGACTCAACTAAGGACATCAACGTTCTGCTCATCCCCTCCCCCCAAATGCTACTTATGAGCTGTGTGGCCTTGAGTCATTTCTTCTCCCTGGGCCTGAGTGTCCTCATCTGTAAAATGAGGAGATTAAGACTCCTCCCACTCTGAAATCCTATGATGTAATATTCTATACTCATCCAACATATTTTTTCTTATGCTCTTTCCTGTCTCTAACACCCTCCCCTTCCTACTTCTCCCGCTGAATACTCATAATATGTGTGTGTATATATATCACCATAATATAGACATATATTATACATATATGCATATATGTATATATGTATTTACATATATATTTATATACATGTGTATAGATAATATATCGCCATAATATTCATAATATGTATATGTATGTATATGTGTGTGTGCTTGTGTTTATATATATATATATATGTCACCAAATACTCCCAGTCACCAAGCTATGTGGACTAAAAGCTTTTTAAAATATAGATGCCTAATAGAAGAAATTAAAGCCATGGGGAAACAAATCGAGTTTCACATCCTCATCATCCTGTCTGCTTTTGGAAGTATCCTAAAGATTCATTCAGTGACCTTCACAGAAAATGAGTTTTCATCCTCATATTTTTTATTTACTTACAAAAAGTAGTTATTTTATTTGCCGTACGATGATCTTCAGAATATGAAATATAAAAGAATAGCAGGGCACAGACTTGTTTTGGAACCATTTCTATCAGAGCTCTATCAATAAGGATGAGAAAAATGATAATGATAATAATGTGTTCAGTTTCTCCATTTAGTTCAGTGAGGGAAGGGATGAAATTCCTCCCCCTTTGTATCCTCCATTGCCTTTAGCCTTTGCAATAATCAGATTCCTCTGCAAGGATTAGATGTTCCAGTAATGTTGTCATTGCTTAAACAGGGAATATTATGAATACATTTGAAAAGTGGAGAAAATGATCGACACCAGCTGCTCAAGTCTCTCTTCTGAGAATGTACCATTATCTCCTCTCCTGATCACAACCCTGTCCCTGAGTTTGGTGACATTTTCCCTTCTGCCAAGTATAACCAGCCCTGCCACAAAGTGAGACTTTAGCTGAGTTGCCAGGTGGGGAAGAGCATGCTCAGATTCCCACCTGTGACTCTCCAAATCCAGGTAGGAAAGGGGAACAGTGTGAACAAGGGCATCTTTGTTGCATGAAACAAAGTCCTTCCCATTTGTAAACACTAGCAAAGATATTCCCCAGAATGCAGTGTGTGGGCATTTGCACTTAATAGGAAGGTGTGGGAGTGAAATGGACAGATAGAAATATGAATTGGAAATAATTTCTGCTACTTGTATTACTCATACATAGATCTGGGAACCTTGTCTCCTTGTTTAGCATGCTGTGAGTCAAAAGTAGTTGGGATTTGGGGGGTGAAAAGAGTGCTGTGTTTGAAGTCAAAGCTATGTATGACCTCTGGCTCAGCCACCTGGGATCAGAGCATTGAGATTTAGAAAAATCCTGGGTGATCAGTAAATCCAACCTCTTCCCTTTATAGATGAAGGAATCAAGGCCCAGAGAACTGAAGTGATTCAAACCAAGTTCACTAAGTAGAGTAAGTAGGAGAGCAGATTCTTACCCAGGTCCTTTGACACTCTCTTACTCTGTTACTGATCTCTCTCACACTAATACCTATCATTCATCCTTGATCCTTAGATTATCCTACCCCCCATTCTCTCAATCTTAATCAACCATGTTCTATCTGATCTCACTTAACCTCCTTACTCATCGTTGACTATGGTAAACCACTTTCATTCATTCATTTAAGTGCCTACTATGTGCCAAGCACTGTTCACTCCAGACTTTCATTCAATCATGTGTCCCTTATCCCTTTACTCTTCCATTTATTTTGCCCTTAATCCTAGACAACTGCCATCATCTAATCTCTCTGCTTCTACTATCAAGCAGTCACCTAGGGCAAATTACTTTACTCCCAGTGAAATTCTAACTCCTCATCTTTAAAATAGGAATAATAATATTATTTGGACTTCTTTCACACTTTAATTCCGAGGAAAATGCTTTGTTAACTTTAAAGTGTTATACAAATGTGATGTATTAGTGTTCTAGCTGGAGTTATAGATCTACGTTAAAAAACTTATCAGAGTAGTAACTAGGTAAAAATGGACTTGGGAAAATTCAATAAGGCTAGAGAAGGGAGCTGGCAAAAATGACAGCCCAGTGGTGATAGGTGATGGGTGATGACGGGTAACAGCTGGAGAGTGATGCCTACAATGCTTAGTACAACCCCACAAACAGATAGTGGGAGTGACTTGGCCTCAGAGAATCCTGCTGGGGTAGTAAGAACCCCTGGCATTTGGGGAGGACTTCGAAATAAGGTGCAAGGACTGGAGTTTCCTTGGGGAAGAATTGGGAAAGTCTTCCTCTCTCTAGCTCTGTGATATTTCCAGCTTTGGAGTTTGTGAACAGTTGTTCGAATGTCTTTAAAGTACATTGTCACCACTTCCTCCATATAGCCCTTGCAAACAGTAGCCCACATTGGTAGGAGAGGACAGTACACTGCTTAGTATGGATTCTTAGAGCACCTTCCCTTTATTGAACTGAGTATGAATAAGGCTTTGCTCACTTTGTTGATTATGGAGAGGAATCAGTCAGTGGGCTAATTAACTTTATAGAGCCACAGACTTCAAAGAAGAGGGGTGAGGACATGGTTGTCCCTTTGAGATCCCTCTTGATTTGCTGCACCCCCTTGTAGGATCTACAGTCTGTACTGACCTAACTCCTTGAAAACAGTGAAAGTCTGGGGAAACTAGGTCTGGGGGCCATATTTCTGAGTGTTGCTTTTTTAAAACCCCAAACAACCCTGAAATTTCTTTAGACTAAGTGTTCTTAACCTGGGACTGCTAAATTGGTTGTTTTTTTAAAAAATACTTAGATAATTGTTATTCAGTCAGTTTTCTTGGCAAAGATACTGGAGTGGTTTGCCATTTCCTTCTCCAGCTCATTTGACAGATTAGGAAACCAGGGCAAATAGAGTTAAGTGACTTGCTCAAGGTCACACAGCTAGTAAATGTCTGAGGTGGCATTTGAATTCAGGTCCTCCTGAATCCAGGGTTGGCACTGTATCCACTGTACCACCTAGCTGCCTAAATAATTGTATTTCAATACAATTGATTTCCTTTGTTATCCTATTTTATTTTAAATAAAATAAATACTAGAATAGAATAAATAAAAGAGAATAAAAATATTATTCTGAGAAGGGGTCCATAGGCTTCACTAGACTGCCAAAGGGATCCATGATACAAAAAAGTTTAAGAACCCCTCTTTTTTTTTTTTTAGATTCTAAAATCATAGATTTTAGCTGGAAGAGAGGCAAGGGGTGATCTAATTCCACCTCTTCAATTTATGGATTTATAGAGAAGGAAAGTGAATCCTAAGGAGGCTAAATGGTTTATACAGAGTAACAAAGATGATAAATGGCAGACCTGGAATTTAAACTCTACTCTTAGTTTAAGCCCAAATCCATTGCTCTCTCCCTGGTGCCCACCTGCCTTTATTTTGTTCCCTGTTCAGTAGCCTACCTTCCCCCTAAAATGAACTTCCTTTTCAGACTTCCTTGAGCAGTCACATCTGTTCCCTCTCTTCCTGTGGTAGTAAGCCTGTATTTTCAGGCCAAAGCTACTGTCAGCCCCAAACAGATCAGGTACAGGTAAGTGTCATAATTGTATTTATGTCACGCCATATGTGGACGTGCCTCTAATATGTAATCATGGTTTAGCAGAAGTGGACTGGATGTTTTTATATGAAATTTGAATAAATACACACAGACATCCAAACATTTTTTTAATTTAAAAAAAGTGACTGGATTTGGAGTCAATTTTCCTGAGTTCAAATCCCAGCCATCTCTAACCATTTCCTATCTACATGAAGTTAAGCAAGTCACTTAACCGTTCTGGGCATCAGTTTACTCATCCAGAAAATGAAGAAGATAGACTAGATGCCCTCACAGGTCCTATTCCACCTATAAATCTATGGTCTTATGAAAAGTTTAGATAAGAACTAAAGAGAAAAATACTGCTTATTTTTTCCATTTGCTCCTTTAACTCCAAAATAGTTACATATGTTTCGGTGGCAGCTATAAAGTTCTAGAGTGGTATGGAAAGGGGCTTTTGAGTATGAATGAGCAGCACAGCTGTGCAACCTTATTAAGATACCCTTATAACTTCAAGAGGACCAAACTGGGAGTTTTTCCCCCTAGAGAATATGGAAAGAATATCAACTTTCCAGTCTAGCTTCTTGAGAGTGGAATTCTAGAACTTTTGAATGTAACTTTAATCAGTCCAAGTGAATTTTTAAAATGTCAGACATAGGGTTTGACATGTAGCCAGAGCAGCCTGGAAACACTGAGATATTAGGTCTCCTTTTTTCCAATCTTTTAAAACATTTGACATATGCACTATTCCAGGCAATGAAAAAAAGAACCAAGAAAAGCAAAATCGATAGGATCCATCCTCTGGCTCCTCCTGTGCCTCCATCCTAACATATGGCCCATTCAGTAAATTTGTAACAAACTGGTAATTGCTGGGGTCATCGGATCATCGCTAGTCTTCAGCCCTTAATTACAAGGGAAAAAATTGTGGCACAGAGAGGTTATATTATATTGTTTGCCCAAAGTTACACATCTGGTCAAGGTCAGAGCCAGGACTTGAGTATGAATTATCTAGCCTTGGGAGGAAGGGACTGCTCCATTACAGAATTTATTATTTAAAAAAGAAAGGAAATTTGAGCATCATTTATCATGGCCCTTTGGATGCAGATTTCAAAGGGTTCAATAGAAAGTCTACTTAGGTTACCCCAGCCAAAAATTCTACAGGGAAATTAAGTCCAGGGAGGATAGGAAGCACCCAAGGAAGAAAATCTGAAGTTACAAAGAGAAACAATTCCCAAGAGAAAGGAAGTTACCTAAAGAGACTTATGTGACTGCATGGGGAGCTCATCAATCAACTTAAATTTTTAAAGATGTAAAGATTGAAGCAAGGGTATATGAACATTCATCCATTCATCCATATCTCTCTCTCTCTCTCTCTCTCTCTCTCTCTCTCTCTCTCTCTATTTAACGGGGCAATGAGGGTTAAGGGACTTGCCTAGAGTCACACAGCTAGTAAGTGTCAAGTGTCTGAGGCTGGATTTGAACTCAGGACCTCCTGAATCCAGGGCTGATGCTTTATCCAATGTGCAACCTAGCTGCCCCCAGAGAATTAATATTTTTTAAAAAAACAAAAAACCTCAGATAGCTGTCTACCCTTTGAGGGGGAAATGGGATACTAAGGAGTTCTAAGGACTCCAAAATTTTTCATTGTTATATTGGGAAAAAGAATGGGATAAAAGAAGGAATTAGACTATTTCTTGTAGTGGAGAAGATGGTCATATATAATAGAGGGAAGCCCACAGCTGTTCAATTCTTTTTTTTTCTTTTATCTTCTATGTAGAAAAATTCTAGAATATATTATTAAAAGTTAATGAACATCTAGAAAAGGAAGCAGGTGAAGGACATACAGTATAGTATGATTTCATCAAAAACAGGGCATGCCAGGCTAACCTCATTTTGTTTTTTGACAGGATTATTAGATTGATAAATCAGGGGAGTACTGTGGGTATAATTTACCAAGATTTTAGCAAAGTATTTGAAAAATCTCTCATGCTCTTCTTGTGAACAAGATGGATAGGTGTAGGGTATAAGAAAATACTTAGTTGTATTTGAAACTGGTTAAATAGCTAGACCCAAAGAATAATCATTAATAGTTCAATGTCAGTTTGGAATGAAATTTTTAATGGAGTGCACTAAGGCATCTGTGCTTAGCTCTGTGCTATTTAATATTTTTATCAGTGACTTGAATGAAGCGATTGAATACTTACTAAATTTGATAGTGGCAAAAAGCAGGGAAGGAAGGGATAGCTAACCCATTGGATGACACAGGGGATGCAAAAAGATCTTAACAAGCTATAATATTAGGCCAAGTCCATTAAGATGAAATTAAATAAGGATAAAATAAAAGTCTTACACTTGGGTTTAAAAATAATTCACAAGTATGTACTTGGGCAAGAGGCAGCCAGACAGTAGTTGATCTGAAAACTATCTGAGGGTTATCAGTCAAAAACCTTGCACCAGTGGCATCCTAGAATGCATTGAGAGGCATGGTGTCAGGTCCTTAGGGAGTTGCTGTTCTCATTGTAAATTGTCATGGACAGACCATATTTGAAATATTGTGTTCAGTTTTGAGTTCCACATTCTTAGAAGGACCTTGCTAAACTGTACAATATGATACTTTTATTCCAATGGAATTTCCTGGCTTAAAAATTCCATTTACTTGTGACACACACACACACATACATATATATGTATGTACATATATATATATATATATATACATATATATGTACATATATGCATATGTATGCATCTGTTTGTTTTTGTTCTTTTAAAAGCTATTAAAATTTCTTGTTCAGGGGGCAGCTAGGGGGCGCAATGGATAAAAGACTGGCCCTGGATTCAGGAGGACCTGAGTTCAAATGTGACCTCAGACACTTGACACTAGCTGAGTGACCCTGGGCAAGTCACTTAACCCTCATTGCCCAGAAAAAACAAAAACAACAAACAAACAAAACTTCTTGTTCAGTCATTTTTAGTCATGTCTAATTCTTCTTGACCCCATTTGTGATTTACTTGGCATAGTTAGTGGAGTGACTTGCCATTTCTTTCTTCAGCTCTTTTTACAGATGAGGAAACTGAGGCAAAACAGGGTTAAGTCGTTTGCCCAGGGTCACATAGCTAGTAAGTATCTGACGCTGGATTTGAACTGAAGAAGATAAGTCTTCTCTAATCCAGATTTGATACTCTATCCACTGTACTACCTAACTTCCCTATCTCTCTCTATACAGTATAATAAATGCCATGCCTCTCAGGAGAAGCAGACTAAAGGATGACAGAAAAGAGCTTTAACATTAGAAGGGGCAAAGTCATATAATAAGAGTGAGGGATAAGTGATGAACATCCCTCATGCATTGTTGGCTTCCTTCTATAGAAAGCCTTTCTCAATCCCTATTATTAATTCTAGTGCTTTTCCTCTACTGATTATTTACTTATCCTGTATATGGCTAGTGTGCCTACATTTATTTGCATGTTGTCTCCCCATTAGAATGTAAGTTTCTTCAGGGCAGCCACTGTCTTTTGCCTCTTTTTGTATCCCCAGCACTGAGCACAGTGCCTAGCATAGAGTAGGTACTTAATAAATGCTTACTGACTCACTGATTGTTGATATATAGGTTCCTCAACACATTTGGTGGATCTCCTTTGAG
The DNA here is from genome assembly GCF_019393635.1 of Dromiciops gliroides. Classification (NCBI taxonomy): domain Eukaryota; kingdom Metazoa; phylum Chordata; class Mammalia; order Microbiotheria; family Microbiotheriidae; genus Dromiciops; species Dromiciops gliroides. The sequence goes on along the minus strand of NC_057866.1, from coordinate 154,884,140 downwards.
AACTCATGAAAGGATATCCTTATTATCTTGGTAGCTTTAAGGTTTGCAAAGTACTTGACATATGTTATCTCATTCAGTCCTTATGACAACACTGTAAGGTAGATGCTATCATTATCTCCATTTTACAGATGAGTAAACTGAGGTAGATAGGGTAAATGATTTACGCAGGGTCACACAGCTAGAAAATGTCTGAGTCTGCATTTTAACTCAGATCTTCCTGACTCCAGGTCCAGCACTTCAGCTGCTGCACCACCTAGTTGCCTCCTAAGTAATAATAGATGGAGAAGAAGGGATGGAGAGTTTCAGATAGGCATGAATAGAAAGAGTACATACATTCATGGATGTATGATTTCATCCAAGTATTCTGTATCCTGTTTGTTGTGTTATTTAGATGCTCTGGCGAATTTGGGGATTTCATCAATGTACTTATTCCCTGCAGTCATGCAGTTTGCAATCCACCTGTGCCTGCCCCGCCTGTGTGATTCTTATCCACATCATCCTCTAAATCTGTTGGACGGGGAGGGAGTACATGCAACATGCCAGGGGCCTTCCTCTAAATCTCTTAGCATCGAAAAAACACCAGTGGATCATGAAGGCTGCCAGCCCTACCTCGCTCTCATTATATGACCAGCCCATCTTATTAATGCTTAATATAATTTTCATCCTATTACATGTTTACATTCTGTAACTCTGTACAAATACATATTGCTGTGGACTCTGCCCTACTTCCCTGATTCATTCATAATCTGATGGTTTATTTTTATCTTTAATGCTCTGCCTTGATAAAGCTGTAAGTAATTTGTAGTCAGCTCACAGGATAGTCATCACACAGGCTGGGCAGGCATGGGTGGACTGCAGACTGCATCACTGGAGGGAGTAGGCACATTGATGAAATCGCAGATCCATCAGAGCATTTCTGGGGGAGAGAAAGAGAAGCTGACTTTCCTTAATTCATCTAACTATTCTATAACTATGACTGGGAGTTTCTTTTTGTTAGACAGCTTGAGAATCACCAAACTGGATGAGACAATTTATTTAGTTCATCCTCCTTGTCTTTTCAGATGACAAAACTGAAGTTTAGAGAAGGGCAGAGACTTGCCTCATTGTTGTTGTTTAATTGGTTCAGTCGTGTCTGACTCATCATCACCCCATTTGAGGTTTTCTTGACCAAGATACTGGAGTGGTTTGCCATTTCCTTCTCCAGCTCATTTTACAGATGAAAAAACTGAGGCAGAGTCAAGTGATTTACTCAGAGTCATATGACTAGTAAATGTCTGAGGCCAGGTTTGAACTTAGGTTTATCCTGATTTTAGGCCCCATGTTCTTTCCAGCTCTCTCTCCAATGCACCATCTAGCTGCCCTCTATCCCCATGAGCTCACAACAGATCAGGGCTTAGCATTCAAGCTGCCTAATTCATAGGGTTACAGAGTTATTGCTGGAAAAGACTTCAGGAGCCAGCTCAACAAACTCCATCAATATATAGATGAGGAAACTGGAGAAAATTGAGGCCCTCAGAGATGAAGTGATATGCTCAAGTCACATGGGTACTAAATTCAGAAGGGAGACTTAAACCCAGTCCTTCTGCCTCCAGAGCCAGTGCTATTTCCTCTATTCTTCACTGCCCTATCTCGCCCACCCACCCTCCCACTACAAGCCCCCACCTCAACCCACCCCAGCCAGCATCTTTTCTTCCTGCCCATGACTCTTGTTTACTTCATCACAGTGGGTGATAAACTTCAGGCATGGCCCACATCATACCCAGGTTACCGGAGGCACACTCCAAACATAATATATCAACTTTTCTGATTGGTTCACAGTATCAAGCCGACCTGGGCTACTTTAGATAGCAAATTCCTTTCAGTAGAGAGAATGTGTTTGCATCCTCTCTGGTGATGAAGTTCCTGCTGAGTAAATAACTCACAGGGGGAGAATTTCCACCAGCAAGAAGCATTTGGTGTTTATATAACCACACCACTTAACCTAAAGCTCTTAATCTTCCTGTATTGCAGTTGAAAGATTGTGGGGAGCGAGGGCAGGGGGGACTGCAAAGAGATGACCTCATAGCTCTGTTCTTGGAACGAGAGGCCCTGAATAGAACAAGGATGAGAGTCAGGCGCTGCCCTCGTGTGTGAGCTTAATGTGGTCTACTGAAAGCTGGGCTCTGTGGTCCAGGGTCAATCAAGAGACTCTCGGAAAGCCCCAGAAAATGTCATTCCTCTCATTTCCCCTGATCCACATGTTTAGTGTCCATCCTATAGATGGGAGAAATGAGGCGGCCAGCCATTGAGTTTGTGACTAGATTAGCCAGCTTCTTTCACCAGAGCAGAGGATAGCTCATCAGCATCATAGCTGTGAATGTTAGGAGTTCACTGCTGCTGGCTCCTCTGTTTGGCTGACTATGAGGCTTTTTCATTGGCTCAGATTTAGGAACCCCCAGCCAATAGCATCATGGGATCCTAGATTTAGAATTGGAAAGGACCCTGAAAAAAGCCATCAAGTTTTACCCAAGGACCAATTAGAAGGGTGAAATCTTGATTTGCAAGTGAATTGGATTTAAGTGAGGCAGGGCTGTGCAAAGTCACCAGCCTCACTCTCTTCTCCAAAGTCTTCAGGGTCCAGTGGCAAGATGTAGGACAGGATGACTGGCAGTGTCCTTGGATGCAGCGGGAAACCTTCTTTTTTCAGTTAAGGTCTTTCTTAGGTCTCAGTTTGTCTGAGGCAACACCCATTCAGTAGTTAAAGGCTAGGTTGGTGTTCATAACTTCTTTCTCTAAGAGCACTAATGACATCATGAGGGTGAAGGAGACTAAGGCTAAGAGAAATAGGTTAAGCTACTTACCTAAGGTCACACAGTGGCTCTTTTATCTACCTTAGAATGATAAAAAGGGACCTTCCTCTGGGTTAACATTGAATCTGTAGAAGTTGAACAAAAATTTTGATTAAACAGGGTCCTCCATTTTGAATAGCAAACTTTTACTCAAGCCTTTATCCTACTAGTTATGTTGGATAATGGAACAAAATGAGACATACTCATGGATCATTCAATAGTTAAGAGAAAAAGGTGTACTTGGCCATAGCAGAATGACAATCAACAAGGGCATGCTTTGATCACACCCTGAGGTAAATTAGCTTGGAGAAGTTCCATTGCCCGGTTTGCTCATTGAGATCCACCAACCAAGCATTAGAACCCTCTTTATGTTTATCTTGCCTGTTTTGTGTCCAGAACACCAGGCAGTAATGACAGTGGCCTCAACCTCTCTGAGCCAATCAAGTTTCAAAGACAACTTCAATACCTTTTAAGTAAAAAACCAGCTCAACTTGCCTGGGGGAAAGGTTAGGATATTGTTTCCTTTTAAAAAATAATTATTTATTTTATTTTAAATTATGGAATAAAACAAGCATTTCTACAAAACAGTATAATAAAAGATGATCGCATGTGAAACTGCAAATCTATTCACTTTAAATATATAATAAAGTTATCATGTAAATTTCTTTCCCCCCCTTCCCCACTCCCCAACTCTAGAGATGGCTACCATTAGATCATTACATTTCTCTGTTTTAACCATTATTGTCTATTTTAGGCTATAAGCTTCTAGACTGTGGTAGTGATGGTGTGGTGGTGGTGGTGGTGGTGGTAGGTTCATTTTGTGCCACTCTTAGCATAAAACCACCTGAAGATAAGGGCTTAATTAACACTTTTGGTAATGATAGTGTAAACAAGGTTCACAAAATGGAATTTATTATAAAGTTGTACATTATCCTATTTATTAAAGAAATATGGCTTATGGTGTTGAAGTTCCAAGTTCCTAAAACAAACTTTCTAATAAATATTCTCATTTCAATGAATTAAAATTTACAAAACTTACACAAAAACAAGTTCCAAGTTCAAATATAAAATTTGAGGGGTGGCTAGGTGGCGCAGTGGATAGAGCACCAGCCCTGGAGTCAGGAGTACCTGAGTTCAAATCTGGCCTCAGACACTTAACACTTACTAGCTGTGTGACCCTAGGCAAGTCACTTAACCCCAATTGCCTCACTAAAATAAATTTAAAAATAAATTAAAAATAAATAAACAAACAAACATAAAATTTGAGTGAAGCCTATATCAAAAAAATAGTTGGGGTGGGGGAAAGTGTTTCCTCCTTCTTCAACTAAATTCATGCCAAAAACAAAGTAGAGATTTTCAAATGAATTTGAGCAATTATATTAATTCAGAATGTGATTTATTTTTCAATCATTATCTGGTTTGTAAGTTGGCATTTTGCTTGCATTGAAAATAAGGCTAGAAAATGAAATCCTGATTTTATTTTCTTTCCCTAACAGAGTTACTGGGATGGCATCTGAATGCCAAATGGTGCCTCTCCAAATTGAATACTACTTAGCATATAAGTAAATCTTAGAATTTTACAGACTAAAACATAGATTGGTTCATAGAATTTAGTACTGGAAGAATCCTTAGAGATTATGTATTTGATAATATTTTATCTATATTACCATTTGAGAGATGGGAAAATTCACTCACAGGGGTTAGGTGATATAGCAAATATAATACAAGTAGTTAAGTAGGGTTGAGATTCAAACCCAGTTTTTTTGCCTTTAAACCCAATGTTATTTCTACTATACCACTACACTTAAAGGGGGGGGTCATTTTTCTCTCCCCTGGTTCTATTTTTTTTAATGCATTGTGATGACATCTTTGGTTTTTGTATTACACTTCAACCATGCCCGTTGAATCTTCCCTTGCGTCAGAGAAAAACATCTAAGCAAAAAACATCTGATATAGTAACTATCTGAAAATAAATACACTTTTCTGTTGTTGTAGCTCCCCAACTCTCTGCCACAAGGAAAAAGGATTTATGTTTGATTACATATTTGTCTAGATCTTACTCAAACTTTAACTTCCTTTTAATGATGTTTACATTGTTGTCATCATTCTGTATATATTTTTCCATAGGGTCATTGAGTATCTTGGATATGGGGCAGTGGGGTAAGATATTCACTGGCCTTGGAGTCAGGAAGACTGAAGTTCATATCCTGTCTCATATACTAGCTGTGTGACTCTGGGCAAGTCATTTGACTTCTTTCAGGCTGATAAGAGAAAATGAGAATAATACCAGCATCTACCTCACTTTGCAAACCTTAAAGGTCTCTATGTATGCTGGCCCTTGATATTATTACTCTCTTGGTTCTGTTAATTTTGATCTTTATCGGGTCATACCAAACACCAAACTTTCCATGTTTCTCTGAATTCCATTCTTCTTTGCAGAAGAACTATGCAAATATGTCATTCATTACAGGCACCAACTAAGAGACCTGCAATTTCTTCTTGGAAATGGACATTTTACTGCTCACATTTTGGGAAATGCTAAAGAGGATGGGAATCTTCTGTCTTTAGACGTCACTGTGGGTGGGGCCTGTAGCTGTTGTGTCTCCCATTACATTTGTTCTGCTGTACTGCATCTTACTCCTTGGCCTAACTCCCAAGCCTTCCTCTTAAGTCATTTCAGTACCCAAGCTGTTAGTGATCTTTCTCCCATCTGACTGGGAAATAATCTGCTGGAAATGTAGTATGCTTCACTCCAAAGTCTAGGAGCTTGTCCAATAATCTATTAGCGATGCCCTGAGTCCTGAATCTATTTTCTGTTATGGGCATGTGCCAAAGGCCACACAACAGTACAGGCCATTCCTTTCCTCTGGCTCAAGGGTTTATTGTCCCAGAGAGAAAGAACTAAGGACTGATGCTTCCTGGTGTTGCCCTGTCACACTACGCCTTGAAGACAATGCTTCAAGTTCTCTTAGGGAAAGATCCATCTGTTTCTTTGCCTAGGCTGACAAATGTGACTCTAGTATTGCTTCAGGATTCCAATAAAATCATACAAAAAAGGATGTCCCTGGGCCCTTAGATTTCCAGATGTGCAAACAGCATTGCTATTGCAACTCCTATTGTTAGGGTTTTGCTTAACTGTTTTTTCTTTGTTACAAGATATGATTTTGTTGAGAGGAGGCACATAATAAGACCTTTCTGTGTTGTCAAAATAATCTTCATAGGTAGTGACCTTAACTGTATGTTAAGTCGCTCACAGCACCCAGAACAATACTGGGCACCTAGTGAATGCTTAGAAAAGACTTGTTTAACTGACTGAATTAGACATTCCACTCTTCTTTCTTTTTTTTTCTTTTTTTTTGCAGGGCAATGAAGGTTAAGTGACTTGCCCAGGGTCACACAGCTAGTAAGTGTCAAGTGTCTGAGGGTGGATTTGAACTCAGGTCCTCCTGACTCCAGGGCCAGCGTTTTATCCACTGTGCCACCTAGCTGCCCCAGACATGCCACTCTTTAAGATGTCGAGTGAAAACCAGGTAGCTGAGCAGGACTCTCAATGTCCTCTAGTCCTACAATCCCATTTTATAGAAAAGGAAACTGAGGCCTGGAACAACCTTTCTCAAGGGCATACAGAGCTAGTTAGTGGCTGATATAGGACTTGACCTTGCTCCAACACCAGGTCTATCAACTCTTATTTGAGTGTTGTTTTCTTTATATCACCCTGAAAACCTTAGATTTGAAATCCCACCACTTTTCCAGAATGACGCAATACAGATATTTTATTTTTCGTCAAGAGAAAGCATTTCATTATGACTAGAACCCTGGACTTGGAGTCAGGAAGAGGGTATATTTAAGTACTGCTGCCCCCACCACCCCCACACAGACCCCCAAACACTACTAGCTATGTGGCCCTGGACAAGTCATTTAACCTCTCAGAGCCTCCTTTTCCTCATCTGTACAGTGGGGACAATTATTGCATCTATTATTATGAAGAAAAGGCTATATAAAGGGGCTATTATCATCACTATCATCCTGGGCTCAGAGGAACATAGACAGTCCTTTATTTTTGCCATCTCATTGCCCAGGTTTGCTTGCTTTCTGAACTTGCTTCTCACCCGAATGCCCTTTTAATGTCGTTTTTGTTGTGTGAGCAGCCAGCACAATAAGGTCACTGTTCAATATCAGCCTCTGGCTTTGCTTTATTATGCTAAGTTTAATAGGCACTGCTCTGCATTTGCTGGGGCACACGCAGGGCAGCCTCATTATAAATCAGGCCCAAATAAGTTTCCTTCTGGCCATTGGCCTGGGTCCTTAGCCCATGCCCCAGAGCGAGAACAGCCAAGGAAGGCCTGCAGTAGTTTTTCCAGGCCCATCCATCCTCTGTCCTAATGACAGGGCTGTAACTTCCAGCACAGGGCACTGGTTATTTAGAGTAACCATAGATCCTTTTTCCTCTGAAACTCTCCATTCAGAATCTGTACTAAGAAGCAGGCCTGACCTTGGATTTCCTCTTGAAATCTGGCTCAGCTGCTATTCCCCAATCCTGTCAGCAAGCAAAGAAAGGGCTAGAGATACATGTCTATGTGTGTCAAGCAGCTGCCAGTGTGGGGGAACAGGATCTTCAAGACCGTTGGCAGCTATTTTTAGACCTTGAGAGGCAAATTAACACTGTTGTACCAACAGTACCCACACATGCTTGACTTTTTCTTGCCAAAATAGTTTAAGGTCTGCCATCTTTCCTGGCATTGGCTAGATCTATATATCTACATATCTATGTGAGAAAGCTACCCTTGGTCTTACTTGGAATTCTTGGGCCCCCAGATCATCCTCTGACTGTTGAAATGCTCTCTGGTATTTAGCCTTTGAGGAGGTGGGATCAATAAGGAAAAGAAGAGAGTTATTGTTTTCAAATTTAAGGAATGCTATCTTTTCTAAACTTTAAAATCTGCCCAAATTCAAGTCATTCTGGTTCATTTAATAAATAGGGGAAAAAAGAGGGGAGGGAGACCATAGACAGAGGTTAATGATCGTTTCTCTTCTGGGAGGCCTGTTTAAGATTAGAGACTCCAGAGGCTGCCTCTTCTTACTTCCTCTTTTTTTTTTCTTTTTTTTTTTTGGGGGGGGGGGGCGCGAGGCAATGAGGGTTAAGTGACTTGCCCAGGGTCACACAGCTAGTAAGTGTCAAGTGTCTGAAGTTAGATTTGAACTCAGGTCCTCCTGAATCCAGGGCCAGTGCTTTATCCCCTGTGCCACCTAGCTGCCCCCCCTTACTTCCTCTTTTGACAGATAAAGAGACTGATGTCCAGAGAGGCAAAGGTTCTTCTCAAGGTTATACCACTCTTTTAAGTGAGAGTGTGAGGATTCCAACCCAAGTACTCTGAATGTAAACCCATCAGTCTTCTGTCCTAGGATGCCTCCCCACTCAGAAGGCCTAACATGGCATCGTATAGGGAAGTGGTGCAAGTTACTTTTATGACAGAATTCTAGAACTGAAAAGGACTTTTGGAAGAACATGTGAACCAATTCCTTCCTCCTAAGGAAAAGGTTTCCATGACTTTCCTCCTTAAGTAAAAAAAAAAATAAATCAGGTTTAAGATTACCCAGTTAGACTTTGTAGCATTAGCAGAGCTGAATCATAGAACACAAAATTTGTAATGGAAGGGACCTTCTTCAAGGTCATCCAGACCAACCTTTTTATTTTACAGATGAGAAATCTGAGGTCTAGAAAGATCAAGAGGGGCAGCTAAGTGGCACAGTGGATAGAGCACCGGCCCTGGAGTCAGGAGGACCTGAGTTCAAATCTGGCCTCAGACACTTAACACTTACTAGCTGTGTGACCCTGGGCAAGTCACTTAGCCCCAATTGCCTCACTAAAAAAAAGAAAGAAAGAAAGGAAGGAAGGAAGAAAGATCAAGAAACTTGCCCCAGCTCCAAGCTCACTTCACATAATAGGTGACATTGTTAGGATTCAAACCCAAGTCCACACCTCTACACCTGGCATTCCACTGTAGCCTGCCTTATACTAATTTACTTCTATTCATTTATCATTTCATACACATCTGTCCTAAATCTCTCCCTCATAGAACCTGATTGTTGTCCTGTTTGAGTAAGTTGGTGAATGCTGATAATCTCCAACCTTCTTATTGACTTTCAATTTTCCCTTTAATTTTGCAAGGATGCCTTGCCATTTGGTTGCTTAGCAACTCAAATACATAACTATTCTTTGACTTAATTAGTATCTCGTTCAAGGTATTCAGAATATGAATTTCACTGGGAAGAAGTGTGGTCTAATGTTGCATACCATAGCACATTATTGTGAGTATTTTTCTCATATACTCTTGTCTCAAATGACATTGAAAGAATTATCTGATTTCTTAGGCGCTCTTGGGAAATTGTGCATTTCTGACATACAACTTCTCAACACTGATACTAGAACTACCCTGATTCAAGCCCTCATCCCCTTCACTTGAATTACTGAAAATTCTTGGCTCCAAATTGTTGGGGTTTTTCTTTATTTTGCCTCTTCCCTCTCTTGCTTCCCCTCATCCATACATCTTGCAAATTTATATTACTAAAGCATCATTCTGAAGCTTCCAAAACTCCCTGTCTCTCCTCTATGCTGGGATGTAAGTGTCACTGTTTGCCTTTGAACTTACATTGGTGAGTTCCTCATGGGTATTCATCTTGTGAGGGGACCAGACCGGCAGGCAACCTGCCTTTATTTCTCTACCTCACCATGTTCCTGACTTCCTGGACTTCAAAATTGTGAGATGCCACCACTTTCCAATCCACTCTCCAGCTCCCTTTTATGTGTTATCTTCTCCTGGTAGAACATAAGCAGCTTGAGGACAAGAACAATCTTTCTCCTTGCTTGTATTGGTACCCCCAAACTTAGTACGGTGCCTGACAAAAGCTAATGCTTAATAAGTACTTGTTTCCTTCTATTTCTCATGCCCAATATGGCTGGCCTGGGGGCAGCTAGGTGGCGCAGTGGATAAAGCACCAGCCCTCGATTCAGGAGGACCTGAGTTCAAATCCACCCTCAGACACTTGACACTTACTAGCTGTGTGACCCTGAGCAAGTCACTTAACCCCCATTGCCCTGCAAGAAAAAAAACAAAAACAATATGACTGGCCTATCTTTGCAGACTGCTCCCTCTAGGTTTCAGCCAGAGTGACCTACTTGCTATCCCCGCCCGCCCCCCCCCCCCCCACACACATATATGACATTTCCTATGCATACCTTTGCACAGCTTGCCCACCATGTTTGGAAAACTCTACTTCTTTACCTCTACATCTGTCTTAGTTCTGTCATTCAACCAGATAGTCCCAAGTTCCATCTCATTTAAGAATCCTTTCCTGATATTCTTCCAGGTATAGTTCACCCCCCCCCCATTTACTTTGCATTTGTAGATAGCATGGATGTGGACCTCTCCTCCTTTTTTCTCTCTCCCCTCCCCCTCCCTCTTCCTTCCCCTCTTCTTTCCATAAAGAGGCGGGGCAACCATGGAAGCAGAACATCGCATACCCTGGCACAGTTGATTTGTGTTTTGCTCAGGTTTGCTTAACTATTGTGCTTTCTGAAAAAGGAAGCAGACTGGGAAAGAACAGTAGTGTTTTTTAAAAATGTCAATATAGCTTTAAAATAATCCAGTGACTTTAGCACTGTCATTCAAGGGCCGTGCTAGAATTTCTCTGCTTAAGAGTTGAAAATACCTTTTCTCTATGTGGCCATGAACAGTGTCTTCAGATGTCCTTTCTTGGAATCCACCCAACTAAATGCTTTATTTCTTTTTGCTCTACCTGAAGCACCAGACAACAAATTGTAAATAACCCAGGAGTCCATAAAAGGTTATTACCATGTAAAGAAAGATCAGGAGGAAAGGTTTTGAATTGGTAGTTCATCTGCCTACCCAATTGTTACCTAATCCATCAAGATAAACACCCAAGGGGATCTTGTTATTAATGCAAGTTTTGAAACGCCCATACTTCTTCCAGGAAGTTGAGCTTGTGAGTAAATGACATTTATCTGTAAATAAATCATTTAGTCATTAGCCACAAATTCTTTTTTCATCTCTTTAAATATTTTAAAAGTCTACTTTTACACTACCATTAGTAATCATGTAACTTTGTGCAAAACAGTTAACCTCTCGGGGCTCAGTTTCCTCATCTGTAAAACCAAGAGATTGGACTATATTATTCCTAAGGTCCCTCCAGTGTAGCTCTAAAAATCTATGACTCTCTGCCATCAGTGTGTGATTTTACATAGGCATAAGACCTCTACAGGATAGGCCATAAAGTTGATTCCCTGGCCAGATTTGGAGATTGGTCCAATGAGCTGGCGCCATGACTGAGCCAACATTAGTATCCGGGTAATGATGTGGAGTAGAGCAATAACCAGCCATTTTGGCACCCAGAGGAATAACACCAAACAGTGCCTAAGACTAATAACACTAACAGGCCCCCAAGTCACTCAGTACGGTGAGGGGTAAGACTGTCAGCCCAGTGAATAAGATAGTTTGGACAGCAGTCCTGTAGAGAGAAGAACGAATACTCAGCCATTTTATTAGAGATCTTGGGATACCACAAAGGTGCTCCTGAACAATCTGCCATCTTGGGAAGAATGACAGGTTGGGAACTAAACCCAGGAAGTCTTCAACTGATGGGAAGGAAATTGGTCATCTGTTTGCTTCCTAGTTTTACTCATTTTTGCTAGTTTCCATATGTTAAAGAAGAGAAATGCTATGAAAATGTAAATATAACAAACTTTTAAAATATACAGTCTTTTAAAATAATTAATTTACTTTTTTTTCTCAGTGGATAGAGTACTGAGTCTGGAGTCAGGAAGACCTTTGCTCAAATCTAGTCTCAGATACTTCCTAGCTGTGTGACCTTGGGCAAGTCAGTTAACCTCTGTTTGCCTCAGATTCCTCAACTATAGAATGGGGATAATAATAGCACCTACTCCCCAAGGTTGTATCAAAAGAGATAATATTTGCAAAGCACGGAGAATAATAAAATATAATATAAGTGCTAGACTGATATAGTATTAGATATCATTAAATTTTCATTGGGATCTTTTACACCTCAGTCAGTGGCAAAGGCTACATATTAGGACTTGAATTATTATTTTGTTTATTGTCCAGACTTGTAAAAAGTGATAGCAAAAATATTACTGATGCAACTTAAATTTTTAAAGTGTGCCATTTTCCTGAGAGCCATTTGTTAAATATTTACCAGCACACTCCCTTCGAGATTAAATTCAAGGTGGCAGATAAGTGGCACAATAGATAAAGCACTAGCAATGAAGTCAGGAGGAACTGAGTTCAAATCTGGCCTCAGACACTTACTAAATTGTGTGACCCTGGGTAAGTCATTAACCCCAATTGCCTCTCAAAACAAACAAATAAAAACAAACCCCCCAAAAAGAAGTTCAAAGTCTTCTACCCCTTTCCTAATACCCCCTCCCAATCTTCTTGTTCCCTGACCCACTTATCTTGTATTATTTCCCATCTACTTTGGGAAGTTATGCACATGTTAACCTGCTAACCCCTCCTTCCCAACCCCATCAGAACATAAACTGTCATAGGGTGAGGACAGTTTCATTTTTCTCTCTCTTCCAAATGTCCAGCTCATAAAAGATAACTCATTGCTTGTTGAATCTAATTCCTAACTCTCTAGCAGGCAATTTTCATAAGCCCCATGGATGTGTTTGGTTATTTAAATGAACAATTTGTGTTTGGTAGCCAGAGAATGGATCTTCTGATCTCAAGGGCAAGGTAGAAGGGAAGTTAATGTTTGACATTGCCTTTTGACAAAGAACTGCTCAGTGGTATTCACTAGATAAATGTTTCCAGAGAGGTCTTCAGGAGAGATTGAACATGAGAGTAAGTGCCAGGGTACAAGAAATTTCATAGCTATGGATACAATGGCTGCTGGTCTTGCTTGACAGACTCTAGAAGTCAAAAGATTTGAGTTCTAGTGATAGAGAGATTTCTCTGCTATAAACTAAGTGGACGACATGGATCAAGTTACTCAGTGGAATCATGGTACAGTGAAAAGAGCCCTGGATTTGGAGTTGGGAGACCTGGGTTCAAATCTCACCTCTTTCGTTTATTACTGATGTCACCTTGGATGGGTCACTTTGTCTGGACCTCTGCTTGCTCATTGTAAAAATGAGAGGGTTGGGAATAGAATCATAGGTTTTGAGCTGGACAAGACCATAGAGGTCATCTATTCCAAGCCCTCATTTTACAGATGAAAAACTAAGGCCCAGATAAATTAACTTGAGCAAGGTCACATAGATTAGAAGCAGTAGTCATGCTCAAGCTTAGCATTCTTTCCATTGTGTGACTCTTATGACTCCTAAGGTTCCTTCTAGCTTTTAATCTTTGAGCTCTGACCCCTCTAGGCCCCTGTCCTCATCTTTAAATTGAGAAAGTTGGATTAAGTGAAATCCTAAGTCCTTTTAGGCAACAAAATTCTATGTATCATTCTATGTCTCTCAGTTGTGTGACAAAGTCAAATCCAAAAGCTCTTATCAAGTGTTTTCATTAGGTGCCAGGCTCTATATGAGGCCCTGGGGATGCAAAGACAGAAAGCAAACAATTTCTGCCAGAATGAAAACCCACACACATAAAGCTCATGTTCTTGCCTCCCTGTGTTTTCTTATTGTAAGACCATAAAAATAAAAGAAAGAATTGTTCAGGCTGTTTCTATTGAAGTATCAGTCACCTTAATTAGTACCTAGAAGTCTTGGTCTGGGAGATGGGGGTGGGAAGGGAAGAGGAGAAAGGAAATCCTGTTCTATGGTATCAGGTAATTTTTTATTTTTTACAAGAGAAATTAGTTTTTATGGTTCCTTTTTGTTTTGCTTTGGTTTTTTGTGATGCAATGAGGGTTAAGTGACTTGCCTAGGGCCACACAGCTAGTAAGTTTCAAGTGTCTGAGGCCGGATTTGAACTCAGGTCCTCCTGACTCCAGAGCTGGTGCTTTATCCACTTTGCCACCTAGCTGCCCCAAACTCTCCCCTTTTTGGGGGGGGGGGTGAGGCAATGAGAGTTAAATGACTTGCCCAAGGTCACACAGCTGGTAAGTGTCAAGTGTCTGAGTCCAGATTTGAACTCAGGTCCTCCTGAATCCAGGGTCGGTGCTTTATCCATTGTGCCACCTAGCTGCTCCCTTATGGTTCTTTTTTTAAAAAAAAAATCCATCCTGAGGATCCATAAGTCATGGGTGGATAGGACTCAGTTTCTTTCTTTTTTAATCTATGTGATAGGAAAGCCAATAAAATTAGAGGGAATCTTAGCATACATCAAGAGTCTCACCACCGGGATGGTGTTTCATTCTGGGAAAAATGGATTAAAAAGGACATTGGTGGGGCAGCTAAGTGGTGCAGTAGATAGAGCACTGGCCCTGGATTCAGGAGGGCCTGAGTTCAAATCAAGTCTCAGACATTTGACACTTACTAGCTGTGTGACCCTGGGCAGGTTACTTAACCCCAATTGCCTCACCAAGAAAAAAAAAAAAGACATTGGGAAGCCTAAGGACGTTCTGAGGATGGCGGCTAGGATGGTGACTGACCTAGACTTCTTGCCAATTCTGAATTGGTGAAAAGTTGGGGGATGTTTAATCTGGAGCAGAGAAGACTTAGGTAGCCCATGATAAGTGTTTACTTCAAGTATCTGAAAGGCTATGCTGTGAAAGAAGGTCAAGACTTGTCCTGTTTGACCCAAAGAACAGAACTAAGTGTGAGTAGAAGTCACAAGAAAGTGGATTTAGGCTTGAAATCAAGATTTTCCTGACAATTATTACTCTCCCAAAGTGGGGATGGATAATTTTAGGAGGTCATAGGACCACGGATTTGGATCTAGAAGGAATCTTAAAGGCCTAGTCCAACATATTCAATTTACAGATGAGGAAACTGAGACAGTGAAGTGACCTACCCAAGGTCACACTGGTAATAAGTCCAAGAGGTGGGAATTGAAGCCAGGTCTTCTCCTTCCAAAGTCAATGTTCTTTCTTGAAGTAGTAGCTTCCCTTTCACCATACGTCATTAAACAAAGGCTGGATGATGAACTGTCAGGTATGTTTCCAGGGAGACAGGTGAGGATTATTTAGGGAATAAGAATTGGTCTACATGGTCACTGAAATGTCATGCTTCCAGACACCTTAAAACTGAAAAAGCAGGTCAGGAGTGATCTTCAAGTTGTTTAACAAACTGAGGCCTTCAATGGTCAGTCATTCCAACTAGTTATTGAAAGCCGGTCTCTGGAAAAAGGCAATTAGAGCACTTGGGAAAAAAATAGTACCCACATACCTACAGTATAAAATAAATCCCAGGAAACCCAGGAGCTCCTTGTGAGCAGGGACTGTCTGACTTTTGTAATTATAGCTACCGTACTTAAAATAGTACCTGGAAGAGAATAGGCACTGGATAAACACTTATTCAATGATTGATTGTAGCATTAAGAGCCCTAGACTAGGAATTCAAAGAGAAGACATCTAGTCCTGACTTTGCCACTATCTAGCTCTGTGTCCTCAGGCAAATTATTTCTCCTTTCTGCGCTTCAGCTTTATCATGTCTAATATAAATAAGTTGCGTTTAATCATTCATTCACCACCTGTGGGTGAGAAGTACATCATTCTCTGCCTTTGTCAAACCTCAGCTGGAGGTTGATGTACAATTCTAGTCACTATGGCTTAGGGTGTCCAAAGGAGGACAAACATGGGGAAAGGCTTTGAGTTCATGGCACAAGGACATAGGTTGAAGAAACTGGACCTGTTTAGCCTGTTGAAAAGATTCGGGGGAGACATGGTAGCCCTGTACAGGTTTTTGAAAGGTTATGAGGAGGAGAAATTAGATTTCTGTTATTTTACCCCAGAAAGCAAAACCAGGAGCAGTGGGTGGAAACATGACAGAAACCAATTTAAGCTTGATGTCAGGAAGAACTTCATGACAACGAGAGTTTTCCAAAATCACAATGGCTTGCCTCAAGAAGTGGTAGGGTCGGGAGCAGCTAGGTAGCTCAGCGGATAAAGCACCGGCCCTGGATTCAGAAGGACCTAAGTTCAATTCTGCCCTCAGACACTTGATACTTACTAGCTGTGTGACCCTAGGCAAGTCACTTAACCCTCATTGCCCCACCAAAAAAAAAATGTATTGGTGCTGTTGTGATAAATAAAATGTTCATTCATTTGAAAGCATCGCTGAATTCATAGCATCAGCTCTATCATTAATAGCTGATACTTATGATTTCCTTTAAAGTTCACAGTATCTGTTATCACTTGAATTTCATATCACATACATGTGATGTATATCAATTATAATTTGAATTCCATAATAGCTCTGTAAGGGGGTCCTATAGTTATTTGTTATCCCCCTGTTACAGTTTAAAAGAGTGATGTTTAAAGACCGGAAGTGACTTGCCTCTGGTCACACAACTATTGAATGTTATTGGTAGGATTAAAATCCAGGTCTTGTTGCTTCAAAGTCCAGGACTCTCTCCACTACACGGCACTGGCACTGTCCCATCGTGTATTTTCACATCCACAGTTACTATTAGGTAGGTTTGTAAAACCTTCTTAATATTAAAAAGGGATTCTCTCTCCATCATACAAAAGTTGGAAACCACTGGACTGAATGATCTCTAAGGTAATTTCAGCATTAACAGCATATGATTTGGGGCACCTAGGTGGTGCAGTGGATAAAGCACAGGCCCTGGATTCAGGAGAACCTGAGTTCAAATCCAGCCTCAGACACTTGACACTTACTAGCTGTGTGACCCTGGGCAAGTCACTTAACCCCTATTGCCCAGCAAAACAAAACAAAAAACCAGTATATGATTCTCTGGTAGCAAATTGAGTAATTATACTTTTAATAGAAGAGTAGTCTTTATAGTTCTTGCCAACCATTACAACCAAAGCTGGGGGATAAACAAAGACTATAGGTATGTTCTTTTGCTCTCAGGGCAGCGATATTGCTATATGAGTCAATCAATTGACAAACATTCAAGTGCTTGTTATAAGCCAGACATTATGCAAAATCCTGGAGACACAAAATATATGTGAAATAGTCTTTGCCCTCAAAGAGATTACATTCTATCAGGAAAGACAACATGTGCATATGTAAGTACATAGTAGATGGATGGATGGATATACCGAGGTGATAGATCAAGATGGTAGATAGAAATGGTAGATGGATGGATGGATAGAGGGATGGTAGATAAGTAGATGAATGGATAGATAGAGGGATAGATAGAGGTAAATGGATAGAGAGATAGATGATAAATAGCAGTTGAGTCAAGTTGAAGGTACAATTTGGTGAGCAGGAGAAATGTTATTGCCTCTTTCTTTCTCCCCCCAGTCTTGTGTGGATGTTGCTCTTAATACCCCACCCCACCTTCCAAGTATAGTCCTACTTTAGTCCTCCAGGGAGAAATTGCCTTAAATTTATCCATGCTGAAGGATCAAAGTGACCTCAATATTAGAAGTGGCTCTCTCCCTTCTCTCTCTCTGTTCTCTCTTTTCTTGAGCTGTGGTTAGTTTTTGGTCCAAATCCCCATGGTCTTTTTTTTTGGAAGTTATAAAATGAATTAATATTATCTCTTTTTATTTGAGATACGAGCCCTCCTATTTTTTGTTTAGTCATACCTCCCAGCTCCAATAAAACCCCCTAGTCAGTCCCTCTAGATTCCTGATCACTTGGTTGCCTCCCTTAGCTGGATTTAACCACAAAGGGGACATAAACAGGTCAGCAGTATAGTAAGCAATCCCAGCAGTAGAAAGAAACTGATTTCTTTAGAACAGATGGCAAAAAGAGAAAGTAAAGCAAACTTTTAATGAAGAAAAATTTATTCAAAGCAAATATGCCTCTTCCCAGAAGTCAGAGGTCAGTCAGAGCAAGATTGGGACAGTGGAGGGGGGAGGAGTGAGAATCACCCAAGCTGATTTTTTTATGACAGCATCCCTCTGCTCCCTCCATGTTTCCCTCCTATTTTACCCGTCTTCACTTTAGTATAACAACTATAGCCTCCAACCCCAGCCCAGCAAGGGGCCTAGATTCCTGCCTCTCAATACCAGTGTCTTGTCTTCTCCATTATAGTAGTTTATCCAGGGGAACCCGATGGCATCCCCTAAGTGTAATTGTTCGCTTTTCCCCCTCAGGAGGTTTACGCTCTTCCCATCCTTTAGAAAGGGCACCTCACCTTTCAGACACAGTCCTAGCTCCTTTGTTCCTTGCACCACAGTGTTCTGAGGATTTCTTCCCTACCCCATAAGCATCCATCTGCAGAGGCATTTCAATTTCTTAGGCAAAGGGGTTCTCCATATGTAAAATACATACAAAACAATTTAGAGAGGGGAGGAACTAGCAACCAAGGGAGGAAAGGTGTCATAGAGAAGGTGTTACGTTAACTGAGTTTTGAAAGAAGAGATTCTAAGCAGGGAAGAAGAGGAAGGAGTACATTGCAGGCATAGGGATGTGGGGGGACTGGGAGGAGGAGTAGATGAAAAGGAGATGGAGAAGAAAGAGGGAATGCCACAGTTGAGAAATGGTAAGAAAGACAGATTGGACTATGGAGTAAAGGAGGGGGAGTGTCATATAATAAAATTCAGGGGCAGCTAGGTGGTGCAATGGATTAAGCACTGACTCTGGATTCAGGAAGATCTGAGTTAAAATCCAGCCTCAAACACTTGATACTTACTAGCTGTGTTACTTAACCCTCATTGCCCCGCAAGCAAAACAAAACAAAACAAAAAAATTCGAATGGTGGGATAGAATCAAGTCGCAAAGGGATTTAAAATCCAGAGAAGATAATATTTACTGAGAGAAAATAGGGAGCATTGGAGCCTATAGAGAAAGGGAATGGCATGGTCAGTCTTGAACTTCAGGAAAAATCACCTTGTCCCCTCTTCAGAGAATGGATTGATGAGGGGAAAGATTGAAAGCAGGAAAACCAGTTTGGAGGCTATTACATAGTCTAGGTGAGAAGTGGTAGCCTCATGGACCAGAGAGAAAACAACAGATAGGAGCAATATTGTGGAGGTAAAAGCAAGATTTGACATGTGTGGTAAAATATTGAGGATAACTCTCTGCTTCTTGAACTCCTATGTGACTGGAAGGATGCTGGTACCTCCAAGAGAAATAGTTCCCTATCTTCCCGGTATAGTAGGAGAAAGGGTAGGTTATTTTGTTCATTCTTTTCAGTCCTGCTTGACTCTTCATGCCACCATTTGGAGTTTTCTTGGCCAAGATACTGGAGTGGTTTGCCATTTCCTTCTCCAGCTCATTTGACAGATGAGGAAACTGAGGTCAACAGGTTAAGTGATTGTGCAAAGTCACGCAGTGAGTAAGTGTTCAGCTTTGAACTAGTAAGAGGCAAGATTTGAACTCAGGTCTTGCTGAGCCCTGGCCTGGTACTCTGTCCACTGTACCACCTAGCTGGTCATGGGTAGGGTTAAGGGGAAAGATTAAATTTGATTTGGGATGGGCTAAATCTGAGAGTGTTGTTGGGTTTTCCAGTTGGTGACATTAATTAGTCAGTTGGAGATGTAGAACTGAAACTCAGTAGAGAGCCTGGGACTGGAAATAGACAGATCTGTGAGTTATCTTCATAGAGGTGATAACTAAGCCAATGGGAGCTGATGAGGTCAAGTTAGAGAGTCTAGAGAGGGGATAAGAGAGAGCACAGTAGAAAGTCTTGGTTTACACTAATAGATATGGATGATGAACTAGCAGACTGAAAAGAAACAGGCTGATAAGTAGAGAAGCACATCATGAAAACCCAGAGGAAAAAAAGATACATCAAGAAAATAAGTCAAAAAGGATGAGAACTGAGAAAAGACCATAAGTAAGATTTGGCATTTAAGAAATCATCAGTGGCCTTAGAGAGAGAAGCTTCAGTTGATAGATGAGGCTGGAAACAAAAAGACCAACGATTGAGAATTAGGTGAACAGAGAATAGATAGAGGCAATGCCTACACTTAGCTTTTTCCAGGAATTTGGCCATGAATGGGAGAAGGCCTAATAAGACAATAGTTTGAGGGGATAGTTGGGTCCAATGAGGAGTTGTTGTTAAGGTGGGTTAGCCTGGGAATATTTGTATGTTGCTGGAAGATAGAAAATTAAGGGGTAAGGGAATAATGTTGAGAGCAAGCTATTAGATAACAAAGAAGGAGATGGGATCAAGGGTACCAGCAGAGGAATTGACCATGGAAAAGAGCAATGCCTCAAGTAAAAGAGGAAAAAATATGATCAAGGAATTTTGAGAAATCCCTAACAGATAATGGTCTATTGCAGTAAATATAAAGCAATGCCTTCAGCAAACGTTGAGTCAAGGGAGGAGTTTGAGTCTTGAGAGGTTTTCAGATAGCCTCTGGAGGTATGGTATAGCCTTTTGATTTTTTTGGGGGGGGGCAGTTGGGGTGACTTCCCCAGGGTCACACAGCTAGTAAGTGATAAATGTCTGAGGCCGAATTTGAACTCAGGTCCTCCTGACTCCAGGGCCCGTGCTTTATCTACTGCACCACCTAGCTGCCCCTAGGTATGGTACAGTGAAGAGTAAAAGGATTGCCTTACTTTTCTCCAGAAGACCCTGTACTGGCCAAACTGCCTAAAGGCATTTTTCTGCTCTCATTCTCCTTGAGTGAGCCTACAGTTCATCTCTTTGCTCTGGGTTTAAGGTTGTTATGGCTGCCTATCACCTGCATTGTGCGTTTTTTTTCTATCGAGGAAGATGCCCTATTATGAGTGGTCGGACTCTGCACCTGGAAGTGGTTGACTTCCTTGCCACTGATATCCTAGTGAATGTGCCTGCACTTCTCCAGGGTGTTAGGATTGATCAGCCTGGCCCCTCTAGACACTACCCGGTCCACTAAGTCTTCACTTACTTATGTGATGGTTACTTTCAAGTGTCTGGGGAAGCAAAGGTTGTACTGAAGGAAAGATTAAAGAATTCTCTTTTTTTCCAGGGATTATTAAAAGAGAACTGGATTCTTCACTGTATCAGCCAGGAGATAGACTAAATGACTTTGACATCCCTTTCACTCTTTAAGGAGTATCGATCTATTATTTTTTTTAATCTATTATTTTTATTGTCTCAAATTTTCATTTAGGTAGTATGGCCTAATGGATAGACTGCTAGACAAGGAGTAAGGAAGACCTGAGTTCAAATCTTGTCTCAGGTATTTATTAATAATATGTCAGTAATAATCTAATATTTATTAATCAAATAATTAGTAATAACCTAATATTTATTCATCATTTAATCTCTCAGCCTCGATTTTCTCATATGTAAAATAGGAGTAATAAGAGCACTGAACTTGGGGTTATTAAAGAGCACCTAGGTGATATAGTAGATAGAGGGCCAGCCCTGGAGTCAGGAATATTCATCTTCATGAGTTCAAATCCAGCCTCAGAGACTTACTAGCTGTGTGACGCTGGGCAATTCACTTAAACCTGTTTGCCTCAGTTTCTTCATCTGTAAAAATGAGCTGGAGAAGGAAATAGCAAACCATTCCAGTATCTTTGCCAAGAAAACCCCAAATGGGGTCACCAAAAAGTAGGACGTGACTGAAAAATGACTGAACAACTGGGCTATTATGAAATAATAACATAAAGCATATTATAAACCTTTAAAGTGCTACATAAATATGAGCTATTATTACCTTTGGTAGAATTGAGAGGTTTCATGGTACCTTGGGAAGTGTACTAAATAACTCTCCCTTGTCCAACTACATATCTGTGTGAAGCCAAATTTTCTTCACCTACTTGAACCAAGACAACATACCACAACAGATCGATTGCAAGAGCAGATATGAGAATCCAGCTGTCTCTTATTAAGCCAGACTTAAAGAGATTTGCAAAAATAAGTAAACAGTGGCCACTCCTCACTTTTTCTTGAAAATAGGGTTTTTTCATAAAAATAAATGCTTTTAAAAATTCATTGATTTTAATTTCTAATACCATAAATATTGATAGGTATAGGCCTGCATAAACAAAAGTCTTTTGGGGAGGTTTTTCAATTTTTTTTCTGGTAGAGTGGGGCGAGGCAATGAGGGTTAAGTGATTTGCCCAGGGTTACACAGCTAGTAACTGTCAAGTATCTGAGGCCAGATTTGAACTCAGGTCCTTCTGAATCCAGGGCCAGTGCTTTATCCACGGTGCTATCTAGCTGGCCAAGGTTTTCATTTTCAAGAGTCTACAGGTATTCTGAGACCGAAAAGTTTTAAAGTCACTGGTGTGAATGACCTCTAATGATCCATAGCTTTAAATCTAAGAGTTCATCATTCCAAAGAGCTTGTTTCTTGTTCTTTTGGCTATCCTCAGTGTTTCCCATCAATATAGGAGATTCCCTTGATGAAAATACCCCCTTGAACCTTAGAATTGCCTGAAGCCCTGAGAAGTTATGGCTTACCCAGGCCGCACAGTCAGTCTCAGGCTTGAACCTACTCTGAGGCTGGCCCTCTATCCACTATACTAGGCTGCCTGGCAGCTCCCTTATTATGAATGTGTATGTAATTTCCTGAACCTCTAGGTATGAATATTTATTTACACTGGCTAAAGATGAAAGGAGGATGCATTTAATCTTGCATTGTCTATACTTTAACATGGCCCTACACTTGCTATCCTTCTTTACTTAAAACTAGTGAAAGCTGCAAAATTTCCACTGGGACCCAAAGCGATAGTCCGGTGTCTCATCCCACTAAATGCTCAAGGTGGAGTTGTTAATGAAACCCAGAATTCACATGCCTTATGCACATGTCACTCCAGTGCTTTATTACCATTGGAGTGGGAGGTGGGCGGTGAAAGGTGAAGGACTTAAACACATTGGTGGGGTGTTATGTGTGTGTGTGTGTGTGTGTGTGTGTGTGCGCGCGCGTGTGTGTGTGTGTGTGTGTGTGTGTGTGCGCGCGCGCGCGTTTAAAGGAGTAGGTATTGATCATCCCTGTTGTAGCTAAGGAACTGACATCAGTGAGTTAATCATCTTAGCAGTGGTAGTTTGCTGAAATAAAAGGGGTGTATTACTGTAAGCACTGGGTTGAAGGTTTTTTCATCTGGTAGGAGTATGGCAGCTATTGATCATATACCAGACTGAACTGATGATACTGGGTTGGGAGGAGGTCACGAATCTCATGTGCCATTAGAAATTCATTTCAGAAATATTCAGGGCTTTGCTTATTTACAATATCCATCAGGCTTAAACTTGCTGAGCCCCATTTCCCCTTTTGTCAGTCAATAAGCATTTGGTCAGCAAGAGTTTATTAAGTGCCTACTATGTGTTAGGCTAAGTGCATTTGTAAAATGAGGGGCTGGAATGAATGAATGACTGAAAGAAAAGCATTTATTCACTCCCTGCTATTCAGTCCAGGCATGGGGGTACACATACAAAAAAAAAATAACAGTCTCTGTCGTAAAGTAAATTAGATTCTAATAGGGGAAGATAACACATTTAGGGAAAAGGTGTTTTGGTCTGGGAAGTAGGAGGTAGTAAAGTCAGCCCATAGGCTGATTTATTGACATATCCTTTACAGGAATTATAGTGTTGATTTGATTACGGTTCCTGGAGCTAAAGGGAGGAAGGAGAAAAGGTCAGGGGAAGGGAAGGAGGCTTCACACTCAACGTTATGGCAGGAAGATAACTCTAGAACAACACACCAGTCTGAATCTGCCTGCATGTGGAAAACTCTCACTCCCTCATGATCTCAGGGCCCCTGAGAACCTCAGTAATATAAGTGGAAAACCTCTAGATTTAGTGATAGAAGGAACTTGAGAGGTCTCTAAAATCACAAAAGATAAAGAAACCAAGTCTGAGACAGCCTTTAAAGCATCTTCTTGTTGTTCTTGTTTGTCCCTCATTCTCGAAGAGGACCATGACATTGGGGTGATGTCATGACTTGGAAGCAATTGGGGTTAAGTGACTTGCCTAGCTAGTAATTGTCAAGTGTCTGGCCAGATTTGAACTCAGGTCCTCCTGACAGGGCCAGTGCACTGCACCACCTAGCTGCTCCTAAGTGTCTTGTTCAAGGTCACATGAATAGTAAGTGGCAGAATCTACATTTGAACCCAAGTCCATTCACTCTAAATCCAATATTATTATTTTTTGGTCAGTTTTTGGGGGGGTTTGCCTGGGGCAATGAGGGTTAAGTGACTTGCCCAGGGTCACACAGCTAGTAAGTGTCAAGTGTCTGAGGTTGGATTTGAACTCAGGTCCTCCTGAATCTGGGGTCAGTGCTTTATCCACTCAAATCCAGTATTATTTCTGCTATAAATTGCTTTGATCCTAGCTAGGTGCCTGTAATCTTAATAAGAAGGAAGCTAAAGGAGGCAAGATGCCCAACAATTATGATAAACACTTAATCAGGGCAGCTAGATGGCGCAGTGGTTAAAGTACCGGCCCTGGATTCAGGAGTACCTGAGTTCAAATCCAGCCTCAGACCCTTGACACTTACTAGCTGTGTGACCCTGGGCAAGTCACTTAACCTCCATTGCCTGCAAAAAAAAAAAAAAAAAAAAAAAAAGAAACCCCAAAACCAAAAAACAAACAAACCAAAAAAAAAAAAAACCAAAAACAACACTTAATCTTTGGGGCAGCTAGGTGGCGTAGTGGATAGAGCACCAGCCCTGGAGTCAGGAGGACCTGAGTTCAAATCTGGCCTCAGACATTTCACACTTACTAGCTGTGTGACCCTGGGCAAGTCACTTAACCCCAATTGCCTCACACACCAAAAAAATAACACTTAATCTTTGGAAGGTGTTAAGTATGGGGAAGCCTTCGAATTAAGCCAAACAGTCTTCATCAAAAGTTACTAAGTAGATTTCTTAAGTAGTATTGTCCTGTAGTTCATTCATGTAGTTTTTGGTTTTATTTTTTGTTTCCTGTGTTTCCCAGACTCAGAAACTGCCCCAAACCTTTTTTTCCTGTCCCCAACTGGCTCTTTCTGATTTTCTTTCAAGTATTGAAGCTGGTATTGAAGCCAGTACTTAAAAGAAAATCAGAAAGACTTTCTGGGCTACCAAGGTTGCTCTCCTGTCCCAGTAAAGGTCAAGATCTTCCAATTCAACTCTCCCCTTGCTCTCATTTAGGTTGTTGATTCAGAACTAGAAGTCATTGGTCCAGTCCTCTCCCCCATTTTACATTTGATGAAACAGAAGTTCAAAGAGTTTGCGACTTGCCCAATGTCACACAGATACTTTAAGTTACAAAGCCAGCATTCAAACCCAGGTCTTTTACCTCAGTATCCAGGGTTGTACCCATCACCTTGCTTCCCTCTTTCCCTGGCATCAGCAAGCTTTGACAAAAAAGATTCCGGAGTCTGAGCCCCTATGTTCATAATCCTGGATACCTTTGGACTGATTGATCACAGCTTGACTTTATCCCATGGCACATATTTTGTTAATTATGTAGAAAAGTCTAATGTGATGTTATGCATTCAAAATGCCATCCTGGAAATAAGTACTCCTGGAATAACAAAAGGATTCATTGACCTTATTAAGTTGGCAGGGGAAGGAGGTACAATAATGGACCCAGATTTGGCTATTGGAAGTAGAAAGATACACAGGGGTTCAATAAATGGCAATTGGATTGACTCAAGTAGAAACTGATCTAAGAAGTTATAGTGGCATCATGTTGGTGGATTGAAGAGACCAAGATCCTGTTCCTGGCTTGGCCAATAACTAGCTGTAATCTTGAGCAAACACTTTACAGCTGGAGGTCTCAGTCTTCTTATCTACAAAACCAAAGGGACTCAATGACCTTCCAATGGTTTTATTATTCTCTGGTGTCCAGGATTTGTTCCCTTTTGTCTGTTAGAATGACAACACAGAGTGTTAGACTTAGATTCAGGAGAAACCTGGGTTCAAATGTCCCTTCTTGAACTTAGTAGAATGTGAGTTCCTTGAGACCATACTACCATGCTTTTTCCCCTATCTCTGGGTCTCTAGTACTTAGCACAGTGCCTGCCACATAATGAGCACTTAATAAATGCTCCTGGCTGGATTAACTGGCTAACTATAGAACCATGGGGTAGTTATTTCAACTCTGAACCTTAGTTTCCTCATCAATAAAGTGGAGATAGGACCTTTGATACTCATCTTCACAGGGCTGTTGTGAACAACAGATCTTAAAACTTATAGATAGTTAGATGTTTCAAATGGATGGATGGATATATAGTTAAGTAGGTAGGTGGGTGGGTGGGTGAATGGATGGATGCATGGATGGATGGATGGATGGATGGATGGATGGATGGATGGATGGATGGATGGATAGGTAAGTAGGTAGGTAGATGGCAGTTACTGTTATTGCTCAGAAGTCACAAACTATGGGGGCTCTCAGGTAGGCTTACATATTTTCTTTTCATACCGTACACAGAACCAGAACTGGAGGTGTTAGAACTCAACTTTTAATCAGGGCATAAGTTCAAATCTCAGCCCTGCCACTTATTATCTGTATGACCTTAGGGAAATCATTTAATTTCTTTGGGACTCAGTTACCTCTTCTGTAAAATAAGGGGCTTGGACTTGAGAACCTCAAGGTCCCTCCCAGCACTAAATATATGAATCTCAAAAGAGTTGGCGAGAGGCAGCCACCTAGGGAACAGTGAAGGATGGTTTTAATATTTATTTTTATAAGTGCCATTTTGTACCACTTGAATTCTACTCTCTATAGCATGCAATTATGTATTTGTGATAAAGTCAGTGACACACAGGAGGAGCGCAGTTTTCAGAGCAGAGAGAGAGATGTGTGTGTGTGTGTGTGTGTGTGTGGTGTGTGTGTGTGTGTGTGTGTGATGTTGAAAGGAAGGGAAGGAGAAAGAGTTTTCAGATCCTTCCTAGGAAGTACCAGTGCCTATTCTCAGATGAGAGTTTACCCAAAGAGGTAACAGAACCTAGGGAAAACGGCCCCCATTCCCCTCCCTGTCTTGACCCTAAGAAAAACCTTGAGAAGAGAAACATCTTGGCATCAGAATTAAAATCAGAAAAAAACTGGATTCAAATCCTGCCTTGGATACTTACTACCTCTATGACACTGGGCAAGTCACTTAACCTCCCTTTGGCCTCACTTTGTTCACCTATAGAAATAGCACCTATATCCACTGAATTATGACGTCCAAATTGGAAAATGTGTATAAAGGCAATCGAGAAGCTTTGAAATAGTACATAAAGGGGTACTGATCTTATATGAATAGCATTGGTAATTTTTTTTGGATGGAGAGTGTGGTAGTATCTGAACTTATTAAGTTGTCTTTGACAAGAAAACAGATTATATATATAGTAGGCAAGTCCACATTATCTGCCACTAAACTTTCTGTCGTTGAAGTAGACTGTTTCTTCTATTGAACTAGCTGTCAACAGAAATTTCTCTTGGAGTAACTTTTAGTCGATATATTGATTGAAGCCTTAAAAAAAAAAAAAACCACAAAATGCTGTAGGTTATTTGGGAAGGCTTTGTTGTTTTGGTGCACCAAGTAGCCTGTTTACTGATAAATCAGTTCAGGGAAAAAAGGAATAAAAACATAGTAGTTACTATGGGAAGCTCCTATGGGATGGAAAGGGTCTCCCAACACAGACTCCAGACCTGGAGTGAACAATAACCAAACGTTAAGGGCCAAGCCTTCAGCTTGATTCTGCCAAGACTGAAATAAGAATGACTTGGTCACTGTGACTGTAGACCAAGGCAGGATTTTCACTTCCTGCTCCACCTATCCTTTTCAGAGCCAAGCAACTGAAGGTTGAAGGAAAAGAGTAGGGGAAGGAAGAACCAAAAGACAATGTCTGCTTTACATTTCCCTCTTCTCTGCACACATCCCTTTCTTCTGTCTGCTATTTTTCTCCCCTTCTCCTTTGTTCTTCTTACCCCATGCACATTCTTAGTTGGCCATAATATGGATATAATATATTTATTTATCATATTATTGAATGAATTATATTTTATGGTCCGTGGTTTTAATCTTAAAAATCAAAATAAGTTGTACAGTTTGCATTCTTCTTTCAAAGGGGAAAGAGGGATTGCTTTTTTGTGGGGCAGTGAGGGTTAAGTGACTCGCCTAGGGTCACCACAGCTAGCGTCAAGCGTCTGAGGCCAGATTTGAACTCAGGTCCGTCTTGAATCCAGGGCCAGTGCTTATCCACTGGTGCCACCTAGGCTGAACTGAAAAGGATGGCTTTTTAATACTGGTGAGTCCTTGGTTGATTTTTTTTCTATATTATTAGTATCTTTCAGTAGAAAGGGGATTTGCTTGCTCTTGTCATAGGCTAACCAAGAGGAAGTAGACATGCATCATAGAAACTGAGTTTCCTTTTAATCTCACTCTTTGTATTGGAGCAGATCAACAAGGGAGATGTTTGATAACTTAGATGTTCTAAAAAAAGAGCACTGGGCACTTTATCTCTTTAGGTTATCAGCAAGCAATTGGCTCATACTCTCATTGGGAGAACTAGTGGCCCAAAGGTGATATAAAATTCTTCATAAAGAAATTCAAAAACCAAAGTACGTCAGTAGCCTTGTCAACATAGAGAAAGGAAGGAACAAGTTTTCTCCTAGGCTCCAAGTTGATCTGATGTCCAAGTATAGGACTTGGGTTTCCAGGTTATGACTCTGATACAAATGCAGTATGCCATTGGACTAGCTGCTCTTGGAGCCTCAGTTTATTAATCTGTAAAATGCTCTGAATACCTGTTCTTCAACTTTGTGTGTGTCATGGGCCCCCTTGTGCAGTCTGTTGATGCCTATGGACCCCTCTCAGGATAACATTTTAAAATTCAAAATAATAGCATTATTATTGAAATGAACTTATTGAATGCAATTATTGAAACGCATTTTTCAAAATATTAAAATGAATACATTCTTGGAGGACCCCAGGTTAAAACTCTTTAGTAAATGGT
The DNA here is from genome assembly GCF_019393635.1 of Dromiciops gliroides. NCBI lineage: Eukaryota > Metazoa > Chordata > Mammalia > Microbiotheria > Microbiotheriidae > Dromiciops > Dromiciops gliroides. The sequence goes on along the minus strand of NC_057866.1, from coordinate 154,855,436 downwards.
CTTTAAAGTGTCTTCCCAGTTCTAGCTCGCAATGATTTTTCAACTCCTTCCAAAATATTTTTGTAAATTTATTTCTAGTGGATAGAGGGTTGTCTTGAAGATAGGAAAAACTGGGTTCAAGTCCTCCCTAATAGTGGTGCAAATATTTCAACTTCTCAGACACCCCAGAAAACTCTTTGGGTTTGTAAGTTACAGGCTTGGATCTGCTTCTTTGGAGGAAAATTTCCAATGAGGAATTCTCTTCACAGAAGAAATCATAGCACTAGACTTCTCCCTCCTTCCATTACCCCATAAAAAGAAATCCAAAAATCAAAAATACAAGATCAAAGATTCAATTCAAAGGAAACAGGACCTTAGAAATCACTATTCAAATCACCTCATTTTAACATGTTGAAGAAACTGAGGTCTTGGAAGGAGCTGGGGCTTGCACAAGGTCACAAAGAAGCTTAAGTAGCAAAAATTATATTTTAGAAACTCCGGTCCTACTGTTTCCATCATTTTTTTCTACCAATCTTCAGTGCTAGGGTTGTATCCATTAGAAAAAAAATTTGGCTTGTTAATAGAAGAGCTTTAATGAAGCCCGAGGAAGAAAATTTCCAGTAATAGGTGAGCCAAGCATGAAGAGAAAATGATTTGGTTTGGGGCTTTTGGTGATGGCGGTGGGAAGTTGTTGTTTTTTTGGGTTTTTTTGCTAAGAATCCAGAAAATCAGACTTCTTTTTAAGCATCACTAATTCACATTTAATTACCAAGTTATTGTGCACACAGATATGACTTTGGATTCCCCATTCTAGGAAGGAGACTTAGACGATATGTACGTTGATTTATACTTGTTTCCCACAGCATCAAATTCCTGACGAAAATTAAAAAAAAATAATCCTGAACATATTGCCACCCTCCACCTAAACATCACATTCCTTTTGGTTTTTTGCTCTGATACAGGAAGTCAATTGCCATTGGAGGGTTTCTAAGTGAAATGCTTTTAATCTTTGCCAAGATAGACAGAAAGTTAAAATGAAGAAATAAATGGCTGCTTGCCTTCACCTAAAGAAGCTAAGGGATAAGTGACCACTGTCACTGCTGATGTAAAGAGGGATTTTTGGCCAGGTGCCAAGGACCAAGTTGGCCTAGATGATTCTTGAAGCTCCATAACAATATGAGATTCTGTGGTTCTGTTGATTATATTATACTCTACACCTCTGTTACCTTTGGATCTAGTCATTGTAGACTCCTATAACTTCTGCCCTAGTTTGTCTTATCCTCATTTTTTTTTATCTCATGGCCTACGCTGGACTAGGGTTTTTCCAAGCTGTAATTTCCCCTAGTGGCTATTTCAGAGGTGATAGTAGAGTCTTTGAAATCCATCACACTCTAACCCCTATCCCCAACTCCCCCACCACCACCTCCCACTCCCCTTCAACCCATTGTGCACATTCTTTAAAATTCTTTTTTTTTACTACAAAGTTGAGAACACCAAGAGTTTCTTGCTAGTATTTTACTTAAAATTTTGCATCAATATTCTTTTGGAAAATTGGTCTGGTAGTTTTTCTTCTCTGTTTTGGCTCTTCCTGGTTTAGGTATCAGACACCATATTTGTGTCATAAAAGGAATTTATAGGACTCCTTTTTTGCCCGTTTTCTCAATGTTTTACATAGTATTGGCTTTAATTAGTTCTGTTAAATATTAGGGTAGAATTCACTTGTGAATCCATCTGACCCTGGAGATTTTTTCTTAGGGAGTTCAGTTTCTTTTTCTAAAAATGGGTTATCTAAGTATTCTAATCCCTCTACTGTTAATCTACATAATTTATATTTTTGTAAATATTCATCTATTTCCCTTAGATTCAAACACCAATATTTCAATATAAAAAGAACAGAAAAGAAGATTGAAAATGAAACTACAAATCTCACATACAGTTTGGGTTTTTAAACATATGTTTAATTTAACACAATAGTAATAAAACTGCCCTGTTTATTTGTGTCCTTTCTAAATTTTCTGCTGCTCTCTTCTGTCAATGTTAACATCAATTTAAAACTGACTTTTTTCTTTTTTTGCATTACTATCACTGCTAACATCTACCTACCCATCCCTTTCCAATAGAAACCTGCCTTATATTATAAACAAGTATAGTCCAGTAAAATAAAACAATATGCTGTCCAAGTCTGAAAATGTTAGTCTTATTGAAGCACCTTTAGTCCATCACCTTTCCACCAAGAGGAGGAAAGTATACTTCATTATCATTTCCTGCAGTCATATTTACTCATTGCATTAATTAAAAGTCTTTCAAAGTTGTTTACTTTCTCTCTATTATTGTAGTTATATAAATTCTTCTGGTTCTACTCACTTGGTTTGGCATAATTTCAGTCAGATCTTCAGTTCCTCACATTCATCTTATAGCTCAGTAATATTCCATTCCATCTCTATACCATCATTTGTTCAGCCTTTCGGCAGTTGTGGGGCACCCACTTCATTTTCAGTTCTTTGCTACTATAAAAAGTGCTCTATGAGTGTTTGTATTGATATTAGTCCCCTTTCCCAGTGTCTTGGACCTCTTGGAGTATATAGCTAAGGGAATTGCAAGGAAGAGAAGAAATTGTATAAATAAGCATGATTGTTTGTCAAGAAATTGGGAGCCTGATGTTCCTTATGCCAGGAAGAGAACAGGCTATAATGATGGTGCTGAAAGATACCAAGGTTGGGATTTTATAGGTTCCCTTGGAGGGAAAATTGCTTCCCTTACATTCAGAGCAGAATAGTGTAGTACTCTTATGGGCTGAGATAACCCCCCCACACACACACACACACACACCCAACAAACCCCAGCCCCAGCCCTGTCAAGTTGTTAGCGTTGTTCTCCTTTCTCTGGTTAAAATCAGTATGTGTGCATGCATGTGTGTGAATGTGTGTACATACACATATGTATACATATATTTATATGTATCTTTTGTTTACTGATGTGTGTGCATGTATCCTTCCTATAGCATATAAGCAGCTTGAAGGCAAGAAGTCTCTTATTTTAGTTTTTGTATCCTCAGAATTCAACAAAGTAACTTGCACAGAGCAAGCATTTAGTAATCTCTTGCTGAATTAAATTGAACTCAATGCTCATCCTTTGCTCTGGGATACCCTATGGACATTTGCTAATAGATAAATTATGTAGACATGGGACTCAAGGTCTTGAAACCATTTTGTAGAGAGTGGGACTTCCTGTGATAGATGATTTTGTTGTTCTTGTTGTTGTCCTTGTCATTGTTGTTGCTGCTAGGGCAGCAAATATTTCTAGAGAGGAACATTTGAAAGAAGCCATGATTCTCACCAAAGCCCAAATGGGAATGTGTCTGTATGCTCCCAAGCTCAAAGGAGTTAGGAGGAAGATTTGAGTTGTTAAAGTCGCTGACCAGCTGATCTGTCTCCTCTGTCTTCGGATTGTTAGGATAATGCTACAGTGTTATCATAATTATATATCTGTGTATATACTTATTGTTGTTGTTCAGTCATGTTTGACTCCTCATGACCCCATTCAGGGGTTTCTTGGCAGAAATACCAGAGGGTTTTGACATTTTCTCCTCCAGCCTATTTTACAGATGAGGAAACTGAAGCAGAGATAAGTTACTTGTCCAGGGTCACAGAGTAAGTGCCTGATGATGGATTTGAACTCAGGTCTTTCTGTTTTCAGAGCTAGTGTGCTCTATCCATTGCTCCACCCAGCTGTCCCTTCTATATAGTAGAGGTTTAATAAATTCTTGCTGATTGATTGAATGATTACTGACAAGAATGCATAAGACAGTGGTTTTCAAAGGGTATTGTATGGAACTGACCCAATCCCATTGCATACTGTAGACTCCCACAAATTTTATTGAATTTATACTTGCAACCTCTTGTGCATGTGTGAGTCTCCTGGTTTTTTTTACTCAAAGAATGGTACTGTTCCACGATCAAAAAAAGTTTGAGAACCATTAAGGCGTATATATATAGGCAGCCAGGTGATGTAGTGGATTTGGCCCTGAAGCCAGAAAGACCTGAATTCAAATCCATCCTCAGACACTTGGTCTGTGACCCTGGACAAGTCACTTAATCCTGTTTGCCTCAGTTTCCTCATATATAAAATGGGGATAGTAATAGCAAATACCTCCTGAGGTTGTTGTGAGTATGAAATGAGATAATATTTGTAAGGCATTTTGCAAGCCGTAAAGCGCTATATGAATGCTAGCTATCACTACTATTATCATCATTATTAACAATCATTATCTCCTCAGGAGAAACCTATCGCCTTTAGAATGCCAATATTCTCTTTTTTTTCTTCTCTTTTTTAAGGTTCATTTTATTCTAAACATAATAGCCACCACTGGAATATTCCAATAAACAAAATAAAATGATTCCATATGTGAAACTGTAAACTGCATTATTTTAGCAATTGATTAAAAAGACATGTATTTTAACTTTAAGAAGATAACAAAACCGTCCTGTTTGCTCTCTTGTCCCTTTCTGATCTCTTTTTCTTCTATGTATTTTTTTCAGATTTTGTTGCTGTTACTTTTTTACATGATTGCAGTAAGTCTCTATGTTGCTGTTCCAATTCTATTTCTTCGCCCTGCATCACTTCATAGACGTCGCCCCATATTGTCATTCTTCATAATTGTCATTTCTTATGGTGCAATTCCATTTTGAAGCACAAATTGTTTCTGAATTTTGAAGCTCAAATTGTACGAATCAGACCATGACTATTTTAGCACAGCAAAGTCTTCTATTCTTTTTTAGGCAGCATGGTACAGTGGAAAGAGCCCTGGCTCTGGAGTTGGAGGACCTGGGTTCAAATCCCACCTCTGATGCTTACCACCTGCTTCATATTGGGCGAGTCACTTTTCTTCCTTAAGCCTTTGAGGGGTTTATATTAGATGGCCTTTAAGGTCCCTTTCACCCTTAGATCTAAAATCCTGGGTCAAAGGGCCTGATAGTTAATAGTTTTAAATTATACATTGTTACATTGCTTTCCAAAAAGATTGCACCAATTCACAGTTCCACCTGCAACATAATAGTGTGCCTGCTTCTCCACAGCCCTGCCAACATTGAATTTCATCATTATCAATGTTCACCAATTTAATGGATGTAGAGTGGCTCCTCAGAGTTGTTTGGATATGTCTTATCACTAGAGGGTTTGAACAATTTTTATATAGTTGTTAATCATTTGTGTTTCTTTCTAGAACAACCTTTGAAAATTTATCTATCTGCCAGGGAATAGATTTTCCTCCTAAAAATTTGTGTCAATTTTTATGGACTTTGAATATCATATATTTTTATAGAAATATTGATGCCAAAGATCCATACCCCCATCTCTTTTTCCTTTTTTTATTGAATGGAATGTCAGTATTCCTCCATGTTTAAAATGTCAGTATTCCTTATTATTTAAAATAATCCATTCTTTCTATAGTGATACTTCTATTGGCAGACTATCTACAGTAGAGTAGAGACTCAACCCATGGAATGAGCACAGAAGAGGGACCTCAGGAACACCACCTTCTATCCCTAGCTCTGCCACTAACTAGTTAGGTGAAGAAAAACAAGTGACTTTCCACCTCTGGGTCCCAATTCTCTCATCTGTAAAATGAGGACATTGGACTAGATGAGATCCATGGTCCCTTCCAACTCTTTATTCCTCTGATTCATTAGTTTGAAAACCTGTGATCTGTCAATACCAGGCAAGAAAAACAAAAAGTTATATAAACAGTGATGTCTATGTGCTTGAAAATGCTTTCTTTCATTGGCATGCCCATCCTGACATTCACATAATCACATACTCTCAGAAGCCTGAAGGACCTCAGGGACCATCTAGTCCAACCCAAACCTACACAAGTACACCCAATCATGAGTCATCCATTCTTTGTTTGAAGACCAGTAGTGAAGGGGAACCTCCCTCCCTCACCCCTGAAGCAGCCCTTGCACTTTTGTATAGCTCTAACTGTGAGGGAGTTTTTCCTTTCCTTTTATAGGACAGAAATCTGCCTCTCAACCACTCCTGCCATTTGTCCAGTTCTGCCCACTAAGACCAAATAGAACAAAATCTAGCCCCTCTTCTGCATAAGAAGTTATTATGTCTACCTTAAGACCTGTCTTCTCTAGGCTAAAGAGCTCCAATTCCTTCACCAATCCCAACTCTGAGACTTACTAACTCTGTGACCCTGGGCAAGTCACTTAACCTCTATGGGGCTCAGTTTCCTCATCTGTAAAAGGAAGGAGTTGGACTAGATGGCTTCTAAGGTCCCTTCAAGGTCTATCCAAACCTTTGATAGTAAGCGCTTAATCAATGATTGTTGATTGACTATTTTATACTCTGTGATCTTTCCTTTAGACTCTCTCCAGACTATCCATATCCTTTTTTAAAAAATGTTGCATTCATGCCAGGTATTGGTTTTTGCTGTCAGACACCATCACTGTATGGTTTGTTTTGCTTAAATGTTTTACTCTGTAAAAAGAGAAGACTTCATGGGGGTGGAAAGTTAATGAGGGGTTATATCTAGAAATGGCGATGTTGTAAAAATAAAAGATGTTAATCAAACTTAAGTAAAATCAAAAAACAAATGAAAAATTTTAATTTAAAAAATAGTACCCAGTGGATAGAGCACCGGCCCTAGAGTCAGGAGTACCTGAGTTCAAATCTGGCCTCAGACACTTAACACTTACTAGCTGTGTGACCCTGGGCAAGTCACTTAACCCCAATTGCCTCACTAAAAAAAAAAAAAAATGGTACCCAGAACTGAATATTGTACTCCCTATGAGATCTGACCAGGGCAAAGTACAACAGAACTTTGGCCTCTCCAGTCCTGGACACAGGGTCTCTTAAGATTGCCAATAGTCTGGTTGGAGGAGATAATATGCATTTTTGTACATTCAGTAACATATCATTATAAGTATTGCAGAAGTCATTTATGTTCAACTTTGGAATATAGTTAACTCTATAGGCTTATTTGAGATTGATTTACCTACCTAATTAAGTTCTTCTCAGTCTAATATTAAAATTAGTTTGCATTCCCCAGGTAAATATCCACCAATTTCAGGGGAAAGGTGAGGGGAGTGGGGGAAGGTTATTTCCTTCTTGTTCTCTGCTATTAATTGCTGTTAGTCTGCTGTTAGAGCATTCCCTGCTATTAATCCAAAAAATAGTGAGCCAGTTAGGAAGAATTTGTGTAAAGTGAAAAAAACACCAACAGTACATAATAAGATGTGGAGTTAAAATCTTGATGGACATTTACTAACCAAACTCATAAGGATCTTGGTTGTTATGAGCTGAATTTCTTGAGCACCATAAACCTGGGTCAAGTAGAGAATCCAGGAGGGCTCTGGAGGAAGATTTTCTACCCTGTGGGTGGGTTTAAGACAGTAGTTTGGTACCATTTTCCTAGATAGAAAAGGAAGACTTAGGTTTTCTGTTTCATAAAGAATCTATCATTTCTTTATGTTTCCCACACTTTATTTGTTTAGCATTTAACTTGCCTCTTTTGAACTTAATAGGGAAGGGTCTCCTTGTTTGACCCTCCAGTCTTTGATCTGGGTCCCTTATTTCCTATCTGCAAATACAAATTAAGCGTATGGTCATTAAGTACTTTGGAAAGGGGAAAAAAAAAAAACCTTAGACATTAAAAAGGGTAAGTCATTAAAAATCCATGATGTCCCTGCTGTTAGCACTGTGGATCAGGCATGGCACAGTCAGACATCCTTTTTTTCTCTCACAGTGATGAATGATTGGTTCTTCCTCAAAACACAGGATAATTAAATACACACAGAAAATGCGGAAAAGATATGTAAAGCCCTTTGGAAACTTTAAAGCATTATATGTGTTAACTAATTATTATTATAAAGCGAGGATTCAGGGAGTTGTCTTACTTTAAAATCCAAAGTGGTCTGCATTTCAGGCCCTATTTCTGGGATTTGAACTATATAAAATGTATTATTCATTTGATGAGCTTAGTTTTCCCCTATACCAAAGCTTTTAAACTGTGGGTCATGACCCTAGTTGTGGGTCATGTAACTGAATGTGGGGGATCACAAAAATTTGGCAACAGTAAAAGGTTATGTATGTCTATTTTATATACCTTTATACCTGGGATCATTTAAAAACTTCTCTGGTGAAAAGATGTCACGACTGGAAAAAATTTAAGAAGCTCCGGCTTCCACTCAAAACCCCTTTTCACCCAAGAAACTTTTACTCAACCCTGGGTGTTGTAAGGGCTAAAATTCTAGCTATACTGTCTAAAATATCTAATGAGTGGTCGCCAATAAATTATAAGCTTTAGCAAGAGTTAGAATTTTAAGCATTTATTAAGGAGAATAAGAATTTGGTGAAGAGAGAAAGGCCTGATTCATCTATCTATTAAAGGGAGAGAGCATTCCTAGCTCCGCTCTCCACCAGATTCCACACAAAAGAGAGTGAGCCAGCGCACCAGCCTCCCCCTTCTTCCTCCCACAAGCAAAGGTCACTTCCTGACGCCAAAGAAAAGATGCATGGTCCTGCCCTCAGAGGTCCTCTCCTCATGTTGGAGCTTTCCTACAGTAAGTCTCCAGCAGTTGGCATCATTCCAATCATTACAGTATATAGGTATATAAAACAGGTATACAAACCAAACATTTACTGCCAAATTTTTCATGACCTCCCACATTCAGTTATGTGACCCCATTTCGGGTCATGACTCACAGTTTAAGAAGCTTTACCCTAGACCATTGTTTCTCCTTTTAGTGGCCAGTTAGCCTTAGAGGATTTTTAAGTAACTAAGTTAATTCATTAGGTCTTTAACCATAATTTTCATAACACCTATCAGGGCAGCTGGTGGTACAGTGAATATATCCTAGAGTAAGGAAAACCTGAGTTCAAATATGTTTTCAACACATTAACTGTGTGACTCTGGGCAAGTCACTTAACCTCTGTTTTTCTGTTTCCTCAACTATAAAAAGGGTGAAATAATAGCACCTACCTTTCAGGGCTTTCAGGATGAAATAAGATAATATTTATAAATGTGTCTGGCACATAGTAGGTGCTTCATACATATTCTACCCCCTTCTCCCCTCTCTCTTCCACACTTCTTCTGTAGTGACTATACTAAATGCTACCCAAATGGTCGAGAATGTTTCTCTTCAGACCTATAAATAGGTAGGAGCAACCAAGGCTTTGCACCTGAGTATTGAAATTCATGTGGTGCTCATATCACCTGTACTCCTTTGTCAAGTAAAGTGCAACTGAGCTCAACACCTGATCAGATTGAATAGTTAAAATGAGAAATTTCTCTCCAAGGTAGGTGATTCCTCCTTCAGAACATGATTAACTGCTTAAGATCATTATCTAATTTGCTCTTCACGATAACCCAGTAAGGTGAGTATTATTACCCCTATTTCACAGATGAGGAAACTGAGGCAGACAAAGGATGAATGATTTGCTCAATATCTGAGGCCAGATTTGAACTCAAGTCTTCCTGACTTCAGGCCCATGTGCTCTGTCCAGTACATGCTCTGTCCAGTACTCTCTATGCCAGTACTATTACATAGAGGACAGCTCACAGGGAAAGGAAACATGCTCCTATGCTGAGCCATGCCCTATTTATCCTAACAGCCCCCAGATTGCAGGGCAAACACTGTAAGAGGTCCTACATCTCATGTCTATCATACTTCAGCTTGAGCCTCTATGGCTTGCCTTGACAAGGAGATTTTTCTGCATCTTGATGTCTCAAGAATACAATAATCTCTTAGTCTCCAGAATTCAAATGAGATGCACAAACTAATATTTAGAACCATTTTTTCCTATCAACAGAAGCTATATTTGCACCTATCAGGGGCTTTTAGTTTAAGGTATATCCAAAAAGAGCTCCCAATTTAACAGTTGTACTTATGAACTATATTCTAATGTTCTCTTGTGAGAAAGAGATTACCTAATGGGGAATATGTGTGGCCATTGTATTTATTTACTCGTATACATATTGTATCCCTCCAGGAGACTATAAGTTCCTTGAGGGCAGGAGCTGTCTTTTTTTTTTTGTAGGGTAATAAGGGTTAAGTGACTTGCCCAGGGTCACACAGCTAGTAAGTGTTAAGTGTCTGAGACCGGATTTGAACTCAGGTCCTCCTGAATCCAGGGCCAGTGCTTTATCCATTGTGCCACCTAGCTGCCCCCCAGGAGCTGTCATATTTTTCTCTATGTATACCCATTTCCTACCACAGTGCCCCAGGTGCAAAAGTAGGAGGCTTATTGAATTGAATAGAATCAATCAATCAACAGGTATTTATTAAGTGCTTACTATGTGACAGACAAGTACTGGGAATGGAACACAAAAATGAAACAGCTCTTACCCTCAAGGTGTTTACATTCTATCAGGAGCAATATGTCCATTTAGATTTATGTACAAATTAAATACAAGGTATATAGCAGCTGTGGGATCAGGAAAAGCTACCTGTAAAAGAAGATTCTTTTTGCGGGGCTGGGGGAAGGGGGGGGGGACAATGAGGGTTAAGTGACTTTCCCAGAATCACACAGCTAGTAAGTATGAAGTGTCTGAGTCCAGATTTGAACTCAGTTCCTCCTGAATCTAGGGCCATTGCTTTATTCACTGTGCCACCTAGCTGCCCCCAAAAGAACATTCTTAAGTTAAGTTTTGGAATAAATAAAATATTCTAAGTGTCAGGGGTGAGGAAAGGAGTACATTTGGTGAGTAGAGAGAATGGGATCATAGCTTTAGAAATGGAAAGTCTCTCTCTGGCCCAAGCCACCAATGTACCTATTTTGTAGATGAGGAAACTGAGGCACAGAGAGTTTAAGTAACTTGCCCAGATATATAAGAAGAACCAGAATTTGAACCCAAGGTGGCTGACTAATTGGAGTACTCAACCATACTGGATGTGTGAGGAATTGTAAAAAAAAAAAATGTGGGATTTGGCTGGACTGTAGCATACAAGAAAGAGAGCAGTATACAATGAGACCTAACAGCTACCTTGGAGCCCGATTGTGAAGACTTTAAATGCCAAGCACAGGATTTTATATTTTGTGCTGGAGACAATGGGGAGCTATTTTAGTTAATTGAGAGGGGAGGGATACGGTCAGACCCGTGCTTAAGGACAATCACTTTGGCAGCTCTGTGGAGGATGGATTTGAGAACGGAAAGACTCGAGGCAGGGAGACCAATTAGGAGACAATTAGAGCTGTTCAGGCGAGAAGTGAAGAAGGCTCGAACTCAGGTAATAGCTGTCAGTAGAGAAAAGGGACATAGGTGAGAGGTGTTGTAGAGAGAGAAATTACAAGATTTGGCGCCTGGTTCCATGTGTGGGATGATAGACACTAAGAAGTTGAGGATAATGCCAAGGCTGTGAATTTGGTTGCCTAGAAGGATGGTACTTACTGCCCTTGAGAGAAACAGGAAAGTTTGAATAGGTCACGGCTTAGACTGATGGGGGAGGAGAGGGGTTGTTGGTTGGAAGAAAGATAATGAGTTCTATTTTAGACATGTTGAGTTTGACATTTCTAGGGGACGTATAGTCCTAAATGTCTAATATGCAGTTGGTGATATAGGACTGAAGTTTGAGGTTGGGGGTGGATTAGAGCTAAAAATACAAATTTGGGAGTCATTAACCATAGTGTTGATTATTAAACTCATGTGAACTGATGAGGTCACCATGTAAAAGAGTATAGAGACACAACAAAAGAGGGTCTAGGACAGAACCTTAGAATGTTCCTACAGCAGATGTACCTACAATATGAATGATAATCCAGTAAAAAAGACTGAGAAGGTAGAGTCTCACAGATGGAACTAGGAGAGAGCAATGTCATGAAAAAACAGAGAAAAGGGAATATCAACAAGGACAGGATGGCCAACAATATCAAATGCTGCAGAGAAGGTGAGAAGGGGTAAAATGAGAAAAGACTATCTAATCTGCATTTCAGAAATCAATGATAAATTTGGGGAAGAATTTTCAGCTAAGTTTTTTTTTTAAAGTATGTGTTTAACATATGTGTTTACCTTTAAGGCAAGATTTGAACCCATAACTTTCTGGTTCAAATGCCAGCTCTCTATCCTGAACATCATGTGGCCTTAGCTACAAACCTTAAAGTGATATTTAAATGTTATCTAAAGTCAATGTGGAGTTACCCTCTTTAAGTTTTGGAATAAATAAAATATTCTAAGTGTCAGGCATGAATAAGAATTTGGTGAAGAGAGACTCAAGGGTCAGCTAGGTGGCGCAGTGGATAGAGCACCAGCCCTGGAGTCAGGGGGACCTGAGTTCAAATCCATCCTCAGACACTTGACACTTACTAGCTGTGTGACCCTGGGCAAGTCACTTAACCCCAATTGCCTCACTAAAATATATATATATATATACATATATATACATATATATATATATATATATATATATATACTCAAAACTATAGGATGTATATTCCCATATGAAAGCAAATCCCCTGCATTGTTTTTTCCTGAATTCTGATAGGCAGTGGTATCCCATACCCCTTTTACCATTTGCACTAACATTAAACAAAGGCATTAAATAAAGTTTGTTCTTATAAATAGAACAGTAGCTACCCTAGGATTGCCACTTTGAATTGTCTTTACCTTTGGACGTCATCTTTTTGAGAGAAATAAAATCATGCCCTATAGAAACTGAAAGCCACTTTAGCACTGATATAATACGGTCATCGATTTAGAGCTAGAAGGGACCACTTCCCTGGACCTCAGTCTCTCCATCTGTAAAATGAACGGTTTGAAGTAGCTTTATAGTTCCAAAGCTCTAAAACAATGGATTCAGAGCCAGGAGGGCGGAGCATCAACCTCAGCTCTAACTTAGAAGCTCTCTAAGCACAATCGTAGGCAAGTCATTCTAATACTGGATACTGGATTTGGACTCAGGGGATTTTGGTCATCACCCCCACTACTTACTACTTATTTGACCCTGATCAAGATTCTTAAATTCCTGTACTCAGTTTCCTTGCTTGTAAAATGAGGGAATTGAACGAAATGACTCCCTTTAAGCTCTACTTCTCTAAATTTTGATCTGGTGACTGACCTCTGAAATGCAAGTCACCACATATGCATTACCAATCTCACAAGGGTATTATGGAGAAAGTGCCTTCTAAATCTTAGCAGCGTGGTACAATGGAAAGAGCACTGTTTCTGGAGTCAGGAGACCTGGGTTCAAATCTTGTCTACCATGCAAATCACCTGTGTGATCTTGGACAAATTGCTTAACCTCCCTGAGCCTCAGTTTCCTCTTCTGTAAAATGAGCACTAGATGACCTCCTAAATTCGTCCCAGCTCTAGATCTAAATATGAGCTACTCTCCTACTTCAAGTATGTGTTTCTGGGATTCCAGCATTTGGTCTGTTCTTCCATGGCTACCAATTATACACACATTCTGAGTCTCAGAGAGTGCCACATTACAGAAGTGGAAGAAAGGAGAAGGAATACTTGAAAATGGAATTGTAGCAGCAAACAGCTGGTTCCCAATTAGGTGACGTATGAAACAGTTCTGACTCCCAGCCATTTGGAATAGAGACTTCCAAGATCGGCTTTGTAAGTGAGATTGCATTCATCCAGGACCCTGGCTTGCTCCTCTTGTACACTTGCTGCTCTGCAGTGTCCCTTGTCTCTCTTCAGACAGTTCGGAAGCTTGTCTTTTCCTATAGGCCCTGAAGTCACATCTCCAACAGGGATCATAGCACACTGTCTTTTCAGTGCTGTGTTTCAGGAATATAATTTGGTGCCCCTCCCAGTATACACATTAATGGAGTTTTGATGATGGCCTTAGGCCTCACGGGGCTTCAGTCCCTTCACTTAGAAAGGCCTGTGAGTTTCAAAGGTGTGGCCAGCCAGAAAAGAAGTTGGGCCAGAATAGTCTTTAATGAGCTTTTCCCCCCCCTTTGATGTAAGTGTGCTCATTCAGCTTCTGCAGGAGCTCCGTGCCTTTGTTAGACTTCACACTGTAGATAGAGAGGCAGAAGCCCTGTGAATTAAGTGGAAAGGGGCCTCCTCAGGTGGATGAGTCAGCACTATGATGACTCAGTAATGTACTCGGGAGGAAACAAACACGTAGATCTATGGGAGGCAATATGATGTGGCTAATGAGAGAAAGAGAAGGCGTGAGGAGAGAGAGAGGCAGAGAGAGGGGGGGAGAGGAGGGAGAGAGAGAGAGGGGGGGGAGAGAGGGGGGAGAGAGAGGCAGAGAGAGGGGGGGAGAGAGGGAGAGAGAGAGGGAGAGAGAGAGAGAGGGAGGGAGAGAGAGAGAGGGAGAGAGAGAGAGAGAGAGGGAGAGAGAGAGAGAAAGAGAGAGGCAGAGAGAGGGGGGGAGAGAGGGAGAGAGAGAGAGGGAGGGGGGGAGAGAGGCAGAGAGAGGGGGGAGAGAGGGAGAGGGAGAGAGAGAGAGAGAGGGGGGAGAGAGGCAGAGAGAGGGGGGGAGAGAGGGAGAGAGAGAGGGAGAGAGAGGGGGGAGAGAGGGAGAGAGAGAGGTAGAGAGAGAGAGAAGGAGAGAGGAGGGAGAGAGGAAGGGAGGGAAGGAGGGAAAGAGGGGGAAGGAAGAGAGACAAGAGAAAGGAGAAAGAGAAGAAAAGAGACACACAGAGACAGAACAAATGCTAGACTGGGGATTTTTTGACTGGGGTAGCTCAGGTATTACTAGCTTGATAAGTGACTTAAAATCTGAGCTTTTGTTTCCTCACCTATAAAATGGAGATAACAACATTTTCCACAAATTACTTCACAGGATCAAATGAGTACATGCAACAACACTTTGAAAGGCTGTAGAAATACAGTTTATTAATAATGATTTGACTAAAGATGTCTCATTCAGGCCCACATTCCTATCTCAGATTAAGCTTTCTATCAAGGTCAGTTTTCACAGCATCAGGTTTGAGATTCGGCCCACTGCTGTAGCCTGAGATTGTCATCAATGGTTTTACTATCCTTCCCAGCTTTTTGTCATTCAGAAATTTGATGAGCATGACAATGTACTGGAGCAGCTAGGTGGTACAATGGATAGCACACCTGGTCTGATGTCAAGAAGACTCATCTTCTCAAGTTCAAATCCAGCCTTAGACACTTCATTAGCTGTGTTACCCTGGGCTTAACTCTGTTTGCCTCAGTTTCCTCATCTATAAAATGAGCTGGAGAAGGAAATAGCAAACCACTCCAGTATCTCTGCCAAAGAATCTTACATGACTTAACGATAACCACAAATGCCAGGGTACACCCTTCTCCAAATCACTGTTAAAAATGTTGAACAGCACAGAGTGAATCATTAATCCCCATGATACTGTACTGGGGGCCTCCTGTCATGTTGAGCTTGGAGCATCAATTGTTTCTCTTTGATTCCAACCATCCAACCAGTTCTCAAGCCATCACATTGTATTATCATCTCATCTAGATTTTCCCCATCTTCTCCACAGTAATAGGATGAGATACTTGATTGGAAGCCTTGATAAGATCTAGGTAAACTCTATCTGCAACATCCCTTCCTTTACCTTCTTAGCACTTTTGTCAGAAAAAGGAAGTTAAGTTAGCCTGGTATGATCCACTCTTGATGAAGCCATGGGAGCTTTTTGCAGTCATTGCTTTTCCTTCTAGGTATTTTTGTCTCATTAATTATCTGTTCTAGAATTTTCTCAGGAATCAGAAGTCAGGCTTACTTTATTCATCTTTACAGACTGTTCTCTCCCCTTTTCTTTGAAACTTGGAACATTGCCCTTCTTTAGTCACATGATTAAAATTGATTGGGAACTCGGAAGTCACATAGTATAGCCCCTTCATTTTTACATATGAGGAGACTGACGTCCAGGTAACTTGACCAACAAATGCCAGATGCAAGATTTGAACCTAGATCCTTGGACATCCACAGTACCTCTTGTGGTACCTCTCCTGTTCTGGACAGATCCTTCACATAGACTTTGCTAGATCAACAATCACAACAACCAATTCTTTCAGTACAGATGGTTGTCATTCATCTGAATCAGATGACTCAAATTCATCAAGGACAGCTACATGCACACTTAATATCTCCTTTCTTATCTTGAGTGTTAATTCCCTGTTGGCCATTTTTGCTCTGTTATTTCCAGTGTAAAGGGTCAGTTTCTTGGCATGGAAAACAGAAACAAAAAATTAATTAAACAGCTTTTTTTTCTCTTTGTTCTTCATTATCTTCCTCCTATGAACCCCCAAGTCAGGGTCTTTATTCTTTCTTTGATCCTCCCTTTTTCCCAATATAGTTTAAAAAGCTATTTTTCTTTTTTTTGTTTGTTTATTTTGGGGCAGGGCAATGAGGATTAAGTGACTTACCCAGGGTCACACAGCTAGTAAGTGTCAAATGTCTGAGGCCGAATTTGAACTCAGGTCCTCCTGAATCCAGGGCTGGTGCTTTATCACTGTGCCACCTAGCTGCCCTATTTTTCTATTTTTTAAAGCTATTTTGTTGGGGGCAGTTAGGTGGCACAGTGGATAAAGCACCAGCCCTGGATTCAGGAGGACCTGATTTCAAATCTGGATTCAGACACTTGGCACTAGCTGTGAGATCCTGGGCAAGTCACTTAACCCTCATTAACACACACACACACACACACACACACACACACACTCACTCACTCACTCACACACAAAGTTATTTTTGTCTTTAGTTTGCCTTGCCAGCCTCAGTTTATTCCTAGCTTCAACACCACTGCAATTACTTATGTACTGTCACACTTAGGTTTGTATCTTCAAAATTTCATTCTTGAGCATCCTTTATCCCTTATAACATGACTTTACATGACTATATAATTTTAGTCTAGGGATCACATTTTCTTTCCTCTGGACCTTTTGAAATACACTTTCCTAAATCCAAAGTATATGCAAGATTATGCCTGGCTTTCCTCTTTATTTCTCCCACAAATTTTCAGGAGTGGACATTCTTACTCCTCGTTCCACCCACACTTCTTATCATCCCCATCCTGAAAGTTAGGTTTTTTTCCTGTTACTGAGAAGCAGAAATACTGAGTAGGATCTTCCCCCCTTTCGAAAGATGAACTTATACGTAAGACAAGCCAAGAAGGGATATTGTGGTACAGCAGAAAAATCATGGTTTTGGAATCAAGGGACCTGAGTTCAGATCCAGGTTTTGCCATTGACTACCTGTGTGACCTTGGGCTAGCAATTTGACCTCCATTAGTCTCCATTTTCTCATCTTTTAAATGAGGGGGGTAGAATAAATGGCACCTCTATTAAACTTCACTCAAGTACTCTCCTTCATGCTTTTTCCCTCTGGTTCCTGGATATCCTCACATGACCAATTTAGATGTACATATACACACATATACATACATGTGTGTTTGTATGTGTGTCTACATTTGTGTATGCATACATATAAATTGTTCATACATGTAATAGGATAAGGGACTCTTAGGACTTGGGATAGATGATAATGGTACACAGAGTCCAGGGCTGCTGTTAATGCTTTTTAGCTGATAATATTAATTTTTAGCTAATACTACTAATTGTTTTTCTTAAATAGAGCTCTATACTGAACTGTCTTGGAATTCCCTACTATGATAATAACATAGATTCTTCATGTGATATATGTATAATTAAATCTATTATACATATCCATATATGAGCATATATATGGATGCATATACACATGTGCATATGTGTGTACATGTGCACAGATATACCTATGTACATACATATATAAAGCTCTTTTTAGGAAAATAATTAGTAGTATTAACTAAAAGCATTAACAGCAGTCCCAGACCATCTATACCATTATTTTCTGTTCCAAGTTCTAAGAGTCCCTTATCCTATTACATCTATTGGCTTGACTATCTATACCTGTTTGAACCACCTTGGAATGAATAAATATGTGAAAATAATTTTTATTAAGTACCTACGATGTGTTAAGTACTAGGATTACAAATGTGTGAGGGGGGAAGAGTTCAGCTGAAGGTTAGATGGAAACACCCTAGGGGTCCTAACAGCATAGAGGCAGAGTTCAGATGGCGAAGCCCAGCAATCCTTCAAGTATACCAGCAGGCCACATAATAGTGCCCAGAGGCCTGAAGAGCATAGTCACAGCACAGATGGTAAGTTTCAGAGGACTTTAGGATACAGTGACAGGACAATTGGTAAGGCCTGATGATTTTCCATCAAGTTTTCTTCCAAGCACTCAATTCTCAACTTCAAACAATGATAAAGCCTGAGGCACATATGTAGGCAATAGAGTGATATGCAAGGACCAATGTCTATAAACTAGAGGACCTGGTCTGACATCCCAGCTCTGCTCTTCATTCCCCATGTCAATGTATGCGAGTCATTGAACATCGCTGGACTTTCCTCCCTCATCAAGAGAGACTCCATGATCTCTTAAGTTCCCTTTCATCTTTCAGTTATACAATCTACTTCGGGTTACATGACGTTCTCTCCTGTGTTTTCTTACCCATATTCATTCACCGCACTATCTCTAATTTCTCAGGCACACACTACTCCCAAGCTTCTTTCTCATCAGACCCTCTCTCTTCATTTACCCAATCCTCTGCTTCTGTTCTCTTCCCTCTTCCTTCTTACATTCAAAGGCTAAATCTTCCTCTTGAGTGCTTCCATCTTCAGTGTTTTTATGTATTTTATGCAGTCATTTAAATCACTGATTACAACTGATCAGCTCATCCATTTTATTGTATCAATATATTTTTGAATCATATCTTTCTCCTTGACTCTGAGGTCCCTGAAGGCTGGGGGACTGTCTTATCTAAATTTTGCATGCCCCCAGCACCTAGCACAGGGTTCTGTACATACTAGGTGCTTAATAAATGTTGGTTGAATGAATGACTGAATGAACTAGCTTAATGGTCTGTAAAGTGGGTGTAATCATATTACTATTAAATCTACCTATTTTGAGAGGCTCAAAGTAACTCTGAAGGACATCTACTGAGATGTGGAGAGGCTAGGATGTGTGTCAGAGGAGAAAGCACATATCCTTGAAGCTGATTGATTTAGTGATGATTTTACACGGAAGGCAGACAAAGGGCAAAACTGATTTATGATGAGCATACCTTCTGGAAGTTTGATTTGCTAGCTCTATTTTAGGCCTTTAGGGCCTCCCAACTAATTTTCTTATTGAGTCATGGTGGTAGTGGCAGGGTAGCATTCACATTCCTATTCAACCTGAATACCTTTGTTTCATGAGGCATATAATGCTCTATCACGATGGTTACTTAAAAATTCATGGAATCTTTGCTTTAAGGAAACAGAAAAATACCAGTAATAAAATGAAGCTGAGGTAATGTAATAGGACAAGTAAAGGGCTGGCTTAGGAGTAAGGAAGACCTGCTTCAAATCCCATCTCTGACATTCACCAGTTTGGTGACCCTGTCCCAGCCAACTCTCTAAGACTCTGGGTTACAGGTGAATTGTCCACCTTGCTGCAATAGAAGGAGTTTTTGCACTGAGAATTCTCTATAATAAAGTCACAAATCCCAGACCAAAAAACTAATGCTGAGTCAGTGTGACGAGCAAAACTCTTTGAAGCAACGCCATGTCTATGTGTGTCTGAGTGTGTTTCTCTACACACTAGTGTAAGTGTATAGGCCAGTTTCCTTTGGAAAACTATGCTTCTCAGACACCTCACGACCTCTGTTTAACAACTTTGTGGCAGGTCCCCCCAAATGGTAAAAAATGATCAGGAAAGATATTATTTTAAAAATAATAATTTTTCTTCTGAACTTACCCTGACATAATTGAAAGGCAGTATGGCATGGTGGCTAGAAAGGCTGCCTTGGGGTTAGGAAGACCTAGATGCAGCTGCTCTCTCTGTCACATGCAGGCTGTGAGACCTGAGGCAAATCACTTAATTTTCCAGTGTTCAAGGCAGTTCTTTTATGTTATAGTTACAGCAACAGCATATGTGGATGTGACATCACTAGTCTGAACCACCCCCACCCCTAAATCACATAGCTAAAAGTTAAAAACAAAAACAACTTATAGACTGAAGAATGCTTGGCCCAAAGTAGGGACTTAAGAATGCTTATTGATTGGTTGTTTTGATCTGGATCTCAAAAAGTCATCTGACCCAACCCCCTTGTGATAGAGATGAGGAAACTAGACCCCAGAGAGGTTAAATTATTTATCCATAATTTTTTCCCTGAACTTGTTTGGCTGGACATTCACATGTTAAAGTAAATATATCATCATCATTATAATCACCATATAAATTTACATATGTACAATTTATCTGCCCCAAAAGACAAGAACAGAGACTCCTTTTTGTCTTCGTGTACCCTGTGGCTACCACGATGCTTCCTGGGTATGCCCTCGAGATGTGTTGATTTTTCATCATCATTACTGCCACCACCATCATTATTATCTACTGTGTAGACATGTGTATGTTTTGTGTCCCCCAATAGACAAGAGCAGCATCTCTTTTGTTTTGTCTTTGTGTACCTGCTGTAAGCATGGCGCCCACACTTACTGGATGCTCAGTTAATGCTTGTTGATTTCATTATTTTTATTATTATATAACTACAGCCCATTTGTATGTTCTGGCTCTACTTTTTCCTCTTTGCATTTATTCCTATAAGTAGATATGACTTCTTGCAAACAGTGAGAGTTCTCTTGCAATGAAATTAGGATATTAAATGACAGTGAGAATAATTTAAGGAGAGCAATCTAAAATTCAAATTCTACCTAAGTGCCCCAAGAGACCCGGGACAAAATCCCAAACTCCACAGCTCAGAAAAGATAAATGTAAACAATAAACAAACAAATACATCTCCTGGAGTTAAAGGAAAATAAAAAATAGAATTAAATAGGTGAGCCTCTCCCACTGGGACTGCAAGAAGCAAAAGTACCACTTAGATGCCCCAACCAGGTGAGATTAGGCCCACTATACAAAGGCGATCATGTTTCCCTCAAGACAAAGGCTGCCTCGTGGGCTTAATCTTTCACAAAACCTCAGACCACATGCAACCATTAGACATTAGCAAACAAGGAAATTCAAGAATTGGCAGCATCAGTTGTAAATTCTAAGAACAGGAGATTCAGTCACTATCAATAGTAATTCCCAGAAAAAAGCAGCCAAGCCTAATCACCATGGAGCTGGATGTTGGATTTGGGGTTGTTGTTGTTGATTTTGGTATTGTTGTTGTTTTTTTAAATTCATCTACTGCAAACGTTCCAGGAACTCTTCCTGTTAAATAGATCCGTTAATAGCAGAGAATCTTGGTCCTATAGCTGAGCTTTAAGGTTTACATACAACTCAAGTAAAATGAAACCAAAATGGATAGGACTGACAACAGAGTAACTTTGTATTAGAAACCTGCCTGGTTATCCAGATAGAGTGAAATCACTAAGTAGTTGCTAAGATTCCTTTCCTCCCTGGACTTTGAAAGGTTTAAGCAGTTACTTCCTGATCTCAAAGCATGAAAAAGACCAAGTCAGGCAAAGCAGCACTAATTGTTAGGTAACATCTTTCCTTGTCTGGTAATATAGTCTTTGCAGCCACCTCTAGCCATGAGGATAGGATAACTTAATAGTACAT
This sequence comes from Dromiciops gliroides, assembly GCF_019393635.1. Classification (NCBI taxonomy): domain Eukaryota; kingdom Metazoa; phylum Chordata; class Mammalia; order Microbiotheria; family Microbiotheriidae; genus Dromiciops; species Dromiciops gliroides. The sequence continues at coordinate 154,833,918 of NC_057866.1, read as the reverse complement.
TTCAGAGAGGAACATAATGCAATGAAAAGAATAAAAGATCTGGAATTAAAAGACCTGGTTGCCATTCCTGTCTCTGCTTGGGCAATCAACCCTTCAGCCAGTCAACAAGCATTTATTAAGAGACTTTGTATGCCAAGCTTTAGGCAAATCACTTCTCTTCTCTGGGCCTGAGTTGTATCATTTGTAAAATGACGGTTTGGGATTAGGTGACCTCAGAGATCTCTTCCAACTATAAATCTATAAGAATAAATGGGGGAAGCTAGGTGGCACAGTGGATAAAGCATAGGCCCTGGATTCAAGAGGACCTGAGTTCAAATTCAGCCCCAGACACTTGACACTTACTAGTTGTGTGACCCTGAGCAACTCACTTAACCCCCATTGCCCTGCAAAAACAAAACAAAACAAAAAGCAAAAGTAAAACATGAATTAAGCACACACTGTGTGCAAAGCACTGAAGATACAAATATAAACAATACTGTTCTTCCTCCTTATGGTCCTCTATAAAAGATGGGAAGCACAGGGGCACCCTATTCTAGACCCAAAAAGAGAAGTTCTAGGGCACAGTGATCCTTTTATCTTGGTACACCCTCTTCTGTGTTGCCATACCCACCAGACTGTCTTGGTTCAATTGATGGCCATTCATTTAATGAGCATTTATTAAGCACCTACTACATACAGAGCATTGTGCTAGTTATTAGAAGGGATACAGATTGGGGCAGCTGGGTGGCGCAGTGGATGGGGCGCCGGCCCTGGATTCAGGAGGACCTGGGTTCAGATCCAGCCTCAGACACTTAACACAGCTGGCTGTGTGACCCTGGGCAGGTCACTTAACCCCAGTTGCCTCAAAAATAAAAAAAATAAAAATAAAATAAAAAAAAAGAAGGGATACAGATTGAAATAAAAAAAATCCATTCCTGAAGCTTGCACAGACACTCGCTCTCTTTGGTGCGGGAACTGGGTATTTATTTTGGCTCTGGATGGTGGAGGAAAGGCAATGAGCTCTCGCATTCATGACACAATCACTCCAGAAAACATCCAAATAATACCATAGGACAATTCCTGGAGCAGCAAAACCCACAGAAGAATGTGCTGAAATTATCTTCCAACCAAGAACGACTTGGAAGGTCAAAAGGAGGGAGCTGCTGTGCTGAGACAGGAGTGGAACCCAACCCCACAGGCACCCTGACACAGATCTAGTCCCAGGAAGACCTCAGCAGAGAAAGAGACCCCCCAGAGCCTCTGAATCAGCTGAAGTGCCAGTATCATCTGGAACTAAGCTCACAGTTGGGTAAGAGGTCTGAGCCCTTGGCAGGGGGCAGATTATAGGGGTTTATGCTGGTGCTGAGGCAAAACTTGGGTTTTTCACCCATGCTGGAAACCAGAGGGTAGGGTTGAGTAGCAGTGGCCCAGGTGGGGAAGAGGCACAGGCTCATCAGAGCTGACAACCACAACACACAAAGCTGGATGATTAGCAAGTTGGTCTTGGGTCATCTATGGACCAGGGAACAGGCCAGGAGAATGAAGAACCTGCTCCTCCTTAAATCATACCTGGGACATCCTGAAGCTTGGGATAGTGCAGCCTGGAAACAATGCCCCACTTTAAGGAGCTAAAGTCAAGTAAAAGAAAGGCAAGATGAGCAGACAGAGAAAGGTGAGGAGCATAGAAGGTTTCTTCAGTGACAAGGAAAATCGAGGTGCACCCTCAAAGGAAGATGTCAATGTCAGGGCCCCTATATCTAAAGTTTCCAAGAAAAATATGAATTGGTCTCAGGCCATAGAGGTGCTGCTCAAAAAGGACTTTGAAGATAAAGTTAGAGAGGTAGAGGTAAAAAGGGAAAGAGAAATGAGGGTGATGCAGGAAAGACATGAGAAAAAAGTCAACAGCTTGAAAAGCCAAATGGAAAAGCTCTCTGACAAAAATAATTGCCTAAGAATTAGGATTAAACAAATGGAAGTTAGTGACTTTATGAGAAACTAAGACACAATAAAGCAAATCCAAATGAATAAAAAAAATAGAGGGCAATGTGAAATATCTTCTTGGAAAAACTGTTGACCTGGTAAATAAATCTAAGAGAGATAATTTGAAAATTATTGGTCTACCTGAAAACCATGATCAAGGAAAAAGCTTAGACATCATCTTCCAAGAAGTTGTCAGAGAAAATTTCCCTGAAATTCTAGAAGCAGAAGCTAAAATATAAATTGAAAGAATACACCAATCACCTCCAGAAAAAGATCCTAAAAGGAAAACTCCTAGGAATATTATAGCCAAATTCCAGAGCTCTCAGGTCAAGGAGAAAATATTGCAAACTGTCAAAAAGAAAGAATTCAAGTACTGTGGAGCCCCAGTCAGGATATCATAAGATCTAGCAGCTTCTACATTAAAGGACCAGCAGAGGGTATGGAATGTGATATTCCAGAGGGCAAAGGAATTGAGATTACAACCAAGAATCACCTACCCAGAAAAACTCAGCATAATCTTTCAGAGGAAAAATGGGACTTCAGTGAAAAAGAGGACTTTCAGGTATTCATGATGAAAAGACCTGAACTGAATGGAAAATTTGACTTTCAATACAAAACCCTAGAGAACCATAAAAATGTAAACAGTGAAAAGACTTCATGAGGGATATTAAAAGATCAAACCATTTACATTCCTACATGGAAAGATAATACTTCAAAATCATAAGAACTATCTCAGTAGGAAATTCACAGAAGACAGGTCTGAACTGAATATGAAGGGATGATATCTGTAAAGCATTTTTGTTTTGTTCTTTGTAGGGCAGACAGGCTTGGGTGTCTTATGTCTGGGGCTGGATTTGGTCTTGGGGCCTCCTGGGTCCAGGGCTGGTGCTTTGTCCACTGTGCCACCTAACTAATCCATGATGTCATCATTAAAATAGGGTTGAGGTGTAGGAGGAATAAACTGGGGGAGGGAGAAGGGGAGAGATGGTCTGCAGAGAGGTAGTTCACATGAAGGAAACAATACAAAAGCTTATGGAGGAGAGTAGAAGAGGGGGAAGGAGTTGGGGAGTAAGTGAACCTTAATATCATCAGAATTGGCTCAAAGAAGGACTAACATACATACTCAAGTAGGTATAGTAATATATTTTTGCCCCGGGGGGGAGGGAGAAAAGGGGAGGGGGGAAGAAGGGAAGGAGGAAAGGGCAGATTGGGGGAGAGAGCAGTAAAAAGCAAAACACTTTCAAGGAAGATGAAGATGTTCTGCATTACTGTACCAGTAAGACACATTGAATTGCTTGATCTCATAGCAGGATGGTTGAGGAGGGAGGGAGGAAGAAAAATTTAGAACACAGAATTAGCTCAGGGACCCTGATCTCATTGGAGTGGGCTCATGGAGGGAATAGATTTCATACCCAATTGGGAGGAGTAATCTATTTAACCCTGCAGGAAAGTAGGAAGGGAAGAGGATAAGGAAGGAATGGTGAAAATAGGGAGTGCAGAGCAAGGGAGAGGATAGTCAGAAGTAAAACACTTCTGAAAAGGGATAGGTAAAAAGAAGAGAGTGTCATGGGAAGGGAGTGGGATGGAGGGAAATAGTTACTATGATTGATTATAATGGCAAAACTTATGGTACCTACTTTGCTGGTACCATAAATTCTCTGTCAAGCTTAAGGTACTATATACAGGTTATAATGAACAGGATACTATCAGAAAAAGCTAGAAAGACCTACATGAACTGAAGCAGAGTGAATGTACTGCATACAAAATAACAGCAATAGTGGGGGATAATCTGCTGGGAAGCATGTGGTTATTTTCAGCAAGGCAATGATCCAATAAAACCCTGAAGGATTTATGAAGATTGCAGCCCATCTGCAGAGAAAGAACTGATAGTATCTGAAAACAGATGGAAACACATTTAAATTTTTTTTTTCATTTCCTCTTTGACAATTCCTTAATCTGAAGGTTTTTTTTGTCTGTTTTCTCTCACAAATAGCTAATATGGGAATTTTTCCATGACTACTCATGTATAACTTATTTTTAATTGCTTGAGTTCTTGTGGTTGGGGGGTGGCAATAGAGGGGGGAAGAGAAGTTGGAACACGAAGTTTTTTTTTTAAATTGATGTTAAAATTTTGTTTTTACATATAATTCAGAAAATAAAATTATATCCAAAAAATAAAAGTTAAAGTGTACACACAAATAAACTGTATATAAAAAAGAATGTTTTTCAAAAAGGAGCACATGTTGTAATTTATGGCCTTCACAACAGAATGGTTAGTAAGACAAAGTTTAATCTGTAGTGGCAAATCTCTGCAAGTAAGAGAACTTCATACTGGAAATAAAAACATTCTGAGTGAAGGACAATTTGGAAGAAGAGAAGCAAAAGGCCATAGTTCTAAAGAAATGTATGATCACTATAAAATCATAAACCATTGATGTCAAAGATAGTATGTAATAAGACAACTTAATGTTAATAGGTTTTCCTAAAAACATGGAAAAACCTAAACATTATAACATAGGAAATAATATAAGAAAACTGCACAGAACTTTTGAATACACAAAACAATACATCAATTGAAAGGGACCACAGATAACCTCCAGAAAAGGAAACAAAACAAAAACATAATTTCAAATTTTAATATGTTTAATTTAACAGTTTCACTAACAAGTAACAAATTTTGCAAATGACGAGGAGAAATACCTTCAAATATAAATGAAAGGAAATTGGAGACCAGTTGAGTGAAAAATCTCATTTTTCTAGGGAATCTGAAAAGACTGCATAGTTGTCATGGCATTTGACCTGGGCCTTAAAAGTTGAAATGATTGTTTTTCCTCTGAAATGGGAGAGGGATAGGGTGAAATGCAGAGAGGGAATGCTATTCCAGGCATTGCTAAAATAAAGTGTGTGTGACCTGTTAGGGAATATAGAATAGTTCGATTTGTCCAGGACTTGGAGTTTCTGAGGGTGAGTATCAGAAAATAGGCTAGCATGTATGAATTTCACCATAATTACCTGTCTCTTCTCTGGTAGAGCTAATGAACCTTGATTTAATACTATGGCAAAAAGGCACAGAGCAGAAGGGCTTAGATAAACCGCAAACTAGATAATCAGCCCCTGATAATTGAAAGTTGGGGGTACAGGAAGAATTTAGTACTAAATCATTTATTTGCTTTTAATTGGATGGAAGTGAGAGCAATGGAGGAAACACACAAATTTTAGAGTCTTAAGAACCCTCTTTTTAAAAGTAAGTGCATCTTGCCATCAAGGAAATTTATCACCTTGGGTGATTTTTAATATGTTCTCTGAGGGGAGTATTGTATAACATCTTAAGAAGCTGCATTTTTTGGTCAGAAGTAGCTCATAAAACTGTGATGCCTCTTATTGTGTAAGCTCAACAGTCATTTTTTAATAGAGAATGTTCCAAATGAGAGAGTTTCTTTCAAAGTCATTATTGTTGTATGATCTCATATAACCCAAAGATTTTAAATTACCAAAGGTACATTAGCCATGCAAGAAAATCTTTCTGAATCAAAACAAATCTAATAGACAATATCATTCTACAACAGTTGATTCTTTCTTTTGGCCAGATACTGTGCTAAGTGTTAGGAATTCAAAGAAAAGCAAAAACTGATTCATGCCCTGCAGAAGATCATTTTCTAATGGTGGAGACAACATGTACAGGCTACAGGCAATGACATTTAGTGTACATATTCCTCAAATGCTTAGTCCCAGTTTCCCTTTCCATCTTTTTCTATGTGTATTTATGTGTGTACATACATACATACATACACGCATAAAATGTTTGTCCTTCATTCACAAAGAGGACCATGACATCCTACTGATGTCATGACTTGTAGTGAATTGAATGTAATTGGGGAGGGTAGTGCAAAGTCACAAAAATCACCAACTTTACTGTCTCTTCCAGAGCCATCTGAGTTCAATGGGAAGATATATATGAGGATAACTGGAGATAGGGCCAGAATTTTAAGACAATCGTGGTTAATTAACTTGACCAGGATCACATAAGTGTCTTAGGTAAGATATGACTCCAGGACCAGTGTTTTACCTACTGTGCCACCTAGCTGCCCCCATTCTCTCTATGTATGTTTCCTTGGAGACACTCTTGCCATCTTCTGTTAATTTTTTTGTAGGCCAATGAGGGTTAAGTGACTTGCCCAGGGTCACACAGTTAGTAAGTGTCTAGTGTCTGAGGCCAGATTTGAACTCAGGTCCTCCTGGATCCAAGGCCAGTGCTTTATTCACCTCGCTGCCCCTATTATTCTTTTTTTCCTTCTTTCTTCTGCTCCAATAATTCAATCAACATAATCTTCCTAAGGCACAGGTTTCATGGTAATTCTTTTCTGCTCAAAAACCTTCAGTGGCTCCTCATTATTCATAAACTTATAACACAAGAATCACCTTTATTTAATATCCTTCACAATCTGGATCCTACCTACCCCTTTAGCCTCCTCTAATATTATAGCTTTTTCTTCAAATTCACATTCCAGACAAGACTAACTATTAACTATTCACTAAATTGAATTTCCCCATCTCCCACCTCCATGCATTTACATTAGTTATCACCCTTGCTCTGAATGCACTCCTTGTTCAACTTTACTACTCAGAATTTGTCTCTTTTTTCAGTTTTCAAATAAGGGCTAATCTCTTCTATCAAACCTTATCTCCCCATGTTAATGAATTCTGTCTCCCCAATTTTCCTTATATTATACTGAAACAAGTTTGTAACTCAGGGTCTATAAACTATTTTTAAATTTTTTGAAAACTGTTAATCAGTATAATTGGTTTCTTTTGTAATTCTATATATTTCATTTTATACCTCTAAAAGCATTATTAATGATAAGGGTTCCACAGATTTACTCAGGCTGCCAAAGCAGTCCATTACACACACACACACACACACACACACACACACACACGCATTTTTTAAATCCCCCATATAAAGCCTTTTATGTTCCAAATGAAATAAAGTGTTTTTTTTTACAATTGAAAAAAAAGTTGTCTTCTAAGAGCTTTCTTTCCTTTCTTTTTTATCATCAGTGACACACCATGTCCCTCCAGTAAAAAGGAAGCCCTGTGAGAACACGGATCATTTCATTTTTGTCTCCAGACTGAATGCCAAAGAGTGTCTCATGGATGTTGTTGTTGTTAATTCATTCAGTCGTTTCTGACTCTCCATGACCCAGTGGACCATAGCACGCAAAGTCCTTCTATCCTTTACTAATACTGAAAGTCTTTCCAAGTTCATGTTTATTATTTCCATGGATATTATCTAGCCATCTCATCTTCTGCTGTCCCTTTTTTTCTTTTGCCTTCAATCTTTCCCAACATCAAGGTCTTTTCCAATGAGTCCTGTCTTCTTATTATATGACCAAAGTATTTAAACTTTAGCTTCAGTATTTGACCTTACAGTGAATAGTCTGAATTAATTTAAGTATTGACTGCCTTGATCTCCTTGATGTCCAAGGGATTCTCAAAAGCCTTCCTTTGCACCACAATTTGAAAGCATCAATTCTGCAGCACTCAGCTTTCCTGATAG